>NC_053490.1:328541099-328845178 GCF_905171775.1 Rana temporaria
TGTTCTGATTTGGAGCAATAAATCTTTTAAACGAACTGCACCATGAAGCCTTTCTCTTTCTGCCCCTATTAACCAGTTCCCGACCCCCGCATGTACATATACGTCCACAATATGGCACGTACAGGCACATGGGCGTACATGTACGTCCTTGCCTATTAGCGGGTGGGGGGTCCGATCGGGACCCCCCCCCCGCTACATGCGGAGGTCGGGTCCGCTCGGGGAGCGATCCGGGACCACGGCGCGGCTATTTGTTTATAGCCGCTCCATCGCGATCGCTCCCGGAGCTGAAGAACGGGGAGAGCCGTGTGTAAACACGGCTTCCCCGTGCTTCACTATGGCGGCGCATCGATCGCGTCATTCCCTTTATAGGGAAGACACGATCGATGACGTCATTCCTACAGCCACACCCCCCTACAGTTGTAAACACATACTAGGTGCACCCTAACTCCTACAGCGCCACCTGTGGTTAACTCCCAAACTGCAACTGTCATTTTCACAATAAAGAATGCAATTTAAATGCATTTTTTGCTGTGAAAATGACAATGGTCCCAAAAATGTGTCAAAATTGTCCGAAGTGTCCGCCATAATGTCGCAGTCACGGAAAAAATTGCTGATCGCCGCCATTAGTAGTAAAAAAAAAAAAAATAATAAAAATGCAATAAAACTATCCCCTATTTTGTAAACACTTTAAATTTTGCGCAAACCAATCGATAAACGCTTATTGCGATTTTTTTTACTAAAAATAGGTAGAAGAATACGTATCGGCCTAAACTGAGGAAAAAAAATGTTTTTATATATGTTTTTGGGGGGTATTAATTACAGCAAAAAGTAAAAAATATTGAATTTTTTTCAAAATTGTCGCTCTATTTTTGTTTATAGCGCAAAAACTAAAAACCGCAGATGTGATCAAATACCACCAAAAGAAAGCTCTATTTGTGGGGGGAAAAAGGACGCCAATTTTGTTTGGGAGCCACATCGCACGACCGCGCAATTGTCTGTTAAAGCGACGCAGTCCCGAACTGTAAAAACACCTTGGGTCTTTAGGCTGCATATTGGTCCGGGGCTTAACTGGTTAACAATACCGGTATGGTGAGCACGTTTGGATATCCATTTGATGTATAAAATCCATTTAAAAAGGAGTTTTGCATAGCTCGGATGGGATATCTGCACCTTCATTGGAAACTTCAGATGCTGATCCCTATCTGGCTGATGGTGTTCTGACATGCCTATTTGATCTCTATTACCTGAGATCCAACAGATTTGGTAAGCGTCAGTGATTGCCTTTTTTCTTTGATGAACAGAAAATCTTACCTGCAGACAAGTTGTCATTCTGTTGTAATTGTGGATACCGAGAATTGTGAAGCAACTCCGATAATTTTTTGGATCCCTAATTGCTTGTTTAGGACATTGTATCTATTTTTCTAGATATTCTCTCATTTAAGGTTTTTCACTCATTAACACATTTTCACCTCATTTATGTGGTAGCACACTATTTTTGTTTTACATATTTATTTGTAGGCAACATCTGCTTCTCACCTATAAAGATTGTGGCATACCTTTATCTGCGGGAAAAATCTGTGTTTCACATACATGGAGCTGTGCATTCTTGTCACATTCTTGTGGTTTGTGGTATAAGCCAAAGTCTGAATACATTTTCTTTCCTAACTGTAATATACGTGTAGCACTACCCCCGGAGGAGCTGCTGGTTGGTTTTGAGTGGCACATTTACCTTGTTGCTCTCCAAATTCCTAGGGGTGTATGGTGCATATAGCAGTAGGTGTATTTTGCTGTGCTCTTTATTACCCAGCCGGGTAAAAACAAAAAACTTGTGGTGAAGAAGGTAGAGGAGAAGAAGAATAGCAAATTCAGGCGTAGCAATAGGGAAACAGTCATGCTCCCACGTGTAACACTTCTTGCGCTACTCATGCTTGCGTGGGAATAGCGTACCTGGACAGGCCTCTCCCACTGACCTGGCAGCCAAAGTTTTGCTCAAACCTTTAAAGGATCACTAAAGGAATTTTTTTTTTAGCTAAATAGCTTCCTTTACCTTACTGCAGTACTGGTTTCATGTCCTTATTGTTAGTTTTTGCTTTGAAGTGGCTGTAATTCTGCTCTGATCTCCACACTTCCTGGTTGTCTTTTTCCTTATAATCATCGTACTGGGAGCTTTTCACTGTAGGTCTAAGCTGTCATTACTGTGTGTCTAAAACTTAACAGAACCAATCAGATTCATTTTAAAAACAAAACACTGACCTGGATTTGCTTGTTTTTGTTCTGTGTGTCTCTCTAGTTCACAGGAACATAAAAACTGTTTAAAAGTGAAACTAACCTACAGGCACATTATATGATTGATTTTGTATCTATTTGTAATCATTTTTAAAAGGAATCAGTTAACTTTTATGTCTCTATACCCTGTAAACAGTAATTTCAGCCAATTATTTTTTTTCCTTTAGTGACCCTTTAAGGAAAAGTCTCTGCCACAGACCCTCCTGTAATGAACTGGAACCTTTTGGGAGAAGTCTCTGCCACAGGCCCTCCTGATTGTGGTTACGGAGATGAACCTCCTTGTTAGAATTACGCCTGGATCTCCTTCAAGTTGCTTTCAGGTACCGACTGACAGGAGACCAGCCTCTCAGTGTCCGGATACCTTGATTCCCGGTGGTTTGTCGAGATCCTATTGGATCGCCAGCCTCTCATTGGCTCGTCTCAGATGGACTCCCCACCGAACAGCTATACTGTTTGGGATCTTTTTTTTTTTTTTTTCTTCTTGCCGTTATAAAATATTGCTTTATTTCTTTCAATACATTTTTATTGTTTTAAAGCAATCAACAGTACAACTCAGCAACATGTTGATCAATAAACAAATAATGAGCAACAAATCCTGTATCGAATACAGAGACTGCATCATTTCACATAATACATCTAACAATATAAGGCCTAGAAGCTTAACATTTCCTCAGGGGAGTATCCCATTAACCTCAGAGAAGTGTAGTCGTCTAACAACGCTATAAAGATGACAATTGTTCCTTAAGACCCTAAGGTTTCGGCCTGTGAATACGTTTGTAGGCCTATAATATGACAACTATAGTCAGTCTCTGAAGAACTATAACTTGACCATAGGTAGTAACATAAGTATAAGTTGCACTAGGAAATAGTACATACAGATATAAGAAAAAGAATAGACTGAAACGAGAAAGGGAAAGAAAAGAAAGAGAAAGATATGAAAGTGATTAGCCAGCCTCCCGCGACCCCCCCAGACCCCCCCTCGAGTCATCTCTAAATGCCTATATAGGATGCCCAGGGCCCCCAAGTTACCTCAAATTTAGAAGTGGAGTCCGTCAGAGAACTGACCAGTTTTTCCTGTGACATCACCCAAGAAATTTTCCTTTTGGCTGCAGCAACTGACCCCTTCAGTTGTTTCCAGGCTTGTGTTATGGTAAGCTTTGCACCAAGCAAAATTAAGAATATTAAATCCTGGGTAGTTTTGGCGATTTCAGGGACTGGGGCATTAAGAAGTGCTATGGAGGGATCCTTGGGAACCTGACATCCTGTGACCTTGCGTATCATGCAAAACATTCTGTTCCAGAATCCTCTGATTCTCGGACAGTCCCACCATATGTGTATCATGGAACCTGGAAGAGCACAGCCTCGGAAGCATTGAGGCGAGGCAGAAGGGAACATTTTTGCCAATCTGGTTGGAACCAAGTACCATCTGGTCAGCACTTTTATATTAGCTTCAACCAGGGCAATGTTGTGTACACCTCTGTAAGAACGAAAACAGTTTCTATTCCACACCTCCGTTTCCCAGCTGTTCTGTATCTCACCTTCCCAGGCCGTCATGTAAGATAATTTAGTGTTATCCATTGAAAGCGACAGGTATATCATGGAGATGCCCCCCCCCTCTGTTCTGTGACCTGACCACACCAATGCTCATATGTAGTCAATTTTGGGGGTTCCGGTTTATTTTTCCATTTAGAGTTCAAGAAATTAGATATTTGCATGTATCGGAACCTCTCCGAGTCAGGCATTTTCAATTTGCTTTTGCAGTAGCTGAGTGTGATCGGTCCTAGGGGGGTAAGGTAGTGTCCAATGCGGTATAACCCCTTATCTAACCACCATCTAAATGCAGTAATGTTCATTCCCGGAGTGAATTTGGGGTTGTGGAAGATATGAGCCAAAGGCTGCATGTCTGAGGACAATGCTGGGAGGCTTTTCAGCGTGTCCCAAAGGTAAAAGGAGTGAGATAGTGTTGGAGAAAGTATTGGGGGGCGATCCCTTGAGGGGCAACAGAGTAGGAAGTCTAACGCGTGTGTGTGGGTACTGCTTGCCGTTCTATATGCACCCAATCTGGTTTCTCCAGTCGAGAATAAACGGTCGATAATTGCGCCAGTTGTGCGGCCTGATAATACCACAATAGGTGAGGTACTCACAATCCACCCTGTGTTCTAGGTCTATATAAAATTATTTTGAAGAAAAGGTGACCCGAAGAACCCCAGATACATTTTATGATCTTGCTTTGGAAATTCCGCCGATGATCCCTAAAGAGGGGTATCGGGAGGGCCCTAAAGAGGTAAAGTAATTTAGGAAGTAGTGTCATTTTAACTGCGTTCACCCTACCCAGACAGGATAATTCATGGCGTGCCCATGTCTTAAGATCCATTTCAAGTTTTTGTAAAGAGGGGGGAAATTAACCTTGTATAGTTTCTCAGTCTGTTAGGTAAGGTCTATTCCCAGATATCTAATTGTCGAATCGCTCCATTCAAATTGAAAGGAGCTTTTAAGGTTCTCTGCTTTCTGTAGTGGGATTGTCACATTTAGAATCTGGGATTTTGATAGGTTGACCATCAACCCAGAGGCGTTAGCGAAGTCGTCCAGCAGTTTACAGATGTTTGGAAGAGAGGTCGTCGGGGACGTGACTAATAACAGAACATCGTCCGCAAAAAGGGCACATTTATGGGTCTGTGAACCGCATGTAATCCCTTGGATGTCTGGGTTATTGCGTATAGCTATTGCTAGGGTTTCTATAGAAATTGAGAAAATTAAGGGTGATAAGGGGCAGCCCTGCCTGGTTCCCCTAGCTATTTTGATTGGTTCTGAGAGGTAACCTTGCAGGCGTACTCGAGCTTCCGGGAAGGAATAGAGAGTTGACAGAATGCCCAAGAAGTTCTGACCAAAACCCCATCTATTCATGATAGTAAATAAGTAAGGCCAGGAGACAGAGTCAAAGGCCTTTTGGAGATCAATGGATAGAAGTAGTCCTTCCTGTCTTCTCCCTTTGTCTCAGCCAGTTTGAAGAAGGGAGACGAGGTCGATAGCTCTTTGAATTTGGTCCGGGCCCTGTCTCCCAGGTATAAAACCTACTTGGTCTTTATGTATATACATGCCTATGAACATTGCCAATCGATCTGCTAGTATTTTGGTTAGGATTTTCATGTCATTATTTATGAGGGATATTGGTCTGTAGTTACCCACCTCCCCATGGTCCTTATGTGGTTTAGGTATGACAGAGATAAAAGCAGAGTAAAGGTGTCTGTCTTTGGTTTTGGCATTAAAGAATCGTGTGAGGTGCGGAGCTAAGGTCTGGGCAAAGGTTTTGTAATAAGGATTGGAGAAGCCATCTGGACCCGGAGCTGAGCCCCGTTTAAGATTCTTAATGACCCAGAGAACTTCTTCCTCAGTTATTGGAGTCTCCATTTTATCCCTGTGGCGTTCGGCAAGTGTTGGAATAGGGAGGGAATCTAAAAAGGAGTCCATGTGGGCCTTGTTGTGATCATTTCCTGCACTGTAAAGTTGCCCGTAAAATGTGTGGAACATGTCCATTATCTTTTGTGGGTTCACAGTGTGTGTCCCGCCTGATGTTCTAATTTTTGGCAATGCTCGCAATCGTTGTTGTGGGGAAAGTTTAGTGGCCAACATAGAACCCATTTTGTCTCTCTGGAGGTAAAACCTGGCCCCGCTCCATCTAATATGCTTTTCATTTTTGGTAGTGAGAGCTAGATTAAGGGAGAGGCGCACTGCGTCTAGTTTAGCTATGGGGACCAATTTGGGATCTTGCTTGTGGAGTCGGTGCAGTTTTGTAAATTCTGTATCCAGTTTACGTATATCAATAAGTCTTTCCCTTTTGATTTGTGTGGAAATCTAAATTAACTTGCCCCTTATAGTGGCCTTGTGGGCAGCCCAGAGGGTCTCTGGTGAAATATCCGTTATGTTATTCAAAAGGAAGTATTCCTATATCGCTGTTTCGAGTTCCACAACTCTAATCGGGTCACTAAGTATGGATTCATTAAGTCTCCAAGTTCGTAAAACTGGACAATCAAGACTCCTATTTAGGATGAGTAGGACTATAGAGTGGTCCGACCAAACCGTGTCCCTGATGAACGACTTTGCTACATTCGGGAGTTTGGAGATGGAAATAAAGATGTGATCTATCCTTGCAGAAGACAGGTGGGGACACGAAAAATGCATATAATCCTGTTTGGTTGGGTTCATTTCCCTCCATGCGTCCGGCAATCCATATTGGTGTATCAGTTTGGCCAATTTGAGACTCCTTTTAGGGGGTCGTATGAGTTGTGAACCAGGAGGTCTGGATTTATCCAGGCCTTGATCTAGGGCTGTGTTGGAGTCTCCTCCATATATGACCGTCCCTTCCACTAGGGGGTCTATTTTTTTAAATAGGTTCCTAAAGAAATCTGTTTGCCCATGGTTGGGAGCGTAGTATGAAATAAAGGAGTAATTTTGGTCGTCAATTGTCCCCTTTACTAGCAAAAACCTTACCTCAGGGTCCCTTTGTTCAAGGAGCGGAATAAATTTACATTTACTTGAAAACAGTATGGCCACCCCCCTAGTCTTATCCTCGGCATTTGCTAGGAAGAACATTGGGAATTTGGCATGCATAAAGGAGGGGTTATACCACCTTGGGAAGTGCGTCTCCTGTAGGAGTACTACGTCTATATTTTGGGAATATAGAGCTTGTAAAATTTTTCGCCTTTTCACTGGTGAGTTCATCCCCTGCGTATTATGGGAAGCAACACGCAGTGGAGGAGCAGGTGTGGTGTCATTAGCCATCGAGCAGTGGAGTTATTATCATACCTGATACCCTGTCACTTACCTGGAGAGGCAAGTCTGGAATTGCTTGAGAACCGTCCCGCGGAAGTGTGGCGGTCTTGTTACAGGTGAGGAGTCTGAGGGGATCCAGAGCGCCGGCCAGAATAGTCACGAGAATAGTAGGAGCAAGAAAAAAGAAAAAGAGAAAGGTTAGAGGTGAGCTCACTAGGAGCCTCTGTCTGGCAGGAGAGAAAGAACCTCTCACTGCCTCTAAAACCATCAGTAGTCTCAACCTCATCATGTAAAGTTGAGAGCCTACCAAGTGGGCATGGAACATCCATAACCTCTTGGCAGTAGGGAGGCGCAAAGACAAGCCATCCCGGCCGAGGCCCACTTTAACATATAAACATAAATTATATTGGCGTTATCCACCCGGGACCAACAAATAAAGCAAAATTAATAGTTTCAAACAGCCTTTTCCTGGTAAGCTAGTAGGAAGTAAGAGGGAGACAGATGGACCTGCGGGGGGTGGGGGGGGGGTATGGGGAGGGCGGGGGGTATGGGGCGGGTGGGAGGAATAGGGAGGGTATTGGGCGACATGAGGGGAAAGGGATGGGACTTGCAATGGAGGGCAGCATCAGTGATCCAGTGGAGGAAAAGTTCATGGACTTCTGAAATCCCAATTCTTCCTTGTCCCTAACAGCGTGGTGTTGTCAAAATAAAGAAGCTTATGGTTAGAGTTCTCAATTCATGGTGTCCCGATAACAACATGAGGAAATGCAGGGTAATGTCCCATTTAAGAGTAGGGTGGCCAGAGTACTTGGCTCAAACGTTGGAAATACACTTAATGACTTCTAATTGACGATTGTAGTTCTGATGGACTCTTCTATCAGTGAGTATAGTTGGGAAAATACAGAAAGGAAGATAGTTGGTTCCGGTCCCACTAGATTTAGGGAGGCTTGCTTTCTTTGGGTTTCTTGAAGCTGTTCTTGTTGTTCCACATTGAGGAGATAGGGCTAGAAGGTGTTTGTCGTTTTGTGGCCCCTGATTGGGTGTTCGAGGGGCCACAAAAAGGGAAGGCCCACCAATATTTGATGTCTTTTCCTGTAAGGACCGTAAGCAAGGGTTTTAGGGACCCCCTTTTTTGTATGGTCGACTGGGAAATGTCTGAAAAGACTTGTACTGGGTGATTGTGACAGAGGAGTGATGATTGCGAGCTCGATTTCTTCATGATCTCCTCTTTTACAGAGTAAAAGTGAGGTTTGATCACCACATCCTTGGGTGTTCCATCTTTGTGAGGGGGGCCCAATGCTATGTGAGCGTGGTCCAGTTCCAGCTTATGAGGAGGAATGTCTGGGATAAGGTCCCTGATAAAGTCCTGTACTGCTTGAGTGACGTCAGTGATGGACTCCGGAAGCCCCCTTAAACGAAATTTGATCCGAATTCTGATTGGTCCGAGCTACTGTGGAATCTATTTTAAGCTCCATAGCTTCCATTCTGTCTCCTAAGTTCAGGAGATCTGCCTTAATATCCCCAGTGATCTTAGCTGCTGTAGTGGAGAGTCCCTTGTTCAACATCTCTGAAAGTTTATAGTTTCAGCAGTGTTGATCAGTGTGTCTGAACTGTTGTGCCCAGCCTGCTGTGAGGTAACCGGGTAAGCCTCATCATATCCCATGGGGGAGAGCATGTTATCCCCCAGAGTGTGTCCTAATAGTGACTCCGTGGAGGCCGGTGAGGGAGCCTCTGTGTGGGGATTACTCACTGTGGCTGGTCCCGAAGGTCCTTGTAGGGGATCCTGGAAAGGTGACTGAGGGATTTCCTCCTCCATGTCAGCACACAAATGTGCCGCGGCCGCCATCTTGGATACGAGCGGGTCTCGTTTTGTGTGAATTCTCGGCCGTCAGTCCCTCCTGGCCAGAGCTTTATGTTTGTGCCGATCCCCGGGGATTCCCCGATGCAGTAGAGTGGCCGCAATATGAATTGGTAGCCCCAGGCGGACCCGATCTGTGCCGTTCGGCCGGGATGGTGCAGAGCTCCAGGCTTACGCAGCCATCTTGGAGCGTCGGCGCATGCGCTCTATATACTGCTTGGGATCTTTAGGATTGGGAACCCAGTCGACCACTGGGCTCTCTGCCACAGCTCAAATGTTCCGGACCAACATGGTCCTGGAACCAGGAACTCCGTGTGGCACGCACGCCCCGACCCGGTAGGCCATAACGCCGGGGTGCCGTGGTGCAGACACCCTAAAGGTGGATGCCACACTTGAAGAAGAAGGCCCAGAACTAATGACGTCTGCCCCATAAATACCCTCCCCCAGCATGCACAGCGAGGCCCAACCCTCCTGATTGGCTGCTGGGGAAGAGCACACAAGTCTTGACTCTACTGCTGCCACCTACTGTCCCGGGGTGGGAAGAACACCCCAGCAACAACAGAATAAGCCCACAGCACAGCCAAGCTGAGATAGAGACCCTAATTTAAACACATTAACCAGATCAGAGTTTAACTAACACTCTGACCTCCCTCTAAATTTAAATAGCACCGGAACTTTGAAGTAACCAGGCACTACATAAGTTATTGAGAAATATGCATTTTCAAGATAGAAACAGATGCTTGCTAAATAGATGACTTATACTGATAAGTATACTGTAAATCTGTGTTCAATAAACTAGAGACCTTTTGATAGCACTCTGTTCATGTGTATCATTGGGTTTTCTCTCAGATCTGACGGATCACTGAAGTGTTATTTTGCATTACCTAAGAATACACCTGGGTGGTAAAAATCCTCAAAAGAATGGTGGCAGTGGTGGGATGAAATAATTACGTTTGGTAAGAAAGGATCCTTTTGTCTTTTGGACAGACTGTTTCTTTTTGCCTTAGCTCTGATTTAAATTTCATCTTGAACTAAAATTATGTAGAAGGGGGATAATAACCACGCCTTGGTGTATAGGGGAATTTTTGGGGAAAATCCGCCTTGAAAAGTACCTATGTGAAGGTATTTTTTTTTTTTTATAATTATTTTTTTTTTTCATTTTCTGTATATTGCTTAACATCACTTACATATAAAACCAACTTCCATCAAAGACAATGAACATTACATTTATAAATACAAACACGACCAATACAAAAAAATAAAAAAAACACGACAAAAAAGGGAAGAAATTGTTCCCTATTTGGGTGTTCCCTCCTTTCTTCTCTTCTATTCTTGTGCCCCTATCGTGTTTTTCGTGTTTATATCGTGTTTTATCATGATAGTGTTTCCTATTTCCTAGTGAAAAAAAAAAAGGGGGGGGTTACTGGTATGTATATACACGTACCCCCATACATGTCTACGTACCTCCCTACATATATATTAATTTAAAAACCCTTACGGGTTTATTTTATTTGTGCTATCTATGTATCTGTGTTTATTATGTGTATATTAACCTGTGTCTCTAGTGTTTGAAGTGTTCTTTATATATTTCCCCTTGTGGATGATTTACATCCACCTAAGGAAAAAAAAAAAGGGGGAGGGAAAGCCCCATTCTTTTTCCCCCTTCACTTTCCATTGCCTCCCATCTCCCCCCCATGGGTAGGGATAGTAAGGGCGGGTAGGTGAGTAGGGTAAAGAAAACAACAACAAAAATACATAAATAAATAAAATAAAATGGGGGAAAATTCAGTCATCTGATATTGTAGTTTATCTTTCCCATTAATCATCATGTATATTTTAGAGAGAGGAGTGAGTATATGTGGCTCAAGAAAAAAAACTAAAAGAAAACTAAGGGAGGAGAAGGGAGATAGACTCCATTCATTACTCCCTTACATCTGTGGGGAGTGGTGTTCCCAATCTGCCCATACGTTGTTAAATTCATTCTGTTTATCTCTACTCTTATACACCCATCTCTCTGCCTCCATTATTGAGTTAACTTATTTTTTCCATTCCATAAGGGAGGGGCGTGTATTCTGTTTCCAATGCCTAGGTATTAACATTTTAGCGGCATTTAATACGTGTGGTATCACACTTTTCTTATAACTAATCATAGATCCCGGTGTCCCGTGAAATAAAAAGTGTATAGGTGATAGTTCCATAGGTTGATTGGTCATCTTTTTTACCCATGGAGCTATTTCTTCCCAGAATGGTCTGATCTTTATACAAGTCCACCAAATATGGAGGAATGGTCCCTTTTCTTTGCATCCCCTCCAGCAGTTTCCATCTGCTGTGGGGTATATTTGGGCTAATCGAGCTGGCGTCTGGTACCATCTGACCATGAATTTGTATGACATTTCTTGGATTTTAGAGCTTATAGATGTTCTGTATGTTGATTCTATACATTTTTTAATTTGTACTGATGTAGAAGCGAACGTATAACATTGCCCTTGCAACATTCCTTTAATGAAAATAAACCGTCCCTCTGGGTCCGTCTGAATAGATATGGGCACCAGTGAGCAGGCTCTTCCAAAAGCTATCGTTACTCCCTTTGCCCTTGCAATAGGGGACACTGCATGGAACCATTGATTGCAAGGAAATAGAGGTAACTTAGGTACTGATCCTGCCATAAAATGTGTCTCCTGCAGGAAGGCGACATCCACTGCCTGGTGCCGCAATTCCTGCCACAGACACCCCCTTTTTTGGGGTGAACACAACCCCCTCACATTATAAGTCATACTTTTTATTGAAGTAGCCATTATTATCTAAAACATTTTTTTTTCTCTTTTCTTGTGTCTCTTGCCACATATCTCCTTTTCTCCTCTCTCCCAATAGACCCAAGGTGCATCCTACTACAATATAAGCAAATATTCTATTACATAACATGTAACATATAACAACTAATGGAGGGATAGGTCCATGTAGGCATTTCTTATACCTCCCCGAACCACCCCACCAATCTGCTTCCATGCAGATTAACCAGTCCCTTTTCCAGGACCTACCTAATGGAAGAAAAAAAAAAAGGGCAAAGAAAGAAGAAGAGGAAAAAAAAAAAGGGCAAAGAAAGAAGAAGAAGAAGAAAAAAAAGGCAAAGAAAGAAGAAGAGGAAAAAAAAACAAATAAAAAAAATTACAAAAAGAAAAAAAAAAGAGGAAACCACAAAATTTGCAGATACTAAAATTACCATCTTCTGTCCCCCGGGACTCATTTATATAATTTATATCATTATATCATTATATCATTATATCATGTATGTCTTATTTTAAACTGATATGGAAATCGCTTATGTTCATTTGTATTAGAGGAGAAAAAAAAAAAAAAGAGGAAAAAGAAATGGAGAGCATTGTTCCAGACCCCTTAATCGCTTCTGAGAAACAATCAAGCCATTTCCCCATTCTCCCTTCATATCTCCACTCACTTCTCTCTTCCATGAGATAGGTGAGCGGAGACCTTCCCAGGAGAGGGAGAGAGAGAGAGGGGGAAAAAAAAAAGAAAAGGGGGGGAACGTAAAAGGGACCATGCTCATAAGCCATTCATGTCTAGATACATACAAAATGTGCATAAATACACATAAATCCCCTTAGTCAGCTGTCTAAAAGGACAAGCTCTCTTGGAACCTCCCCCCTTTTCCCAACAGAAATTGGGTGAGGGGGGTAAAAGGCATCCCTAAAAAAAGGTTAGGGGGAAAAAAAGGGTTCCTGTTATTTTATTGTCTCCTACCATATGGTAGTTTGTATCTCTGCATGTTTTCTACATATCTTCTTCTCCCTTCTTCCCCATCCCCCCCTCCCCCCTGCTCCCACACCCTCCCGATTCTCCCCCCCCCCCTCTCTCTTCACTCCCCCCTCTCATGGATCTTTTCTTGGAACCTTGTGCCAAGGTTCCGGGCCCTGCAGGGTGTTTTTCATATTAAACCCTCTCCAGTCCTGAAAGTCAGTTGGGGGAAGATCTAAAGTTTCTAGAAATGTTTCCAAATCATCCTTAGTCTGGAGTGTTGCCATTTTCCCATTTCGGGAAGCTGTTTATCGAAAAGGAAACCCCCACCGGTACCTAACGCCCACCGCACATAGTGCCTCCAACACTGGTCTTACTGTCCTCCTTTGCATTAGAGTGCGGCGTGATATGTCTGGAAATATAGAGATTTGTGCTCCCTCGAATTCTATCGTAGATGTATCCCATACAGATCTCATAATAGCCTCTTTCACTGAATATTTATGCATTTTACAGATCACGTCTCTTGGCCTCTCTTTATTCTGATAGGAGGTGGATGTCACACGGTGAACTCTGTCCACCTCCAGGGCTTCTGATGTAGTTTCTCCTAGGATTTGGAGAAATAATCTCTGCACTATTCCTAGGAGGTCTGCATTATGATGCTTTTCAGGTAGACCTCGTATCCGTATATTCTGGCGACGTTCCCTGTTCTCAAAATCGTCCAGTCGGTCTCTATATGTATTCAGGGCTTCTTCATGTGATCTGGTGATGTCTCTAAGGTCCACTAAAGCTTGTGTGATCTCCTCCTGACCATTTTCAATAGCCTCAACTCTGTTTCCCACCTCCCCCATCTCCTCTTTAAGTTCATCCACTACCTGTTTGCAGGAGCGTTCTACTGTCGCTATTAACTGTTGTAAGTCTGTTTTTGTGGGGAGGGCTTTTATTTGCTCCAGAACAACCCCAATTTCTGCTCCACCTATCCCGTATGTGCCATGTGTGCTGTAATTTCCAGGGATGTCCATTGAATTAGCTGTGTCTCTTACCCCTTGCTCTTTAGGGGGTGATCTATCCAGCACCTCATTAGATGAAGCAGTCAAAGCAAATACTGGTGCAATATTGAGATTTAAACCATCATTTAATAAAGAAGATTTTATTTCTGGGGGGTCTCCTCCTTTCCTCTCATGGGGTTGATCATGGGGTTTATCCTCTCCCATATCTTCTTTTGCCAATGCTACTGTTACTATCGGGGGGTACTCGGGGTCCTGGCTAGTCTTTAAAGGGGTACCTCTCAGGGTATCTCTACCTTCTAGCCAGCAGTATTCTCTCCCCTTAGAGTTATCACCCCCCCCCCCACACCGCTCATATTGTTCATACCTCTAGTAAGCTGTCCATCATCCCTTAGCTCCATACTCCTGCTTTCGGTGGGTCCTTTCAACGTTCCGCCATTCACCGTCAGGGTTGTCAAAGTTGTTGTGGTGCCCCGTCCATGTACAGGATGACCTCGATTTGTTGTAGGTACAGTTGTACCCCGTTTAGGAGTTGTACCCCCCCGACCTTTCTTCAGGTCTGGGCTGCCAGCCCTTACCTCCTCCTCCCATCTTCTGGTTGTGGCCCCAGTTGTTTGACTATCTCTCTGCAGCGGCGGCGGCGGCGTCAAATATGCTCTAAGCCCGCCGACCGGGCTTCTGTTTCCTCCCGTAGCGGGCTGAAATGCTGCTCGCCTACGGGTTGTCATCCCGCTACTTCAATTGGCTGTTTAAGTCTGTATCTTCACAGCCACTTTAAAAAAAAAAAATGCTTTATTAAGCTCTTTATTAAGCTCTATTCCAGCACATAAGCAGCTCCAATAGTGTCAGACAATAGTGTCAGCGACCTGGACACCTGTATAATGTAGGTGTCCGGGTTATTTGAAATTATAATTAAAATCTGCGGGGGTCTGTTGGTCTGCAGGTTTTTCTGGAAAAAGTATCGGTTACAGCTAGGGAACAGTAAACAGTAAGGAGCGGCGGGGGATGGCTGGAGTCTGTTGGTCTACGGATCTGCTGGTAACAGGGTCGGTAACAGGGAAACAGGGTAGGGGATCCCGGCTTAGCTCCGCTCCCAGGCTCCACGGCTCAACAAGTCAGCAGGTCAGCTGCTGTGAGGAGCGGGGAACGGCGGGGACAGCTGGTATCAGTGTCAGTGTGCGGCTCTACTCGGCGCCCGGGATCAATAGCTCACCAGCTTGTTTTCCTACTTCTGCGAGGAGCAGCGGGGGCTGGAGAAGGTATTTTAAAATTATAGTAATCACGCCTTGGTGCATAGTGGATTTTTTGAGAAAATACGTTTTGAAAAGTGCCTCTGTCCTTTTGAGAAGGAGCTGAAATAGTTAATGAGGATTATACTTCAGTGACCCAACCTACTTCCACTTTTCTTTCTTTTGCATAAAGTATAAGAAATATAAGTATAAGATAATTTGTTTGTATGGGAGGAGGAGGTCTGTAAGGTAAGACAGACATACTCTCATTGTCAGTAAGTCTTTAAGGTGAGACAGACATGCTCTCATTGTCGGTAAGTCTGTAAGGTAAGACAGACATATTCTCACTGTCACTGTTTTAATATGGGGCAAGAACATTGTAAAACAACCTCCCTCATATCCTAATCCTGGGAAAAATTGTAAAGATTATGTGATCAAGGTTTGTGGTACTGATTATGAATTTATAAATACTTAGGTTTATAATTTGGTGGGGTGGACAGAAGCTTTGGTTAGTACAGACGCTTTCCCCAGAGATGGAGCAAATGATGAGTTTCACATGGATATGGTAAAAGGTTTATGTCTCGGGGACAAGAAAGGTCAGGGATACCCACAGTGGGACATGGAATACATGAGAAAGGGTGGTGAAAATTGGTTAAAATATGCACCTTACTGGTTCCAAAGAAACAGTAAGACAAAAATTGTATGACCAAAGAGTAATGCGACCTGAAGCATTCTCCAAGAGGCGAAGGTCAAGCGACCCGGTCCTACAGCACCCTGTTTCCTATGTACCCATGTCTGCTACTGTTCAGGGTCCTCCTCCCCCAGCTTATAATAAAGTATACCCCAATTTAACTAAGGAGGAAATAGACTTACTGGCTGGACATTATGCTGTACAACAAAGAACCCCAGCCCCCCACAACCACCTTCACAGGGAGGAGGAGTACCTGTAAGCGCTGCATCAGAGAGCTCCTGTGGTCACCCAATCAGATCCCGTATCACAAAGTCCTGTTTTGGGAACTCTTGGAGGCTCACCTCAAGGTGGGGCTTCGGGAGGTTTTGATTCCCCCGTTTCTTCATCAACTACTTCTCCACCTCGATCCGAGCAAGGTTCTGGTCAGAAGGAACAAGTAGATGGCTCCGTAAGAGATATGTTTCTCCGAGGATTAACAATTGTAGCATCTGCTATCATGAAGGCCCACAGGGTAGCCAGATGGAACTAAGAAATCGACCAAATAGACAGAGGAGACTAGATGATAATGAGATAGAGCAAACTCAATGCCATCCTTTTATGACTATAGGAAATAACATGAATGAAAAAAAAAGTGATTTATATTGAAAATATCAACCACATTGTTAAACATTGTCCAAAACCAACTCAGTCTGCCTCTGCAACCTTGTTCTATTTGAAGGGAGACATTATACACAGGAAGTTATGCGATTGATTGCGGATGGTGTCATTGGACACACATCCTCATTTGACTGGACTAAAGTAGCATCCATAAATGATATTGAAGATCCAAAAACAGTAAAGGCTGATGCATATAAATTAAACACTGAAGGGGGAAGAACCACCATGTGGGATCAATTAGAAGCAGAATTAAATTATGCCTTTAAAAACAGAACTTCCTTTCCTACTGCCATAGCCTATAAATAAAGGTCAGGAGAAAGTGTATTAGAATTTTGGAAGAGATTTATGGATGTGTGAACGCAAGAAGCTGGATTATCAATACTACCGGATATGCATAGTTTGATGATTCAGACTTTTATTAGTAACCTAAAACCACAACATGGTCTAATGGTCAAGCAAATGATTTCTGATTGGCCTACAATGACCATACCGGAATTCACAGAGAAGGATGCAGCAGGATGTTTTGACATACCAAAGGGTCCAGGTACACACATCCAGGGAGGACTTCCACAACAGCAGCCCTACCCAGGAAGCGGTGCACAGCAGAATAGAGACAGGGACAGAGGAAGGAGGAATTATAGTACATTCTAAAAAGATTTCCATTCAAAGACAATTTGTCTTTACAGAACACAATGATGGTGATTTACCAGGCCCTACACACAAAATGTGATGTTGATGTAGATGTTGGGCTCATTTCATGCACCCCTTATGGGGCCACGTTGAAGCCCGTAGTCCAACCTATTTATCATAAACAATATCCTCTTTCTAGAGAAAGGGAAGAGGGAATTGTGCCTATGATTTAATATTTTCTAAAACAAGGCATAGTGAGAGAAATTACTGGAAATAAATGGAACACACCAATAAATCCTGTAAAGAAGCCTGATTGTTCTTATAGACTTATACAAGATCGTAGGGCCGTTATTAATTTAATTTTCCCCAAAGCTTCTATAGTGCCTTATGTGCCATCCCTCCTTACCTCCATACCATCCAATGCAGAATGTTTTTTTGTTATTTATTTTGTTTGTTTATTTTTTTGTGGTTGAACTGGATGGACTTGTGTCTTTTTTCAACCTGACTAACTATGTAACTATGTATTTACCCTACAAACACATTTTTTCTCCGTTAAGGTGGACGAAGAGGCATAGCCCATTCTTGCTTTTAAAATTGCCAAAAGACATGTAGCCAGATTCAGAGAGATGGGCACATCTTTAGTTTGGCGTAGCGCATCCCATTTGCACTACGCCGACGTAACATAGTAACTACAAGGGAAGATGCTCAAACAGTGGTAAAAATCCTCACACAGTAGAGCATTCCTCGATGGGGATGCCCACTACAGATCAACTCAGACAATGGCCTTTTTTTATAGCCAAAGTTTGCCAAGATCTGGTAAAAGCATTAAAAATAGATTGGAAGTTTCACATTTCTTACCATCCTCAAAGTTCAGAAATTGTAGAAATAATGAATAGGACAATAAACGATAAGATCAGGAAGGCTACAGGTGGAAGTTATACTAACTGGGAAAGGGTGCTGCCTGCAATTCTAGCAGAGGTAAGAATGACCCCAAATAACAAGACAGGTTATTCTCCCTTTGAAATTCTTATGGGCAGACCATTTCCCACTCACTGGGCCAGACAACCTTTAAATGTTAGAAAGAGGGGATCTTGATCTTATTCAGGAAGAATATGTAAGAATATTAATTGAAACGTTGGAAAAGTTAAAAGAATGATGCTCACACCTCTCCTTCTTCTTCACAGGAACCAACACACCCCTTTAAGGTCGGTGACCTTGTGGTGGTCCAGCAGCTGAACCGAACCAAAAAGCAGGAATATCCTTTTGGACCCCCAACTACTGTGATTGCGGTAACCAGGACAGCAATCCTTGTGGAAGGACAACAGTCTTGGATCCAAAGAAGGTCAACCAAGTCCATAAAAAGCAAGGCAAAGGCAAAAACAAAGATAAAGACAAAGGAGGAGAAGAAAGTAGATAAAATCCTTGAAAACTGAGTGAAGAAGGTGATCAAGTCTCTGGAAAAAGATGACCTCGCTTATTTCACTACAGACTTCTGGGAAATCATTCTGCTTTCTGTTCCTGATCACTCTGAGTCTGTTACTACCCACCTGGGTCATAACTAACTGTATATATCATCCAGAAGTTTTGGGAGCATTAAAAGGCATATGTGGGTCACTTCAGAATCAATCTAATCATACACATATAAGACATAAGAGAGATATACAAGCTGAAGGAAATAAGAAAGTTAGTTTCACTGATAAAGATGCTTTTATTCAAATTTAAATATAGCTATGATAATAAAGCTTACCTCAGTATGTATAACAATAAGGAAGCTACCTATATTACAACAAAGGGATTAGCTGTGTTCAATAAACTAAAGACCTTTTGATAGCACTCTGTTCATGTGTATCATTGGGTTCTCTATCAGATCTAATGGATCACTGAAGTGTTATTTTGCACTACCTAAGAATACACCTGGGTGGTAAAAATCCTCAACACCTTGTGCAGTATAAAAGGAGTACCAACAGTGCCTCAAACTGATCTCAAATGCAAGCTGAGTGAACCTGAAATCACATTGCATTTGCACAGCCATACACACACCTTTGGATCACAGCTTAGCAGATGCCTCATGAAGAACAATGTATATCCTCTCTTATAGCAATTAGTACTGAGATCTACAGAGAAAGGAACACTGCTCACTGACCCAGTGTATCAATGTGTGAATGAGTGTGGCCTCTGCCACTGCTGCTTCAGACACACCCTCTGCCATATTTCACCCCACACACTGGGTTGGGAAAACAGAGCCAAGCATAGGTATATATGAGCATTATCAGCCATGAATGGAAAAAATTTAGGTGTGTGTGTGATGCATATCCGCTTCAGCCCCAGAAGATTTTACCCCCTTCCTGACCAGAGCACATTTTACAATTTGGCACTACATCGTTTTAACTGACAATTGTGTGGTCATGCAACACCCAGACAAAATTTGCGTCCTTTTTTTCCAAAAAATATAGCTTTCTTTTGGTGGTATTTTTTTTTTTGTTAAGTGTATTTTGTGCGTGTACTCGAGAGAGGAGCCGGACTGCAGGAGTTGGGAGTAGGCAGGCCTCCCCCAGAGGCAATCTGCCACCTTTCTCCATGCCCCGGGTGGCAATGGTGGGTGTGTGAGGGGGTCCTCCCACACAGCCCGCCCTACCTGCTCCGCTTTGAAGCCCAACGGGGCAGAGGGACTCCCTATAAGGGAGTGAGAGGATCTAGCCCGCTCAACCAGCCCCGTTAGTCCTTCGCCTCTCTTTTTAGAGACCGCGTGGTCAAAGTGCGTGCATGTTAACCCAATTTCGAGTGCGTGTAAGTGTGGTGGTTTTTGTGGGAGGGGGGTGGGCGTACTAAGCGCAAGCTTACCTCGCATAGCACACCCACCGGGAGCCGGGCTGAGACCACCAAACTCAATTCACATGTAGCTGAGACCGGGATCCGAACCTCTAGCTGCAGAGGTGAATGGCTTGTCAGCGCAGTGCCAATCACGTTGAGCCACCGCAGCTCCCCAATCTTTTGGTGGTATTTGATCACCTCTGCTTTTTTTTTTGTTCTATAAACAAAAAAAAAAAGAATTTCTTCATCAGTTTAGGTCAATATGTATTCTTCTACATATTTTTGGTAAAAAAAACGCAATAAGCGTATATTGATTGGTTTGAGCAAAAGTTTACAAACTATAGGAAAGATTTATGGCATTTTTATAAAAAAACATATTTTACTAGTAATGGCAGTCATCTGAGATTTTTAGTGGTATTGCGACTTTGCGTTGGACAGATCAGACACTTTTGACACATGTTTGGGACCATTGATATTTATACAGCGATCCATGCTATAAATATGTACTGATCACTGTGTAAATGTCATTGGCAGGGAAGGGGTTAACACTAGGGGACGATCAAGGGGTTAAATGTGTGTTCTCTCAGCGTGTTCTAACTGTATGGGGATAGGACTGACTAGAGGAGGAGACATATCGTTGTTCCTACTTAGTTTACACACACACATCTCTGAGCTGGCTCTCATGCATGCGATCGCGCATGACTAACAGCGATTGTGCCCGCCGGCCACGTGCATCGGGCCCCTGGGTGCTCTCCTGGGCAAAGCCATACCGGTATGGGATTTTGCCCAGGAGAGACATTCTGCAGCCGTAAAAGTACATGAGTCGGTCGGGAACCGGATATTGTATAATCTTTGCACAGGTGTAAGATATGAAATATTTATATACATCTTTTCAAATTTACTATTTGCCCTTCCAGCAAGCAGGTGGAGAGTGTGAGTATGGCACTGTAGGGTGCCACATTTCTGGATTGTGTACTGTGCTGAGAACCCAGACCAGAATCGGAATCACATATTACAAATTAGCAAAGTGAATGAGTCATCCGAATGACCAAGTGGAGGAATGCTCTTCTTTCTCAGATACCATCTTGATCTTTAGTTTGCTGGGGCAGAACTTGTGTTCGAATATCTTATTACAAATACTGTACTAACATGTTTACACACAACAAAAACATAGCAGTACTTTTGAATTCAAAATTCAATAATATTGTATAATAAACATTTCCAATTATTACTTTTTAACCACTTGCTGACCGCTCTATAGTCGATTGACAGCGCATTAAGGATCCGAGTAATCCAATTTCAGCGGCCTTTCCCACTGAATCACTCTGTTCAATGACAGAGCAATCAAACCGGCATCATACCCAGTTCGGCTAACGCTAATGCAGTGTTTCACTCTTCTCTCCTCACACGCTGTATCAGTGTGAGGAGAGAGAAACACTCCAGTAGCATGAGGTGGCATGATCCCAGTGCCACTTCAGTGCTAATCAGTGCCCCATCTGTGCCATAACAGTGCCCCTACAGTGCCATCAGTGTCATGATAGTGCTAATCAGTGCCATCAAAGGGCCAACAGTGCCATCAGTGCCATCACAGTACCCCTAAAGTGCAATCACATTTCCATCTGTCACTACAGTGCTAATCAGTGCCCCATCACAGTGCAATTAATACCACTACAGTGCCTTTACAGTTCCCCTACAGTGACCCTACAGTGCCATTACAATGCCATCAGTGCCATACATGCCCCTACAGTGCCACCAGTGCCACTACACTGCCACTACACTGCTCCTCAGTGACACAGTGCCCTATGGTACCACTAAAGTGCTCACCAGTACCCTACAGTGCCACTGCAGTTCACATTAGTGCCATCAGTCCCATACAATGCCCATAATTGGGTGCTTATCAGTGCCATCAATGCCAGTACAGTGCACATCAGTGACATCAGTCCCCTACAGTGCCACTACAGTGAACATCAGTGCCCTACAGTGGCATCAGTGCGTGCTCATCAGTACCACTAAAGTGATAATCAGTGCCACTACAGTGCCTATTGAGTGCTCATCAGTGAATCCTCCTCAGTGCCCATCAGTGCCATAAAATGGGTAAAAATGGGTAAAAAAAAATGATTTTTATTTTCTTTCCACATTTTCCAAAAACATGTGGAAAATAATAGCTCAAAAAACTAAATTTTCCTCATAGCATATACGTTTGGATGTTTGCCTTCAAAATAGGGTCATTTCGTGGGCGTTTCCATTGTCCAAGGCCTTCAAATGTTTAATAGGTAGTCAGGTAATTAGATGTGTAATTTATGTCCCGATGGTGCTGCCTGCATGTTAGGCCTCTGTATGTGTCTAAGCTGTGTAAAAGTCTCACACATGTAGTATCACCATACTCAGAAGGAGTAGCAGAATGTGTTTTGGGGTCTAGTTATAAGTACACATATGCCATGTGAGAGACATAACATGTTAATTTAACAATTTTGTGGAAAAAATATATTTATTTTGCAAAGAATTGTGGGAAAAAATTGCAACTTAAAAAAACTCACCAACTTACTAAATACCTTGGAATGTCTACTTTCCAAAAATGAGTCATTTGGTGAGTGTCTCAAAAAATGAGATAGGTTATCAGTACATCAAGTGCATCAAGTGTGATAAATTTTCAATGATTGTCACCATAGCTTGTAGACTCTATAACCTTTACAAAGACCAAATAATGTGCACTGATTTTTTTTTTCATCACAGAAATGTCCTAGTACTGTGTACACAGAACAAAACAAGTTTAATAATGACATGAAACAAATGTCAAACCAAATAACAGGCAGATAACTCCATCCATTACATATCCACGTACTGAGAAAGCAATGGGAAATTAAAAGCACAGGAAAGCAGTGGCCAGTTTAATACAATTATTAAACTCGTGACTGAAACATACAGCTGGGGTGTTGGCAGTCCCAACATAAATATATATATGTATAAGAGCGTATAAGAGTCAGGCCGAGTACCCCCTGATTCAGTTTGTGTCAGAACTCTTGAACATCACAAAAGTTCAGGCCCAAACCCCAAACCCTGTTAAAGTCTATGGGACCCAAAGTTGAAAATCAAAAGTGCCAATTTTGAAGTTTATTGGCCATAAAAAGGGAATAGGGGCCCGTGCATTGCCCTAGGGGACATGTATCAATGCAACAGTTTATTTTTAGAAAGAAAATGTTTTAAGCAGTGATTTTAATAATGCTTAACCACTTAAGGACCTTGCCTGTTTTTTAGACTTGGTGTTTACAAGATTAAAACAGTTTTTTTTTTGCTAGAAAATTACTTAGAACCCCCAAACATTATATGTATTTTTTTCTAACACCTTAGAGAATAAAATGGCAGTCATTGCAATACTTTTTGTCACACCGTATTTGCGCAGCGGTCTTACAAGCGCACTTTATTTGGAAAAAAAAACACTTTTTTTAATTAAAAAATAAGACAACAGTAAAGTTAGCCCAATTTTTTTTTATGTTGTGAAAGATAATGTTATGCCGAGAAAAATTATACCCAACATGTCACGCTTCTAAATTGCGCCTGCTCGTGGAATGGCGTCAAACTTTTACCCTTAAAAATCTCCATAGGCAACGTTTAAAATATTCTATAGGTTGCATCTTTTAAGTTACAGAGAAGGTCTAGGGCTAGAATTATTGCTCTTGCTCTAACGATCGCGTTGATACATCACTTGTGTGGTTTGAACACTGTTTTCATATGCGGGCGCTACTCACGTATGCGTTCGCTTCTGCGCGCGAGCCGGTCGGGACGGGGCGCTTTAAATAATGTATTTGTTTGTTTTCTTATTTATTTTTATTTATTTTTACAAAAAAAAAATGGGTCACTTTTATTCCTATTACAAAGAATGTAAACATCCCTTGTAATAGAAAAAAAGCATGACAGGTCCTCTTAAATATGAGATCTGGGGTCAAAAAAGACCTCAGATCTTATGTTTAGACTAAAATGCAAAAAAAATAAAAATGTTCTGGAATGGCCATCCCAGTCCCTAGACCTGAATATCATTGAACATCTGTGGGGTGATTTGAAGCAGGCTTTCCATGCTCGGCAACCATCAAACCTAATTGAATAGGAGATGTTTTGTAAGGAGGAATGGTCCAAAATATATTCATCCAGAATCCAGACACTCATTACAGGCTATAGGAAGTGACTAGAGGCTGTTATTTCTGCTAAAGGAGTCTCTACTACATTTTTCTGTTGGGTTGCTCAAATGTATGCACCTGTCTAATTTAATTTTGATGCATATTGCACATTTTCTGTTAATCCAATAAACCTCATTTCACTACTGAAATATTACTGTGTCCTTCAGTTATTTGATAGATCAAAATGAAATAGCAAATCCAAACACCCAAATATTTATAAATGACAGTCATGGAAATTGTCAGGGGTTCCTAAACTTTTGCATACAACTGTAAATAGATTTTCCCTTCAAGTTTTCTTTATTTTGTAAAATGTGGTGAGCCCGTCTGTATGATGGGACCAACATTTAGTGCACTTGGAACAAGATTAGAGATTTTTGGGATAAATTCTGGTGCCTCTTTGGCAGAATTTGGATGGAAATATAAGTTAAATTTTCTTAACAAACTATTTCAAAATAAATTTCCAAAACTAATTTGGAAATTGCTTTATTCTCCCATCTCACCATCTTTTTCCTCCTCTTCTACTCCTTGTTAGAGTTGGGTGAACAGTTCAGGCTGAGCAAAAGTTTGGCCTGAACATCGCCTGTGAACACCCGATTTTGCAGAGCGCTCGGCAGGTGTTCGACCTGCCAAACGCCCTGCAATGCACCGCATACTGTGCAGTGCATTCTAAGTCCTGTTTGGGCATAGCTTTGCCCAATCAAGGTGCAGAAAATAGCTGGTTGTTAAGATGCAAGGCTGGGAAGCCAGCCGCAGCATCCTTAACAACCAATGAGCTGTCAATGGACTTCCCTGCTGACAGCTGAATAATAAAAAAGAAAAACATTGCCGGGAATAAAAAAGTGAAAAAAATGGCACAGGGGTCCCCTCCAATCCATACCCATACCTTGGGGTCTAGTATAGATTTTAAGAGGAACTCCACATCAAAATTATAAAAAAAAATGGCATGAGGTCCCTCCTAAGATCCATACAAGACCCTTAACCAAGCATGCAGCCTGGCAGGTCAGGAAAGCAGGGGAAGAGTGAGCGCCCCCCTTTCTGAACCATACCAGGCCACATGTCCTCAACATGGGGGGAGCCCACAACCCTATAGCACCTTGTCCCCATGTTGATGGTGACAAGGGCCTCATCCCCACAACTCTGGGCTGTGGTTGTGGGGGTCTGCAGGCAGGGGGCTTATCAGAATCTAACAAGGGTGCCCCCAGATCCCATCCCCCATGTTAATGTACAAATAAAGTGTCAACAATTAAAAAAAAACACAGAGACAGTTTTTGTCAGTTTTTCTATTTTTTAATAAAGGAATAATGTTTCTCGATGAAGATCCATCATCAATCTCGACGACAACACCACCACCGGAGCCGAAATAGAAAATAGAAAAACAAAAAGCTAAAATAATGGAATTGCAAAGAGCGGCCACAAACCTCCTCTACTCAGGTCCTCTGCCAGTGGAGGTCGGCTCTGCTGGGCGAGAGCACGTAGCTATACGTCATCTCGCGGAGCAGCCAATAGGGGCGCGCGCACCCCCCGCTCGCTTCTGACTCCTGCGCGCATGCCCGGCGGGCGCAATCGCCGCTGGGCACCCGCGATCGCTCGTTACAGAGTGAGAACCGGGAGCTGTGTGTGTAAACACACAGCTCGCGGTCCTGTCAGGGGAGAAATGCCTGAACAATGTATGAACAGCGATCAGTCATTTCCCCTAGTGAGTCCACTCCCCCCTACAGTTATAACACACCCAGGGAACATACTTAACACCTTCCCCGCCCCCTAGTGTTAACCCCTTCCCTGCCAGTGCCATTTTTATAGTAATCAATGCATTTTTATAGCACTGATCGCTATAAAAATGCCAATGGTCCCAAAAATGTGTCAAAAGTGTCCGAAGTGTCCGCCATAATCGCGCAGTACAAAAAAAAATCGATGATCGCCGCCATTACTAGTAAAAAAAAAAATATTAATAAAAATGCCATAAAACTACCCCCTATTTTGTAAACGCTATAACTTTTGGGCAAACCAATTAATAAACGCTTATTGTGATTTATTTTTTACGAAAAATATGTAGAAGAATACGTATCGGCCTAAACTGAGGAAAACATTTTATATTTTTGGGGGATATTTATTATGGTAAAAAGTAAAAAATATTTATTTTTTTCAAAATTGTCGCTATATTTTTGTTTATAGCGCAAAAACTAAAAACCGCAGAGGTGATCAAATACCACCAAAAGAAAGCTCTACTTGTGGGGAAAAAAAGACGCCAATTTTGTTTGGGAGCCACGTCGCACGACCGCGCAATTGTCAGTTAAAGCGACGCAGTGCCGAATCGCAAAAAGTGCTCTGGTCTTTGACCAGCAATATGGTTAAGTGGAAACAATTTAAAACACTTTTTGTTCTGTAATGCACACACTTCAAAGTGTGTCCAACATGCTGCTGAGAGATGCCCCCATCGAAGAAGTGTCATACATTGCGTGTTGTAATTTGGTATCAGGAACCTCACCTTCCTCTCCTTTACTTCACTTCTCAAAATATCTGGATTTGGCTTGCCAAGATTTACAAGGATTTTTGAAAAGTATACTGTAATCATCTTAGCTGGACACATTCTGGTTTTGCAGGCTGTGTGCAGACAAGATAACTGGGAGCATAGGACACAAATGTGGGGTTAAAAAGATAACATTGGAGCAGTTTGACCATGCCATGATGAAAAACTTTTTGGAGCTCGGTTGTTATGCCGGAGGAGCGGGAGGGGACATCCCCCCCTCCCGCCGCCTCTCACCGCTCTGACCGGGCCTCCCGTCCCACCGGGAGACCCGATCCCCGATCCGGCGCCTCCATCGTCCAGGCGCACTCTGAAACAAAGCTGTAAATGGTTTTGATTCAGTGTCTGCATTGAAAACACGGAAGCGACGTCATGACGTCACTTCTGGGTTTCTCGGCTGCCAATGGCGCGGATTTAAAAAAGTACACAGTATTCAGAATCGTCGTTTTCGGCGATCTGTATACTTTGAAGTGCAAAGGAGGGATCGGGGGTCTTTTAGGGATGTTTACATTCCTTGTGACAGCAATAAAAGTGATCAAAATGTAAAAAAAAAAACACAATTTAATATTATAAAAAAAAAAAAAAATTTAAAGCGCCCCCTCCCCGCGAGCTTGCGCAACAAAGAAAACGCATACGGAAGTTGCGCCCGCATATGAAAACGGTGTTCAAATCACACATGTGAGGTATCGCCGCGATCGTCAGATTCTAGCACTAGACCTACTCTGTAACTCTAACCTGGTAACCGTAAAACAAGTTTAAAGCGTCGCCTATGGAGATTTTTAGGTACCGTAGTTTGTCGCAATTCCACGAGTGCGTGCAGTTATAAAGCGTGACATGCTTGGTATCTATTTACTCGGCATAACATCATCTTTCACATTATGCAAAAAATTAGGCTAACTTTACTTTTTCATTTTTTTCAAATTCATGAAAGTAAATTTCTCCCAAAAAGTTTGTTTAAAACACCGCCGCACAAATACCGTGTGACAAAATATTGCAACAATCGCCATTTTATTCTCTAGATTCTCTGCTAAAAAATATATATATAATCTTTGGGGGTTCTTGTAAACACCAAATGTCATAAATAGGGTTAGGCATGAAAGGGATAAATTAGTTATATGGCAATCATATCGCATGGAGCAATCGTTGACCATGTTCTGACAGGAGCCTTAGATCTGCTCTCACCCCCACCCACAGTAAGAAACACTTCCAGGGAACACACTTAACCGCTTGATCGCTCCTAGTGTTAACCCCTTCCCTGCTAGTGACATGAATACAGTAATCAGTGGCTATTTTTTAGCTCTGATTGCGCGACCACGCAATTGTCAGTTAAAGCGATGCAGTGCTGTATCGCAAAAAATGGCCTGGTCATTTAGGGGGAAAATCTTCAGGTCTGTAAGTGGTTATAGTATGAATGCTATGTGCAACAGATTTGATGTATGTGTACCCTGCTACACACACACATCGATCATTGCACTCACCTCGGTTATCCTGTTCACTTGCAGACATATTTTCCCAGTTTGGTGTCATTAATCAGTACACTTCCTCCCATTTCAACCAATTAATGACTCTGTCAGCGTATCCTGGGCATCTTGGGTCCCATATCTCTGGTCAGTCTTGCACCAGGGATATTATGGCCTCATTTGCGATATCACGTGCCGCCATCTCCATGCTCCTCTCTCTAGAGTACACTCTCCTCAACTTCCTGTGTCATTCCCAGGTATACTTTGTGATTATGTGCTTCCTGTTGTTTTTTCTTTTGTATCTGCAGTTGACACTGCGATTACTTGTGGTTATGTGCAGATAGCTGTGCTAAATCGTTCCTGGACGCAGTCAAATTTATTTTTTCTATCTGCACCTAAGATTTTGGGTCTTTACAGGAAGTCAAGCTATTTCACACTAGTAATGCTCCTGGGCTGGTTTCTCATAAGTGGGGTCATTATTTTTATAAATAACCGGTGGGCAGCATTGGAGAGATACCCCAGATGATGTCCTAGTGGACAAAACGCGTAGGGAGGACTTCATTGTTGCCACATTTTATACAAAGCGCTTGAATATCATCACAAATGTAAGTGTACTGACTTTATTAAACCTTTGATATGTAAGTGGCCGTTTTTGTCTTCTATTATATGACACAACCCTTCTACATCTATTTGGGATTCCCTGGATCATCATTTTCTATGAGGCAACCCACTAGGAAGTCACCTTTAACTGAGATTCTCTCTATCCTGCTGGTGTTTTTGTCATCTCTGGCACAGCATCCTGAGGTCCGTAGGATCGCCCAAATTACATTGTGGATCCACCAAGCAAGCCTTTTTGACCCATTGAACATAGGTTCTCTAGGGTCCATACATTCTGGTAAGCCTTTTGCCCTTGGGGTGGTTCCCTTCACTTCATCACTTCTTCACTTGTTTGATCATTCTAAGGACAGATAGTCTTTGTATTTTTGTTCCTGTTTTGAATTTCTTGCATATAGACTTTCATAGTGTAATTATGGGGGCATTTCTATTTACATTGTTTACTATCAATATTTGAGCACTTTGGGCCAGATTCACAGAACAGATACGACGGTGTATCTCCTGATACACCGTCGTATCTCTTGTTCTATCTATGCGGCTGATTCAGAGAATCAGTTCCACATAGATAGCCCTAAGATCCGACAGGTGTAATTGACGTGGAGTTCGCGTCGTATTCCAGCGTTGGGTATGCAAATTAGCAGTTACGGCGATCCACAAAGGTTTTTTTCTCGTCGTTACGTCAGCGCAAGTCTTAGTTTCCCGTCGCAAAGTTAGGGTTGCTATTAACATGGTGTAAAATGACTCCACCATGTTAAAGTATGCCCGTCGTTCCCGGGTCGCTTTTGAATTTTTTTTTCCAGCGTAAGTACGTTACGCACGTCGCGATTCACAAACACGTCGCGCCGCCGTAATTTCGCGCAAAGCACGTTGGTAAAATTGCGAATGGAGCATGCGCAGTATGTCCGGCGCGGGAGCGCGCCTAATTTAAATGGTACCCGCCCCATTTGAATTGGACGGGCTTGCGCCGGACGTGTTTACGATACACCGCCGCAAGTTTACAGGTAAGTGCTTTGTGGATCGGCACTTAGACTGAAAACTTGCGGCGGTGTAATGTAAACGGGTTACGTTACACGGCCGTAATTCTCTGTGAATCTGGCCCTTTATTTATAAAGTTTTTACGTATTTATTCATTTTAGTTTTCACGTATTTATTTATTTATTCATTTATATATTTTCATTAGAGCTACACTTTTTTTGTTTCCATATCTGCACCTAACCACATCTAATGAAACCGTCGCTAAATGCAATGTTGAATGGGGCCATAGGAAAGCATTGTGTGCGTTTAGCTGTGGTAGGTAACTTGATCTATCCGCAGCTAAATTCAGAATTCTATCCGCCCATGTGAAAGGGCCTAAGGCTTGATTCACACCTATGCATTTTTAGTGCTTTTTGCATTTTGCAGATTTGCACTACAGTCTATTTAACATGGTTTCCTATGGAACACGTTCTGTAGTGCAAATCTGCAAAATGCAAAAAGCACTAAAAATGCATAGGTGTGAATCCAGCCTTAGGAGACATTTTCTCGCGAATAGATGGATATATTTAATTGTTTCAAAAAGATCAAATATATATATATATATATATATATATATATATACCAGCAGGGGTCAGAAGGAGGGGGGTAGTAGGTTATATCACATTGGGGATTTTGTCCCCCCTTAGACTGATTGCTTGGATGCTTCATGTTGCTTCTGGAAGTGAAACTATGCAGCTTCTGGGATATCCTGGTTGTCATTGTCATCATCAAGACAGGCCCATTTCTCCAACGTCATAATGCACAAAAATACGTTGTGACATGCGCAAAGGCAATGGTACACCAGCGTGCGCATGCGCAGCGGGTCAATGGCAGTGAAATGGCACCAAACTGTCCCAGTGATGTGGCACCACTCTGTGTCTATAATTGGTGGTTGTGTGTATCACTTTGTCTATGATTCTTTTACATGCAAAGTACAGCTATGTACGGTAATTATTCATTCCCCAAGAGGGACAACACACCTCTATTGGATATTTCCTATTATACGGTGGTATTGATGACTGTATTGTTTACTAACATAGAGCTTGACTGTTATCTTCCTGATGAAGCAGGCATGGACCCATGAAACGTGTCAAAGTCACAGCAAGCAACCCATCGCCCAAGTCTGATGGGGATGATGAGTGATGATATATAAGTGCATCCTATGTACTTGCAATGTTTACATGTAATACTGTTGTTTTCTTAATATATGTTTTTAATATTTGTAAAATAAAATATTGATTCTTTTATACAAACATACAGTGCCTTTAAAGTCCTCTTTTCTATAGTTATGATCTTTTTGTATGCAAACATTTTTAAAGGATGTGGTACCGGACACTACATGTCCAATAAATAGAGGGTCTCCCATTGGATCCCTTCCTGCCATTAGCATATTTAATCGTACAATGATCATTATCTGTTACTCCTAGTAGATCAAGGTTTCCAAACTCTACCAAAGGCAGTCACACTCTCTTTCCACAATCCAAGTGTACGTTCAAATTGAAAATGCAGATTAACTAATGCAATAGCTTCTGAGGGATTGGGTGCCATTTGCGATTTCCAGTGCCTGGATATTATGAGTCTGGCAGTAAGTAACATGTGTAAAAGTAATATGTGTGTAACAATTGTATGAAGTGGACTGGGCATCTTCTCGAAATCCAGACTATATTGCAAGATAGCTAAAGCAGGATTAGGTGACAGTAGGACACCCGTTACCTCAGAAATCCTAATACATTTTTTACGCCAGAAGCTAGCTATACTCCTGCAAGACCCCAGGATTTGCAATAGATTCCCCATTTGGCCACATCTTCACCAGCAGAGAGGTGAGTGAGAGGGGGAAAATATAAAAGTGCAGAAAGAATAGTATAGCATCAAGTCAATAAACTCCTGAGATATTGATCTTGTCAGTTAGACTGACAAGTTAGCGCAAAGAACTGTTGCTAACAGGAGTTAGCAACAGTAGCTGCAGCATTATTTAAGAAAGTACTTTTTTCTACAAAAACTCAAACCACGCTACAACCTGTTCGGATTATTACACAATATTCCAGACATCATGCACATTTTCGTGATATCTTAACTCAATTGTGGCCTCTGTTATTGGTGGATAGTTCTGCCCAAAAATACATTAAATAACAACCTGACATTACCTACCAGCGGGCTCCCTCCCTCAGGGACAGACTGGTTCGTAGCCACTTTGACCCTGGGGGCGGCGAGCACTCATCAAAGACCAGTACATATGCGTGTAATAAATGCGATGTATGCAGTTTAACTCTAAATGGCCAGAATGTTCTTCTTCCCAACAGCTGTACTCATACATAAAGCTTCCTGTCAAACAGTTGGAATAGTGTATTTGGCTAAATGCCTATGTGGGGGTTTTTACATAGGAAAAACAAAACAACCATTTTATAAATGCATCAAAGATCCTATCTCCAAGTGGTTAATGACTATTGATATCAGCCGTCATGTTGGCCTTAAACACAATTTTGAAGTAAACATGATCAAGTTTATCGCTCTCGAGCATGTACCTATACATGCAAGAGGCGGAGGCATTGGTCGAATACTCTTACAGTTAGAGACTAAGTAGAGTCATAATTTGAATGATGCTAGATACACTAAATGAATATATCAGCTTTAAATCGTTCCTATAAGTCACATTGCTTCACATGAGATATACTATTTGTTTTTTATTTTTAATGGAATCTTTATTATTCCTAATTTCTTTATTTTTTCCCTTTTTTCTAATCCTGATATAACTTTCCCTCCTCTTGCCTCTCCACGGTGATGGGCCTAAAATGACTGACATATGCCCCCCCCCCCCTTTCCTCTGTCAAAATCCCCCTTTTTCCCATTCTCCTCCCCCATTTTTTCTTATATTGATTTTTTTTCTGTATTAGGTTATGTTGTCTGTAATACGTTAATATAAGAGGTTTATTTGACTTATTTGATAAACTGTACATCTTTTATTTGCTATTGCTGTGATTTAATTAATCAATAATAGTGTATTTGGTCTATGCTACTATGGTATGCTTATTTCTATTCTTTTGGTTTGTGTTTTGTATTTCTTTATCATGGCTTTTGAGTTATTTGCCTCTTTTTTCCCCCCTTTCTTACATCTTCCAATGGCAGGTTCACCATTGAAGATGTATTTGCCTGCTGGGAGCATCCATTTTGCTTGGAAGTTTTAGGCATGGATGGAGTGTATAGAGAATTCTTATTTCCCTCCCCTTTAGTCCTGTCCTGATCCTGTGATTATTGGGCTAGGTGTTCCATCTGCATTAGTGCCCAGGGCTTCATTCCTTTGAAGCCTGCTATATGCCTCCGCTTTACATTCCATTTATTTTCCATAGCTCGCGTGCTGTTTCTCAGCTCCACCCTAGCCCATCCCAGTGCACGCTGGTTGTCCTGTCATTGGATCCATTGAAGGCCTGGCCCTGTTTTAAATGGCATCACAAGACACCGTACAGGGGATGGACCACGTCACGCTTGATATTTTCATCTGCTGCTAGTACTTCTGGGGTTTGTAGGCTGGGCGGTGGGGTATACTGGTGCATGCACAGTGGGCGTCTTTTGTCCGCTCTCGCTCTGTGACGTCAGACACCCGAGCGAGCGGGGGTATTTAACACCGGCCAAAACAGCAAACATTCGGCTGGATAACAGGGTGCGAACACACTGTGCATTTACTTCATTTAGGTATATTGTTGCATAATAATAATACTTTATCTTTAATTCCTGTCCTGTATTTCCTTTCCCCTTTTGTGTTAATTGATTTGCTTTTTGTTTGTATATGCGGCATGTAAGGGTTCCCTTTTTGGACATATCTTTGAGATTATGGAGTCACATGATCGTGATGTAGATATCTTGATGACTGCACTATAAATTGATCTACAGTATGAGCCTCTACTTTTAACTTACATGCCTACATATATGATTTTCTACATTTTTGTAGTTGAAAATTTTGGATCTCCATCCCCTATATTAGGAAGATTGCTCTCTTAGATTGCTCTATCTTTCTCTTTCTCTTTATTGCCTTCTAACATTGGGGTCTTGGTTCCCCTTTTCTGTCTTATATTTCAGTGTTCAATGTCCTGAGACAGTCCTACTTGACCAACTGGGATTTTCCTGCCCTGTTTTGTCTCTTTGAGAATACAACCTTACGGTCGCCTCCTGAATTTGTATCCATGTAGTTTCGAGCATAGTAAGTCGCTTGTCCGGCCATTTTGGTCTCACTCACAAGACTTTAATATGTCCGTTTAATTTTTGTGTATAGTAGTGAACTTATGCTTGTTTCTTAACAGCCTGGTCTTTATCTACCCCCTGTGGCTGGGCACGGTCCCCTTCACTTGACTTGGCCTTTGGACTCTTTTCACTTTTGTGGGGGTACCTCATCTATTTGCCCTTCGTCCTGGCTAGGTGAAGGTGGGAATTTGGTTTCTTTCTCACAAGCCATGGTAAAATGCATTTATAAATTGAATAATGTTTTTATATATGATATGTATTATCCCAATAATTGTCAATATGTTCTTGTATCCTATGTTAGCTGGGTTACAGATTGGTGGTCCCAGAAAAATCTCCTGAGGAAGCCACCTTGGCAAAACATGTAAGGATAGGACATTTTTCTGTGACCACCACTTTTTGAATTTTGGGAAACCAGAGACCCACCATTCCCAGTATATGCTCAGATAATTAATTTTAATTCAACATTTTCGTATATATTTTCTGCACCAATAAAATAATAAATATATATATATTTTTATATATATTGTTCTTATGTACTATTTGTTTTCAGCACCATCATAATCCCATCCTCCTTTGCTTTGCTACTAATTACTTAAGAAAGGTTTTCTATGGGGTGGGAGGAATAAAGTGATTTAGCACTTACCAGCCAAACTAACAAATGTGTGTGACATTAGACTTTATCATCAGTGGAAACCTTAGAGCTGCGGTACAAGGTGCAAGCTGCAACCCTTAGGTGTGCCACTGCCCCTATTCATCCCTCAGCACAGAACTCCACCCTCCAGTACAGAGTTTGACTCACTCCCTGACCCCCCCCCCAGTACACAGAGCTTTTTTCTTGCCCCAGCCCTCCCAGGACAGAGCTCCCCCTCCTCCTACTGTCAGAGTACCGTCGCTCTCCAGATGGAAAAATGCCCTGCTGACAAGAGTGACAGTGAAGTCACTCCTGTCAGTGAAAGTCAGGGACAGGGGATCTCCAAGTGCACCCCAACCCCTTACTGCACATACAGCCAGTGCATGGGGCAGGCCCCCCTTTTACCCCCCATTGTACTGGCTTTTTAATGCACATAACAAAGTGTTCCCTCTTGATAAGAAGTAGATCATATTATATGAAAATTATACATATATTTTAGCTAAAAATAAATCTAAAAACTCTTCAAGGCATAAAGCAAATTCATCCAATTAGTTGATGAGACCCTTGACATTTACTGCAGACTTCATATTCTCATTAAGCAGAGATCATAAATTAATATTTTTGTTTTATGTTATACTTTTTTTCATCTGTATCTTCCTTTTAAACTTGTAAGTAACATTTTAATTCCCTTTTACCTGAAATATTAACTGACTATGTCATCATCCCTAACAAATTCCAGATTTGTTTGTTAGGAATACATTTACGGCCAAAATATGGAAACGAAAAAAGGCTCCATGTTCGGAATTAACTTTTCCAATGAGTTTAAAAATATGTAGGATGTGTATCAATTATAATAGCTCAATTCAAGCCCAAAAAAATATATATCAAGTCTTCTATTGCAATTGTGTTTATTGTGAGGATTTTAGTAAATGACTTTGGTTCTGGTGAGGTAGCCAACAGTGAGTTCCAGGAACTTCATGTTGTCCACTGCACAGAGGGGTTGGAACAGCACATATTTACCCCTGCTAGTGACAGTGCATGACTGGGAAAGTAAGCAAGTAAAAGTATTCGATTGATGATTTCTTGAGACAGCACCATGAAACTGTTATGTTTTTATCTATGGAAATATTTTCTGGCTGCTACATACGCATTCGTTTTTGATAATGGCTAATGAATTAGCATTCATTTCCTGGAATATGAGAGGATTGAATGATCCAGTAAAAAAAGCTACTATAGCTACTATAGAGCAATATAATTCAATAATTGTCTGCCTGCAGGAAACACATCTTACTCAGAACACTACTTCTTTATTAAAGAATGGGAGGTTTCCTATTCAATATCACTCTGAATATTCTACATTTGCTAGAGGGGTTAGTGTACTAATATATTTTAGGATTCAATTTTCTTGCAGGCAGACATTGATAGATTCTCAGGTTTGTGCTTTATTTTTTACTGTATGTATAGTGGGCTCAGTGTATATTCAGAGTTACTGCAGAGAACTGCAGAAAATTAGCATGTTCTTGGCGGAGCATCCTGGAATTCAGATAATGATAATGGGGCTTTAATAATTTTTGTAAAATGGGTATGGACCATCATCTAGCTGGTTAAAGGTCAGAAACCCCTTTCTGTAGGCAGTTACAGGAAATGGAATTATTCAGGGCTCGACAAATCCCGGTCGCCAGGTCGCCATGGCGACTAGAAATAGCATCCTGGCGACTTGGCTTGGAAGATGGGCAACAAAAAAAAAGAAATTTTTTTATGAAGTCCCCAGCTCTTCCTTGTGTGAGCTGGCGCCATCTGGTGGTGGGCGTTGGTATTACAAGTTAAGCATTACAAGTAAACAGAAATTCTAATGCCATTTTTCACTATTTTCACTGCCATCTTCTTCCCTTTAATTAGAACCCCCAAACATTATATATATTTTTTATCCTAACACCCTAGAGAATAAAATGGCGATCGTTGCAATACTTTCTGTCACGCCGTATTTGCGCAGCGGTCTTACAAGCGCACTTTTTTGGGAAAAAATTACACTTTTTTTAATTAAAAAATAAGACAACAGTAAAGTTATCCCCATTTTTTTAAATATTATGAAAGATAATGTTACGCCGAGTAAATTCATACCCAACATGTCACGCTTCAAAATTGCGTCCGCTCGTGGAATGCCGACAAACTTTTACCCTTTAAAATCTTCATAGGCGACGTTTAAAAAAATCTACAGGTTGCATGTTTTGAGTTAAAGAGGAGGTCTAGGGCTAGAATTATTGCTCTCGCTCTACCAATCGCGGTGATACCTCACATGTGTGGTTTGAACACCGTTTACATATGCGTGTGCTGCTCACGTATGTGTTCGCTTCTGCGCGCAAGCTCGTTGGGACGGGGTGCGTTTTCTGGCTCCTAACTTTTTTAGCTGGCTCCTAGATTCCAAGCAAATTTGTCAAACCCTGGATTATATGATATGTGGCGATTTTATATTTCCATGACATTCCTTTTTAATGTTATTCTTCTACTTATAGAACATTATACCCAGGGCAAGAGGGGGTTCAGTCCATTCACCAGTATTTCTAACTATAACAAACAAATTAAACCACATACTAAGTCTAACTGGTGTGCAAACACCCCGTGGTTACAGGTATTGATGCAGGGTGAATCCATCCACCAGCCTCATTTAGATTTTTTAACCTGCTAAAACAGCAATTCCTCAGGTAGTATGGGATACTATGAAGAGGGCTTGAGAGGGCTTTTGAAACAAGCTATTAGTAGCTTTAAAAAATCTGGTGTGGAATGGGAGACCATTTTGGCAGTGGAGGTGCAACAAAAAGAATTTCAATATATACAGAACCCTACTGTCAGGGAAATGGCTGTGGAAGTACTGGCAATCTTGCCAGTAGAAGAAATGGCCGAAGGCTGTGTCAGGGAAATGGCCGTGGAAGAACTGGCAATCTTGCCAGTAGAAGAAATGGCTGCCAGAGGCACATCATGTGACAGGTGGATCCCCCTGCTGGCCTATAAAAGGCTGCCACTGTCTGACCAAAATTGCTGGATTGTCGTCAGCTTCCTGTGTTCCTGTGTCTGTTTACCTTGTAACTCCTGGCTTGACCTCTGCTTTTGGCTTGACCTGTGATCCCGATTATCTCCTCGCTCTGACCTTGGCTTAGCTGACTACTCTTCGATCCACTGCACACTGTTTATGACCCAGATTGCTCCTGTTTGCTCTTGGACTGTCTCCTGGTATATGACCTCTGGCCTGGTTGCGAACCCTGCTCCTGGTTTACCCTGCAAACGCCTACTCGGGACTTCTTCTTGCACGGCTACTGACATCACTACCCAGCGCACCCCAGCCACATTCTGCTTACCAGCCTGTTGCAGCATTACTGGCAACCTATGCACCTTAGGGCACCGTATCCCCTGTATCACTCCCAGGGGAGCGCTGCACTTAGCCGCAAGGGGCGCCCTCTCTGCCACTCGGCCTCACATCAGAGACTTGACACCTACATTTATAAATCATTTTATTTGGAACAATATATAACTTTACTATAAAAGAACAGCTTTGGAAAAAGCTGAACAAGCTAATTTTTTTTACCAAGAGCAGGTACTTTGAGGAGCAATAAACAGGAAAATGGTGGCAGTCCCAGATCCAATCTAATTTTGCTCCTCGTATCCTTATGCCAACAGGTAACCTTTCCCATAATCAAGAGGATATTTTATTCTCTTTTTCAAAATTTTATAGAGACTAATATCAAAGTAAGGTAACTTATCATATGAACCAACTTAGGGACTTCCTGTCCCCATTAGAGATACCATCTATCTCTGGTGGGGACCGAAAGTGTCTTGAAGCACCCCTGATATTAGAGGAGCAAGTTAGAGCAGCCTCAGAATCTCCTAATGGAAAATCCTTGGGTACCGACGGTTTACTGTCAGAAATATATAAGACATATGGAGATATATTACTGACAGAATTGTTGAAAGTGTTTAATTAGATGTTTGCTTCTTTTAAACTTCCATAATCTATGAACGATGCTAATATAGTATTACCTAAGCCAGATAAAGATCATTCATTGCTAGAGTCTTACTATCTCATTATTAAATCCTGACGTTAGTATTCTGGCAAGGGTGCTGGCTAATAGACTAAACAATGTCATACAAAAGTTAATACATTTGGATCAGTCGGGCTTTATTATAGGTAGGTCCACAATAATAAACTTGGGGAGATTATTCCTACAGATACCATCTGATAATGTAGGGAATAGGGCTATATTGTCCTTAGATGCAGCCAAAGCATTTGACTGTTTCGAGTGGACATATTTATGGGAGGTTCTTGAAAAATTTGGCTTGGGTAGTGGTTTTGTGAGGTGACTTATATTATTATATTCTGCTTCACAAGCATGTATACAGGTTAATGGCTCCACATCAGATTTGTTTTCTTTATAGAGAGGTACTAGGCAGGGGTGTCCATTATCCCCATTGTTATTCACATTAGGCAGACTAGCACTATTAAGGGATTTAAGCAAGGAATAAGGGATGATAAACTCTCCCTGTATGCTTATAATGCTCCACTGTGCCTGGGAGATACAGACCAATCTTTGATCTCTGCTATGACATTGATAACAACCTTTGGTCCTTTTTTGGGATTTGATATAAATTGGGAAAGACCAATCCTACCACAGATAACCCATCCGATTTAACTTGTAACGTCTTTTAAATATCTTGGCATATGGGTTTCTCTTGAAATAGGAGAATATTTGAACTATAACTTAGCCCCTGTATTAGATAAGTTTAAAGCAAAGAGTAGATTATGGACTATATCACCTCTATACGTGGTAGAGTGAGCACATTTAATAAAAATGTTCTGGGCCCCGCAGCTACTTTATGTTCTGAATATCTTGCCAATGTGGATACCTCTTAAATGGTTTAAAATAATAGACTCCCTATTTTGTATTTTATTATGGAAAGGGCAAAACCCTATGCAATTATTACTCCTGTGTAGACCCTCCCGTTACCACTTACCGTAATAGCTCAATTAGAATTTGGGTCCTCTGCACGTGCCCCACAAAGTCCTACTTTAGAACTTATGCATTAAGTGTGACAGGATATGAGACGCATTATGAAATATGGGAATATATCAGTTTATTTTCCTCTATGCAGAAATAAAAATTATGAGGAACTGGGTAAATTGGAGGGGTTTGGGGTATGGGGAGACTTAGGGATACAATATTTTGCACAGCTGTATACTGATAATTTGTTAACATTTCAAGAATTACAGATAAAATATTCATTGCCCTCTCATGCCTTTTATCAGTATTTATAGGTGTGACACGCCCTAGTTTAAAGGTAAAAAACTAAAGTTACAAAATATGCCGCTTATAGATTCCCTTGCAAGGATACAGGTTAATAGGGGTCTCATCTCCAGGGGTTAATAGGGGTCTCATCTCCACTATACGTAATCGTATGAGGAAACAACATCAGAAGGCAACTATTTGCCAAGCTAGAAGGAGATGGGAAAAGGACTTGGGAGCCATATCAGAGGAAACATGGGAAAATATCTTGGAATATGCACAGTCTGTATCTGTATCTTTCCAGCAATGTTTAACCCAATTATTCATAAGTTATAGAGCATATATGACCCCTGTTAAATTATATCAATGGGGAGGTGGAATACATTAAAACGTCTGAGGTGCTCAAGATCATCTGCAGATTCAATACATATGCTATGGAAATGCCCCAAACTGTTAGGTATTAGCAAAATGAGGAAGAAACATTTAATTATGCAGACCAAACTCAGATACAATTAGATCCTCAGAAATGTTTATTGGGTTATTTAGAATAATCAAACTATCCATTAATAGTAGGGTTGTCCCGATATCGATACTAGTATCGGTATCGGGACCGATACTGAGCATTTGCGCGAGTACTCGTACTCGCGCAAATGCTCCCGATGCCTCACCCGATACTTTTTTTTTAGAGAGAGAGCGGGCGGAGAGCAGGTGGCGAGGGGGCGGCGAGGGGGTGGAGAGCGGAGCAGAGCACTCCTTAAAGAGAAAGCCAAGACCTCTCCTCCACCGCCGCCGTCTAGTTGATCAGCGCGGGGAACAATACAGCTTTCATTTGAATAGCTGTGTGTTCCCCTGCCGCGCCTCGTCATATATAGCCCCTCCCCCTTGTCCGGGCACTTTGATAGACAGATCACCCGTCCCAGGATTGGATGGGTGATCTGTCTATCAAAGTGCCCGGACAAGGGGGAGGGGCTATATATGACGAGGCGCGGCAGGGTAACACAGCTATTCAAATGAAAGCTGTAATGTTCCCCGCGCTGATCAACTAGGCGACGGCGGCGGGGGGGGGGGGGGGCTTGGCTTTCTCTTTGGGGACATGGCTGCATTTGTGGGGGACATGTCTGCATTTGTGGGGATATGGCTGCATTTGTGGGGGACATTGCTGCATTTGTGGGGACATGGCTGCATTTGTGGGGACATGGCTGCATTTGGGGACACGGCTGCATTTGGGGACACATTTTTAAAAAAGTATCGGTATTCGGTATCGGCGAGTACATGAAAAAAAGTATTGGTACTTGTACTCGGTCCTAAAAAAGTGGTATCGGGACAACCCTAATTAATAGGATGTTATTTTTAGCACGAAAAATTACTGCACTGAAGTTGACAGCCCCTAGAACTCCTACACATGAAGAAAGGTTAATGATGCTTTACTAAAAGAATGACAAGTGTATCAGAACATGGGATTATTAAGTACATTTCATAAAATGTGGGAACTACGGTTGGTGTCACCTGGTTTGGTCCATTTTACCCTAGCTTCAGATGAAACTTTAAGGGTAGATAGATCTTTAACTAGTCACAAAATTGTTAAGGGATGATAAGTAAGGAAGGGTTTTAAGACGATACAAGCATAAGTGTATGACCGTTACAGTGGTGGCAGCAGTGGGATAATTCCATCGCTTAAAGGATGGCTACAAGGACACAGGACGATGGAGACGCTGTATGAACGGCTGAAGCTCTCTTCCCTCAAGGACTTACTGGAGAGTAGATCGGCCTGCAACCGTAAGAGAAGGGACATTATTACAGAGCTTGTCCAAATGAATAGAGCTGAAAGGCCCAGTGTAACAGAAAGGCCCAGCATAACAGACAGGACACCTGATGAAGAGTTTTTTGACCGGGCTGTTAGACGTGGACTGGCACAGTATGGACCTAATCTTCCACCGGAGATCATAGACCGGGTTATAGCGGCTGTGGATGCCACTTGGCTACAGCAAAGAGGTGCTGCAGCAGCAGAAGTCACAGCAGCACCAACTGAAGAGAGGGGAGAGGTACAGATGCCAGTCACCATGGAAGTGGAGTTCCAGGGAGCCGGGGCAATTGGCCCCTCTCCCCAGCAACAAGCTGTGGTGGTAAAGCGTTTACTCCCAGCTGAATCGCTGGCGGCAGGGCAGGATGCTACTGGCTGCTGCACACAACTGCAGCTTGAGCTGACATCGGGGGATGGGACCGTGGTCTCCCCTTATAGCGACCCAGCAGAAGGGCTGGCAACGGAGCAGAGTGCCACAAGCCTCTGCTCTCATCTAGCAGGAGAGGGAGTTCCTGTGGGAGTGGATGGGACTGTGGTCTCCACTCAAAGTGACCCAGCAGAAGAGCTGGCAACAGAGCAGAGCGCCACAAGCCTCTGCTCTCAACTAGCAGGAGAGGGAGTTCCTGTGGGAGTGGATGGGACTGTGGTCTCCACTCAAAGCAACCCAGCAGAAGAGCTGGCAACAGAGCAGAGTGCCACAAGCCTCTGCTCTCTACTAACGGAAGAGGGAGTTCCTGGGGCAGTGGATGGGACTGTGGTCTCCACTGACACAACCCCAGAAAATGGTGCGTCACCGAGACAGGAGGATGTCGGCTTGGCTTTGCAAGCATCGGGGGATTTTCACCTACCAGTGGATGGGACTTCAGTCTCCACTGGTATACCCCAGGGATGGGGGCCAGTTGGCCCAGATCCCCAACCACATGATGGACTGAGCCCAGTCACCCTGTCTTCTCTCCAGCGGCTGAAAGGACTCCAGGGAGAAGGGCCAGTCCAGGCCTCTCCCCAGCGGCAGGCAGGTTCTCTGAGGGAGACAGAGGTTGGCGGGGTGAGTAATGCTCTGTTTGGAGCAATTTATTTGGGGTACGGTATGGATACCAGCATTGGAGGACTGGATCTACTGACTGACTTCGGAGTCAACCCGTTCGGGGTCTCCTCCTGTGTCAGTCTCCCACCGAAAGGGGAGAGATGTAACGGAATGAACCGGGACACCCAGAGACTTTGTGAGGATGGGGGATACTCCTGTGTCAGCGTCACTGATAACTCTTGGGTCTGAGTCCACCCTGTGCCCTTTGGGCATGGCGTGGCAAGTGAATCATAATTCATGTATTACATGAGATGGGACATCACTGATAGTTCGTATTGCAGGATTTTGAGATACTGCAAGATGTTGGCCCAACCAGTCAATAGTGACTCATTCTATGATTAGCCCTGACTAGTGACTAGTGACTAGTTGTGTGATAACACTGTCTAAAACCTATTGATGCTCAGAGGTGTGAATAGGTGTCAAGCTGTATGCGGAGACGGAACGTCTGCCTAGGGAACTCAGTGTGTGATGGGGTTTTGTTTGTTATGCTGTTAATGAAGGAATGTGCAGTGATTAGACATGATAATTATAGGCCGCCGCCGACCTGTCTAGAATGGTTAGTAATTAGCCTTAGTGTGTGGGTGGGGAGTTGATTGTTCCTTTAATGCCTTGTACTGTATATAAGACTGAAAGAAACCATTAAAGTTAAATGACATTTGGAACAAGTACAGAGCTGTGTCTCGTCTTGATTCTGGGAAAATGGGATGCCTGCTGATTTGTCTGTGTGTCAGATGAGCTGTCGTGGATGTGATGGAAGGTCGTAAACGGTGGTAACCGTTACATATATAATCTGCAGTAACAGATGGTACTGTAGCTTGTTACTTTAATAAGAGTAACAATAGTGCGAGGGTAAGACAAAGGGAGAAGAGAAAAGGGGATCAGGCACCTATAGGCTCAGATACAATAATAAATGTTCATTAATTATAAATAAATATTTGTGTACCTGTTAGGATTATTATGTTGGTCTCAAAACCTTTTTCTATTTATTTTTTTAAGAAAAAGTAAACTATATGGGGCAGATTCACAAAGCAAGTACGCCGGCGTATCTACTGATACACCGGCGTACTTTCAAATTTGCCGCGTTGTATCTTTAGTTTGAATCCTCAAACCAAGATACGACGGCTTTTGGCTTCGATCCGACAGGCGTACGGCTTCGTACGCCTTCGGATCGTAGGTGCAATACTTCGGCGCCCGCTGGGTGGAGTTCGCATTGTTTTCCGCGTCGGGTATGCCAATTAGCTTTTTCCGTCGATCCACGAACGTACGCGCGGCCGTCGCATTCTCTTACGTCGTCGCTAGTCGGCTTTTACCCGGCGTATAGTTAAAGCTGCTATTTTGTGGCGTATAGATAGACTTGCCATGTTAAAGTATGGCCGTCGTTACCGCGTCAAATTTTAAATTTTTTTTTTTTGGCGTAAGTCGTCCATGAATAGGAAAGGACGTAACTCACGTCGAGGTTCAAAAAATGACGTCGGTGCAACGTCATTTCGCGCAAAGCACGGCGGGAAATTTCAAAACAGAGCATGCGCATTTCAATTGGCGCAGGGACGCCCTTCATTTAAATGAATCACGCCCCCTACCCGCCCAATTTGAAATACGCGCCGAGAAATACACAACGCCGCCGTAATTTGCGGCGCAAAATCTTCCTGGATTCGACTTAGAGCCAGGTAAGATACAGCGGTGTAGCGTATATCTAATACGCTGCACCAGGGCAATTCTATGTGAATCTAGCCCTATATTTTCACTTCCTCTATCCAAAACTAAAAAAATAAAAAAAATAAAAAAAATATTTGATTTTAAACTATTAGTTTAATCTAAACTCCATACAAATACAGTTGAACATCCCATTTTGTGATCTAGGTGCCTCAATGCAAAACCACAACTCAATTCAATATATCCACTGCAGTAACACCTTAAGCCCCATAAACAGAAAGCACATGGCAATGTTGGCCTGGAGGGGAGCAGCCCTCCATGCTGGGCTGATCCTCTGCTGGAAAAGACCCAAAAGTTTTGTGTCTCACAGTATTTATGCAGGCTCATAGCAGCATTCAGGATCATCCTCCCTGGGACTGAACAGGGCTGTATAAATATTCATACTGACAGTTGCATTGGCCCACACCTACTGTATGTTCCAGAGAATTTTACAGTTTTCTGGAAAACAGATGGGGCAGTCAAATTAGAAGCAGTTGAAACACTAAACAGACCTAAATAACCAAAGGCAGCTGCGCTGCTTACAGTGAGCACAGCTAAATTTACCTAACTTAATAATAACAGTCACACTGGTTACAGTGAGGCAAGCTAAATTTACCTAACAAAAACACATACAGTTCCACTGAACACAGTAAGTTAGTAGGGATGAGCTCCGGTGTGTTCGCACAGGCCACGTGCAGAGCCCATCAGGAAGTCTGCACAGCGCTGCGCTAATCTCAGGCAGGGAGACGTGTCTTGATGCGTGGCTGCAGAGATCGGGATGAGCTAGTACTAAATCTAACTAATCCTAGCACCTATCTAGATGTACAAAGAGGGTGTTATTTTCTTCTCAACACAAGTGTTGACAGATGTTTGTTTTTGCACCATGTTTGTATTTATATAATTGCATTTAAAAATGCTCATTGCATCTCAGACATGGTGCAATTAAGAATTTTAAGCTTTTCCCTTTGGTGGTTTCTCTCCTTATCTGTTACTTTCTTCTTTCCTCTATTTACTGTATTTCAGATTTTTCTCCTCGCTTTTCTCATTCTCTTTCTCTTCAATTCTGACTCTCAGGCCCCGTACACACGACAGAGTTTCTCGGCAGAATTCACTGAGAAACTCGGTCAAAACCCGGATTCTGCCGAGAAACTCTGTCGTCTGTACAGTTTTGGCTCGATGGAGCCGCCGAGGAGCTCGACGAGAAAATAGAGAACATGTTCTCTATTTTCTCGTTGTTCTATGGGAGAAGGCGGCCCACCGAGCTCCTCGGCGGCTTCATCCCAGAACTCGACGAGGAACTCGACGTGCTTGGCACGTCGAGTTCCTCGGCCGTGTGTACGGGGCCTCACACTTTCTCTCTTTCTTGATTTTATCTGTTCCTTTCTTATACATTTTCTTTAGCTATAATTATTTTTAAATCGTTTGTACTTTCTATGCCTTATTTTACTTCAAAGTGTATTTCAACACTTGCAGTCAAATCTGAGAAAACCCCACTATACTGTATGTTATTTCTTACATTTTCAATGTTTCTGAGGAAAAGAATTCATGGTGGACTGCAAGAATTTCTCAACTAGCTCAGCATGATCGGTCCAGATAGCTGGGCTGGGGACTGGTTGAGTCCAGTTCTCATTAAAGCGGATGTGCCACTAAAACAATATATTAAAAGCTAGCAGCTACAAATACTGCAGCTGCTGACTTTTAATATAAGGACACTTACCTGTCCTGGAGTCCAGCGGTGATCGCAGCAGAGGATGAGCCGATCGCTCGTCACCCTGCTGCTCCCCCCTCCATCCACGGTGAGGGAACCAGGAAGTGAAGCGCTGCGGCTTCACTGCCCGGTTCCCTACGGCGCATGCGCGAGTCGCGCTGCGCCCGCCGATTGGCTCACACGCTGTGTGCTGGGAGCCGAGTGTTCCCAGCACACAACGGGCGACAGACGGGATGTGACGGAATGCCCGTCTTTCGCCCGTAGCGTGTGGCCGGAAGTGGGTGCAAATACCTGTCTTTAGACAGGTGTCTGCACCCCCCTCCCCCCTGAAAGGTGTCAAATGTGACACCGGAGGGGGGGAGGGTTCCGATCAGCGGGACTCCACTTTAGGGTGGAGGACCGCTTTAACATACAATCTTAATGAAGAAGCCAAACTCCTAAACATTTAACCCTTTATTAAAACAGACAAGATTTAAAACTAGTACAGCTGATGAGATAACATCTGTCTCTTCAGTACACACAGGGTTAATTATGGTGCACACAGTTTCCCAGCCTTCCTAACAACAAAGAGAACTATATAGAATTTCTCCCTGCTGGAAATCCCAGAAAAGAGCATCTAAAAAACGTAGGCTGCAATTTTGAAATATTTTTTAAGTTAAGCTAGGTGAATTGAGACATTGACAAATATAAAATGGGTGGTATCCCAGTTTGTCTACAAGTGTGTAAATACCCTTATGTTCTTAAGGCTGGGTTCACACTGCTGTGTGGAATGGAAGTGAGGAGAGCTGTTTTAAGCTCCCCGAACCCTTGGGAATGTTGCAGAAGGGAGTTTCTAGGCCCCCCTGTTTGCTCACCTGGTAGCTAATGTTAAATCATTCTGGGGCAGAGGGAAATTCCCCTCCCGCCCCTGCTAAGGGATGGGTTAAAGGTTAACCAATGATAGGTCACAGGGAAGATCACATAGTGCTTAGGAACGTTCCAGAAAGGGGAAAGGTTATTTAAAGGGATCACATCAATTCCTCTGTGACCAGATTTACAGGACCCTTACCTGTGAACTCATTTACCTCAGGTCTGTCAGTCGGACTCACCTCTGGATTCTCCTCAGCATTCCTTCTGGATCTTATGACCTGCTCTCAGCCCAGAATGGGTATTCTATTTCATGAAATACTGCATTTAATTATTATTATTATTTTTTATTTTTTATTTTTTTTTTCCACAAAAAAGATTTTTATTAAGGAAAAGATAGTCATACATATATGCGTATAAAAATGCACAAGTACAAACAAAGTATGACAATACTTCTGGTAGTACAATTATGGCGTGACATAAGCAAGGTAACACAGCTGATCACGGCATCAGTGAGTACGTAAGGTAGCGCCATGTAGTATTTAACATAATAACACCAATTAAATGCCATAAGCCTATGGACAAATCATTGATAACCGACACTTGTGGTTCAGTCAGGGGGCCTGGGGGAGGTGTTGGTCGGTTATATCGCCGGAGGGGTCAAGGGCCCCAGTTGAAGAGGGGGACGGAGAGAGAAAAGAAGAGGAAAAAGAAAGGGGAATAGAGGGGAAAGAAAAGAAAGAACACACAAAAAAAAAAAAGAAAAGAGGGGAGGGGGGGAAGTGGGGTGGGTCCAGGTCGTGAGAATCCTTCTGACAAGTAGTTTCTTGCTAGCAAGGGAAGAGGGACTTGTACAAATCTGAGTTCCTGAAGTGTGACCAACATGCCCACGTTGTTGTAAACTTCTGAATACGATCCTGGGCAATATAAATTAATTCCTCCATCTCCTCAATTTTGGACACCCTGGCCAGCCACTCTCTGATGGTTGGGACATCCGATGAGCGCCAGTGGGTGGGGATGCAGAGTCTGGCCGCATTGACCATGTGCATGGCCAATGATTTCTGGTAGGCGTGTCGGGAGAGGGATGTGTGGTGTAAAAGGTATTGAGCTGGGGTGTAGTCTAAGGTATAGGTGGTGACCGAGGAGATTATGGAGTGAACTTCTCTCCAAAATGGTTGGAGCAGAGGGCATTCCCACCAGATGTGGATCATGGAGCCTATTGCATTTTGACACCTCCAACACGTGTTCGGAACTGAGGGTGAGAACTTGTGTAAGCGAGTTGGGGTCCTATACCATTTTGTGATGATTTTATATCCATTTTCCTGGATAGCTACATTCATCGAGCCTTTGTGAGCAGATGTATAGATGGATTCCCAGTCATCATCCGTGAGAGTCAGTTGTAAATCTGCCTCCCAGGAAGTATGTAGCGACTGTGTCAGGGAGGGGTCCTTGTCAGCTTGCAGAAGAGCATAAATACATGAGATTAGATGTCTCTGGGGCGTAGAGCGTGTACATAGTGTTTCGAATGGCGTAAGACTTCTATTCCAGGGGTCATTCGCGTTTGTGGAAGTAAGGAAGTGTGACAGTTGTCTGTATGACCAGAAGGGAAAGGCACCCGTACGAGAATCGGAGTTCAACTCGTCGTAGGAACGCCTACGGCCTTTATGAAAGAAATGACAAGCCAGAACCTCCTCGTGTGGCCATTCCCTTTGCAGGAATGTTTTGGACTCTCCCGGTGGGAACTCAGGGTTCTCTCTCACGGGAGTCAGCGGACCTGGTTGTGAGGATAGGTTGAAGAGAGACATCGCTTTCCTGAAGGCTAGGAGAGAGGGGAGAATGAGAGGGTGCTGCCTGATAGATGGGGGCCAGTATCTGGGCGTCACCCAAGGTAGAGTATGTGTCAAGAACTGTGAAAAGGAGTTTTCTAACATCACCCAGGGTTTGCTTTTTTTGTGAGTTTTCCAGTCGACTACTCTGGTTAGATGGCAAGCTAGGTAATACTTGTTCAGGTCAGGGAGCCCAATTCCGCCGAACGTCTTTGCACAGGTTAGGCGCGAGAATTTAATGCGTGGGGTTGAATTCTTCCATATGAAGGCTGTGCAGGCCTTTTTGTATGTCGCGAAAAAGGAGGGGGGTAGGTGGATTGGGATAGTTTGCATTATGTATAAAAGGCGAGGTAAGACAACCATTTTCACGAGCGCTGAACGTCCGAACCAAGATATGTTTAGTGCGGCCCATTCTTTCAAGTCTGATTGAATTTTAGTGAGGGAGGAAAGGAAGTTTTCGTTATATAGATCTGATAACTTTCTGGTGATTTGGATTCCTAGGTAGGTAATGGCCTCAGTTTTCCACTGAAAAGGGAAGGAGTCCTGATATTTTTTATTTTTTATTTTTTACTCCCCTCCCCTCAGTTTTCACTGGTGACAGCTGTATCTTCACTTTCATCTGTGGGCCCTGGGCCTGTATTGTGCCTCTCGTTCCTAAAGTGCCAGGTATACTCTAAATACTGATGGTACAGGTTACCTGAAGCCAGACATGGAACTTTTCATCCACCTGTAGGCAGACCTGGACCTGAGGCAAAACCATAAGAGCATCACATCACCACTGGGATTTTACAGGGACCAGAAGAAGAGGACCGCTGACTGGAAGTGTCAGTGCACAGGCTGACAGGACAGAAGCTACTGTGAAAGAATACGCAGGGAGCCCTTGCTCAGGAGCCCTTATTCAGACACCCACAGCACCACTGTTCCTGCCAGCGTAAGCCAGGTAGGCAGCGGGTCTGAATCTTCTACCATGGGCGGACAGCGTAATCAACACCTCTCCAACAGGATCATCATCACCACATACTAGGGGTGAGTGAAGGATCTGAGGGCTGGGAATGTGCACACACTTCATTCTGTTCTGTCTGCTTCAGTCTCCTGTGTCAGTGTCTTCCCTGCTCAGTGTGCTGTCTGTCAGCCTTTAGTCACCCCCTTCCTGTTCACTCTTAGCTCTCTAGTGCTTTCATTTATAGTTTACTTCTGACCTGTGAAATGTCTTCATTGTGTTTTCATTTGCTGCAGTTATTGCAGGTACAGTACTGTGCTAGGATGGTTAGTGCTCCTGTGCAGTATACAGCATGTCAGGGTTGTTAGTGGAGATTGTGTGAAAATTACATGTGTGCCAAACAGGCTGATCAGTCAGCTTATCATCATTGTTTTTTTTTTTTTTTAGGGTTTTATTTACTTTCTTCACAGGAATTAGGCTGTTTAGGGCTGTAAGTTTTACATCTGTGAATGAGTTGCCTGATATTGGGTTTCTACATATATTTTCCCCAAGTTTTATTAAGAAAAGTTAAAGAGCAGTACACATACAGTTCACAGTGTGTCACAGAACATGACATGTAGACATGATAGTGTTTATTTAGGTTATCACCTTTAGATGTGATTCCTGAAGAAAACCAATGAGTTTAATCATTTGTCATTTCCTAAGGGTTCATGCTCTTTATTGATCTAATTGGTGATAGCCTATTCTCATTGATATACCTAAATCTACAGTATATCAAGCTCTTTTTTGTGATTAGATCATTTGATCAGATACCCTTTTAGTCAAATCTGACATTAATATTTTTGTTCTCTGCTTTGGTCAGGACCTTGTAAGTCCCTGGTCATACTCTTCTTGTTTCATCTCAAATGTATTTTCTTGATAAGCAGCATGAAGATTCAATAGTGAAGCATTGGAAGGCTTTTGGTGTAGTTACATGATCTCCTCTGAGGCTCTGCCACAGAGATCTGCATCCTCCAATGCTCCTCCTCCTCTCAATTCAGTATATGGCTCTGATTTTCTTTCACTAAATCACATTGCATTTCTGCTACAGTGCTGCAGAAATCTGCTTTTCAAACACTGTTGCCTGGAAGGAAGTTTGTTCTCAAAGCCAGAGTCCATTGAGCATGGGGAAAGTGATCCCCCTGGTCTTCCAGTTTGATGGTATCATGTCCCTTTATCTGCTGAATCACAGTTCTGCCTTGCTCCACATTTATTTCCTGGTGTCGGTATAGAGTTTGCCAGGATGGATTTTAGACACAGTATCTTTTCAGAACCACCTTATCAGAAATTTATATACTGTTTATGTGATTCGGTTGTCCTTGGGCATTTTAGGGTTTGTATCAGGCATTATGCCTATGAGCAGAATTTTATTAGTGGGCTGGGTGATTCTCATCTCTGGCCTTAAATTCCCTCATTGGCATGTTGGTTTTTTTAGAAGGTAAAAGAGTAGCTAATGGTTTTGGCGTAATTTATTTCACATTAATCCTTTATCTTTTAACTCCTTAGGCTTCTTTTTTGATGGGTTCTTTTTCTTTGACCGATGCCTCCCAATGGGTTGCTCACTCTCATGCACCTATTTTGAGGCATTTGCCACGTTCCTCGAGTGAGTGGTTAAAGAGCACTCCGGGTCATCCTGTTTATTACATTACTTGGATGATTTCCTTTTTTTTTTTTTTTTGGGTAGTTCTGTTGCGGATTGTTCGAATGTCCTGAAATCGTTCCTTGAAATCTGTGCATCTTTTAATATTCCTTTGGCACAAGAGAAAACAACAGCCCCCACGAGGAGGTTGGTTTTCTTGGGGATCAATATAGACACTTCAGCTATGGAATTCGAATTACCGGCAGACAAAATTGCTCAATTAAAAGAGAATCTTTATACAATAATTAGGAAAAAGAAAGCCACTTTGAAAGAAATACAAAAGTTACTAGGGTTGCTGGCTTTTGCATCCAGAGTCCTCCCCGTTGGTCGGATATTCTCCAGGCGTCTTTACCTGGCCATCTCAGGTTTTAAAACACCCACCTCGCATATCAGGACCACCGCGGTAATTAGGGAGGATCTTTTAGTGTGGTCACAGTTCCTTGAGAATTTTAACGGATCAAACTATTTTTCAAGCTGAGTTTGTGGACGACTGGGATTTTTCGCTGTTTACCGATGCAGCAGGCTCTGTGGGTTTTGCAGAGGTATGGAGAACCATGCTTCGGTGTGGCATCCGATTTGGAGAAGCAAAGGGCTTATGAGGAATATTTTACTCCTGTAACTATTCCCTATCGTGGTTGCTTTGGAGATATGGGGTGAGTATTTTAGGAATAAAAGGATCCTGTTCAGCACGGACAACAAAGGGGTCCTTTTTGCGATAAACTGCTTATCGTCTAGATCACCTCCTGTTATTTCACTAATCCGGTAACCGATATTTGCCCGGTAAGTTAAATGACATTGCAGACTCTCTTTCACGTTTGCAGATGCAGAAATTCAAGCTGCTATTCCCAGCTGCAGACGAGAATGGGATCCAGTGTCCTGCACACCTCTGGGATTTGGTTTAGAACTAGTCCAGGCCAATATTAGGCAATCCATTGCCCTGTCTACTCTTGCAGCTTACTCGTCAGCTTGGTTACTGTGGTTGTCCCATTTAGATTCTCTAAATGAGCAGCATTCTGCTTTTCTGAGTGGTTAGTCTTGTCCTTTTTGATGGCCAAGGCCCTGTTATGGTCTCAAGTTAGCAAAACTTTGGCAGGTATCTTTTTTTTTTTTTAGCAAAATGAACAACCAGCCTCCTTGCTCGGCTTTCTTTTCCGTAGTTCAGGCGCTCAAGGGTTATAGAAAAAAACTAAACACCCAGATGTTAGATCTGCTATCACCCCAGCTATCCTTACCAAGCTTTGTTCAGCAGTTGAGTCGGTCTGTTTTTTGCGTTATGAGGCTGTTCTATTCAGAGCGTTTTATTTATTTATTTATTTATTTTTCTCTTTTATTTTTGGAGCATTTAGGATATCCAAGTTGATTTCTCCAAATAAAAATCTGGATCTGGCCTTCTTTTGCCAGTTTTTTGTTTTTTTGGAAGAACCCAACCTGTCAATATTCATCCAGAAATCAAAGACGGACAGTCTTGGTAAGGGCACCTGGGTAAAATTGCATGCATATCCAAGTTCACCTATTTGCCCGGTTAGTTTAGTTGGAATGTTTCTACAAGTAAGATCGGTGGGGGGGGGGGCAATTTTTTATTCACAAGGGTGGCTCCCCCTTGTCCATTTATCAGTTTAACGCAGTTTTCCAGAAATGTTTGGTTTTTCTGGGTATAGACAAATTGTCTCTCTCATCCCACTTCTTCCGTATGGGGGCCGCCACTGAGGCGGACAGGATAGGGTTAGGAGTAAGTAACATCAAACGCATTGGTAGATGGCGATCGGATGCCTACAAGCTATATATTCGTCCTTATTGTTAATTTGATTTCAGGTCAGGCATTCGTTCATTTTCTGGGCCAAAAGGAGAGCTTTGCGAAGAATATATTCCGGAAGCTTGAATTTTAACCCATCTTTGCTAAACGTTAGTTGGCATGCCAGGAGGGGTATGTTATGGAGTAATTTGTTTGATGTTTTGAGTGGTATGTTCTAGTCCTTGCCAATAATTGAGGTATTGATTTCTCACCTCGGCGGGAATGATATAGGGCAGGTTAAGACGCTTGATTTAATTTTCCAGATCAAGTATGATTTGTTTCAGTTTTCGTTATGCTTCCCAGGGGTGATTTTGATGTTTTCAGAAATCACGCCTAGGTTGGTATGGTTGAATTCCCCGTTAGAGAAGGTAAGAAAAAAGGATCAATAGAGCAATAGCGAAGTTCATGCCCACCAATGGAGCCATCTCTTTTCGCCACGTAGACTTAGAAGGTGGGATACCAGGCTTTTTCAGAGCAGATGGTGTCCATCTTTCTTAGATTGGGCTGGATATATTTAATAATGACCTACAGACTATGGTGGAGCTGGCCGCGAGGCGGGGTGGTTGGGCCGGTCTTGTTTCAAGTCCGGCTAGTGGGGTGTTATTTCATAAGTCATTAATCCCAACCCGAGTCGTAGTGGCTGGGTTGATGAATGGTTTGGTTTGTTTGAATAAATAACTGATGTTTTTGTATTTATATTTACCTATGGTGATATATATGGTAATAAAATATGATCGTTATATTAAATACCAGTAATAAAGGCCTGCGGCCAAGTTTACCCCACCTCAGTTGTTTGTTGGTCATTATTATTATTATTACATAATAATATTTCGTCATACAGTCCCATGGAAGTGAGGAGAGCTGTTTTAAGCTCCCCGAACATTTGGGAATGTTGCAGAAGGGAGTTTCTAGGCCCCCATGTTTGCTCACCTGGTAGCTAATGTTAAATCATTCTGGGGCAGAGGGAAATTCCCCTCCCGCCCCTGCTAAGGGATGGGTTAAAGGTTAACCAATGATAGGTCACAGGGAAGATCACATGGTGCTTCGGAACGTTCCAGAAAGGGGAAAGGTTATTTAATGGGATCACATCAATTCCTCTGTGACCAGATTTACAGGACCCTTACCTGTGAACTCCCCTCCCCCCCTCCCTTGTCGCGGCCTGTAATATTACGTGGTACTCCCTCTTGGTTTTTCGTGTTAAACAAGGGGTGTTATTTCATAAGTCATTAATCCCAACCCGAGTCGTAGTGGCTGGGTTGATGAATGGTTTGGTTTGTTTGAATAAATAACTGATGTTTTTGTATTTATATTTACCTATGGTGATATATATGGTAATAAAATATGATCGTTATATTAAATACCAGTAATAAAGGCCTGCGGTCAAGTTTACCCCACCTCAGTTGTTTGTTGGTCATTATTATTATTATTATTACATAATAATATTTTGGCATACAGTCCCATGGCTCACAGCAGGGGTCCGTTGTGTCCCTGTTCTCTGTTTCAGGGACGAATAATGGCTGAATTGTTGCCTGGATTCGGACCTGAAATGGACCAGAAGATGCAGAGGACTCTTCTGCAAACTGCTCTGCAGCAATCCCAGAGCTGTGTGAAATGGCTCTATTGAGAGTCGGTCACAGTCTCCTGACATGCGAATTGGATGCGGGGTAACCCACATCCAATTAGCAATAGTGTGAACCCAGCCTTAGCACACGTTCACACTGAGGGCAGGTTTAACCACTTGAGATCCGCGCTATGGTCGAAAGACGTCCACAGCGCGGCTCTCAAGTGCCGACTGGACGTCTTTAGACGTCCTGTTGTTGTTGTTCCCCGTGCGCGCCGCTGGGGGCGCGCAGCGGGGAAACAACGTGCCCGGCGCATCGCTCGGGAGCCGATGCGAGTGCCTGGCGGCCGCGATGTCCGCCAGACACACGCGATCGTCGGTGACACAGCAGGACGTGGAGCTCTGTGTGTAAACGTGCTGTTAGGGAGAGAGGAGACCGATCTGTGTGCCTTTACATAGGGACACAGCATCGGTCACCTCCCCCAGTCAGTCCCCTCCCCCCACACAGTAAGAACACAATGAGGGAATACATTTAACCCCTTGCTCAACCCCCTAGTGTTAACCCCTTCACTGCCAGTCACATTTATACAGTAATTAGTGCATTTTTATAGCACTGATCGCTGTATAAATGTAAACGGTCCCAAAATTGTGTCAAAAGTGTCCGATACGTCCGCCGCAATATCGCAGCCCTGACAAAAAAATCGCAAATCGCCGCCATTACAAGAAAAAAAAAAAATCATAAATCTATCCCCCATTTTGTAGGCGCTATAACTTTGGCGCAAACCAGTCGCTTATTGCAATTTTTTTTACAAAAATACGTAGAAAAATACGTATCGGCCTTAATTGAGAATTTTTTTTTTTTTTTTTTTTAAATTGGGATATTTATTATAGCAACAAGTAAAAAATATATATATTTTTTTTTAAATTGTCGCTCTTTTTTTGTAAAAACCGCAGAGGTGATCAAATACCACCAAAATAAAGCTCTATTTGTGGGGAAAAAAGGACGCCAATTTTGTTTGGGAGCCACGTCGCACGACCGCGCAAATGTCAGTTAAAGCGACGCAGTGCCGGAAGCTGAAATTTCGCCTGGGCACAAAGGGGGTTTATGTGCCCAGTAAGCAAGTGGTTAAAATAGTTCAAATTCAGCCCCTATTGCCTCCAAAGTCGCCAAAAGTAGTACAAGAACCGCATGGACGGTGCTGCTGCCAGCAATAGGCTCCCATATGAAATGTCAAACCGACCCAATATGAACGTGGGCTAAAAGATACCTTCTCTCCTGTCTTTCAACTTTGTCTCTAAATCCCTGTACACACGATCGGATATCTGATGGAATCTAATCCGATGGATTTTTTCGTTCAGATATCCAAACGCTGTGACGTAAAACACTACGACGTGCTGAGAAAAATTAAGTTCAATGATTCCGAGCATGCGTTGACTTGATTCTGAGCATGCATGGATTTTTGACCAATGGACTTCCACACAGATGATCAGTTTTTTATCCATAGGAAAATTTTAAACTGTTTTCATCAGACAAACCGATTGTGTGTACAAGGCTTTACACTTCTTTCCTGAACACAGTGAAGCAAAGCACTTTTAGTGCTTGATACTGTACATCAGCTCACAAATGGAGTTGCTCTCCAATGGAATTGCTGATACTGGTCTACAAACTCAGCACCAGCTGGTTCCCCAGATTAAATCTGAGCATTCATCTAATAAAAAATTAGCTTTTTACAGCTATCTTGAATAGGAGTTTAAGAGAGTGGTACACACATTAAAATCTATTTATAGTCTAACTGTTTCCATTTTTAAGGGGTCAAGGGGGAATAAAACAAATGTAATTTATTTTTTTGTGCTGTACTACTGGGAAATGCTCCCTTTGCTTTCTGTCCTGGAGACACAACATAAGTGGAACACAGGGCCAGATCCTCAAAAGGGATACGCCGGCGTAACTGCTGTTACACCGTCGTATCCCTGTTTCTAACTATGGAACTGATCCACAGAATCAGTTTTCCATAGTTAGGCAGAAGATCTGGCATGTGTAAGGGACTTACACTGCTGGATCTTAGGATGCAGTACCGCATCCGCCGCTGGGGGCATTTTGCGTCGAATGCCGCCTCGGGTATGCAAATTAGCACTTACGGAGATCCACGAAGCTTTTCAGCTTCGTTTTTTCTCCGTAAGTTTTAGTTTGCAAACGCAAAATTAGGGCTGCTTTTACAAAGTGTAAACTGTTTACACCATGTAAAAGCAGACCCTTCTGTCCAGCGACACGATTTTTTTTTTGTTTTGAATTTTTTTTTTTTCGCCGTATCTTTTTTTTTTCCCGACGCAACTTTATTGACCCGTCGCGATCCACAAAGCTCGGCGTAACGTAATTTCGCGCTATGCACGTCGGGAAAATGACGTCATGAGCATGCGCAGTACGGCCGGCGCGCGAGCGCGCCTAATTTAAATGGGAATCGCCCCCATGAAAAGAGGAACGCCTTGCGCCGGCGGAATTTAAGTTACACAGCCAAAAATTTCTAGGTAAGTGCTTTGTGGATCGGGCACTTAGGTAGAAATTTTAAGGCTGTGTAACTTAAATGGGAAAATTTACATTACGCCGGATCTTTGTGGATTACCCCCACAGTGTGCAAAGGTTTGGGAATTCATATTTTTTGTCACTGCAGCTGGCAACCCCACGTTTTCCCTGTCATTTTTTTTTGCCGTGACAGTGGTCACCAGAACAAATAGAAGGGGCTATTAAAAACAACACTAAAGGATGTATAGTCTTTTTTTTTACTTTTACCTACAGGTAAGCCTATACTAAGGCTTACCTGTAGGAAAAAAAATATCTCCTAAACCTTTTCCTCGCAATGCGCCACTGACTGCAGCGGCGCATGCTCACAGGGGATTTGCCAGAAAGAAGTCTCCCGCACGCATGTGCAGGAGTGATGACATTGTGGCTCTGGCCACTCACAGCGCTGGAGCCGCGATACCCGGAAGACACACCGAGGCAAAATGTCAGCTGCCTCGACGTGGACCAGGAGGGACACCGACGCCTCATCTAAGGTAAGTATTTCATAATGAGCTAGTATGCAGTGCTAGTGCTAGTATGCCTTTTCCCTTACAGGTGTAAAGATTTTAAAAAAAAAAGTCAGAGGGTATACAACCGCTTTAAAACTTGACATGGGTTATTGCCTCAACTTTATTGAAAAAAATAAAACAAGTTGGCTATATTTTAACTACTTTAGACCCGGGCCATAGTAAAAAGACGGCCTCAAGGTGGCTCTATAAATCCGGGAGGCCGTCTTTTTACGGCCTTGCATCCCTGAGATGCCGATGCGGGTGCGATGTCCGCCAGTTACTCGCGATTGGCAATGACAGAGCAGAGACGTGGAGCTCTGTGTGTAAACACAGAGCTCCACGTCCTGTCAGGGAGAGGAAACAGATGCTGTGTCCCTTGTACATAGGGACACAGCATCGGTCACCTCCCCCAGTCAGTCCCCTCCCCCCACAGTAAGAATCACTCCCAGGATATACATTTAACCCCTTCCTCACCCCCTAGTGTTAACCCCTTCCCTGCCAGTCACATTTATACAGTAATCAATGCATTTTTATAGCACTGTTCGCTGTATTAATGTGAATGGTCCCAAAAATGTGTCAAAAATTTCCGATGTGCCTGCCGCAATATGGCAGTCCTGACAAAATTCACAGATTGCCGTATTACTAGTAAAAAAAATAAATAAAAAAAATGTCAGAATTCTATCCCCTATTTTGTAGCCACTATAACTTTTGCGCAAACCAATCACTTTACGCTTATTGCAATTTTAATTTTTTTACCAAAAATATGTAGAATATGTATCGGCCTAAACTGAGATTTTTTTTTTTTTTTAATTTAAAAATTGGATATTTATTATAGCAAAAAGTAAAAAATATTGTGTTTTTTTTTTCAAAATTTTCGTTCTTTTTTTGTCTATAGCGCAAAAAATAAAAACCGCAAAGGTGGTCAAATACCACCAAAAGAAAGCTCTATTTGTGGGAAAAAAAGGACTTAAATTTTGTTTGGGAGGCATGTCGCACAACCGCGCAATTTTAATTTAAAGCGACGCAGTGCTGAAAGCTGACATTTCGTCTGGGCAGGAAGGGGGTATATATACCCAGTAAGCAAATTAATTAATTAGTAAGTGGTGGAACAACCTCCAACACTACTGCAACCTGTCCTGCATCCTTCCCCGCTGCCAGCAGAGTCACCCAGTGTGCCACGAAAGATAGGTAACGTTCCTGTCCTTGCCTGCTGGACCATGATTCAGTGGTAATATGCACCTTACCGCTGACCGCCCGGTTCAACTAGGGAAGGGAAATTTGCATGCTACAATCGGACGTTGGTATACTGATAGCAGATTGCCCACAAGTACTTGGCAGTGGCACACCTAATTCTACACCTTCATTCCTCTCAGTGCAGGTTTCTGAGAGGAATGAAGGTATAGTGGGGTTGTAGATCCCAGCTGATGAGGAGCAAGGAGAGGTCCCCCTTTTTCTTTGGTGTGGGTCTTTTAAGTACACTTGCCAATGGACTGCATGCAACTTCGACACATGTCTGGTTAAGCATGTGGTGCCCAAGCGGCTGGTGTTTTGGCCACGTTTAATACACTTCAGAGATATGTTGCAAATAGCAACAATGCGATCTGCTGCACAAGTATCAAAACATTCCCACACCAAAGAGCTTTTGGAAAAACGCAAGGAGTCAGCAGCAACCTGCACATGCAAAGCTCTGCGTTGGCTGCCCTTAAGTCAGTGACCTCATCATCCCCTCTGGCATACAGTACCTGGCAGTATGCTGCAGCTGGGGGAACATGACTACCAGTTTGTTGTCCTTCTTGGGCACCCCCTCTCTCTGGGCTCACATTACTGCCTTCCTCAAGCTGGGTACCATCATCGGAGCCTTCAAAACGCTGCACATTCTCCTGCAGCATGTACCCGACAGTGTGGTCGAACAGTTCGGGAGACTCCTCCGTGCATTATGGTGTGGCTAGGGAAAGAGTAACTGATGATGACCTCGAGCGGATGGAATAGGCCGCTTTGGCACCTGCATTGGCAGCCAAGGTAGCCTGGGTGACAGAGGATGAGGACGATGAGGATGACTTGGTCATCCATTCTACCAACTCTTCTTCATGTTGTGGCTCAACACAGCCAGCTGCCGAGCAAAGGAGAAGTGTGCCCCATGGCCATGTGCTGATGAGGATGCACCGTGTCCACGACTTGCACTGTTGCCTCTAGACACAGAGTCTGCTTGCCCTCTTTTATTGGCCTGTGAGTGTCTGCCTCTCCTTGTTGGCCTTCCAGACATACTGTATTTGATGTATTGGAATAGGTACACCAGGAATGGCCTGCAGTGAGATGTAGCTGCACAAAGCTGAGATGTATATATATATACTGATTATACTTCAGCTAACTGAATCAACTGCCTGCCTGTAGTATATTAGGAAGAGAACAACAGGAATTGTCTGCAGTGAGGTATAGCTGCACACTGTGCCCATTATACAGTACACTGACTGAATATACTGCAGGTAGCTGAATCAACTGCCTGCCTGTAGTATTATTAGGAAGAGAATAACAGGAACGCTCTGCAGTGAGGTTTTTTTTTTAAAGATATTTTTATAAGGTTTAAGACAAACCAACAAACAGAAAGTAACATACAAAAAAAACACCAGACAACCTGGTCATAAACATTAGGCAATACACTCAAACACAGTGGTAAAAGGATCAGGTATAATACCGGGATATAGCAAAAGCGGAGGTCCAGACATTGGAGATCCGTGAGGCATCAATGGTCAATCAAGAGCAGTATAATCAGTGCTGGGAGAGGATTAGCGGACTAGCCAACCATCTACCCCAAATTTTGTGGAAGGTTTTGTTCCGTTTCCGGAGTTCAAAAGTAAGTTTATACAAGGGAATAGCATCATTAATACGTTTTAACCAGAGGGATTTCAGAGAGGTCTGTGCGCCCTTCCAGAACAGTAAAATAGTTTTTTTTAACATAGAAGAAGAGTATACGGAGCAGACTCTTGGCATCTGATGATAGGTGTAATTCGCCAAAAATGCCTAATAGACAGTTCTTGGGGTGGATTATGTTTGGGAGGCCTAGCGCCGATGAGATGAAAGCACCCACTTTTTCCCAGAAGTCCCCGAACTACCGGGCTTGTCCAGAAGCAGTGTAAGAAATCGGCCTCCTCCTGGCCACAGCCATGGAAACAGGCAGCTGAAGGCAGAAGACCCATCTTGTGTAACCTAGCCGGAGTGAGGTGGGTTTGATGAAAAATTTTGACCTGTATGATGCAGTTTCCAGGAAGCAATAACAGAGGTTTTATATGTATCACAAAATTCTGACCAGTCCTCGTCTATCAGGGATATGTCCAGAGAGGTCCATTTTACCTGAGCTTTGTGAAATCTGGGGTTAAAGTCAGTCATTAGGGCTGCATAATAGGTGGAGACAAGTTTAGTGAGATCTGGCTGTCTGAGCAGTTTTTCCAATGGGGGCAGGTCAGTGGGATCATTCAGGGAGCCAAACTGGGCACGAATAGCGTGCCTGAGCTGGTAGTAATAAAATAGGTACGATCTTGGTAGATCAAAGTCTAAACGTAGCTGAGAAAAAGATTTAAAGCCCTGAGCGTTGTACAGGTGGCATAAATATTTAACCCCCCTGGAGTACCAGCGATTGGGATCAGGAAGGGAGTATAGGGCCAGATCCACAAAAACCTGGCGCAACTTAAAAAATCCCATTTAAGTTACACTGCCTTAAAATTTCTACCTAAGTGCCCGATCCACAAAGCACTTACCTAGAAATTTCAGGCTGTGTAACTTAAATCCGGCCGGCGCAAGGCGTTCCTATTCAAATGGGGTGAGTCCCATTTAAATGAGGCGCGCTCCCGCGCCGGCCGTACTGCGCATGCGCGAAGTTACGTTACGCCGAGTTTTGTGGATCGCGCCGGCTTAAAAAAGTTGCGTCGGGGAAAAAAAAAAAAATTGACAACGTCGCTCGGCATGCATTCCTGAGGGAGAACTCCATGCCAATTTTCAAATAAAAAACCGGCATGGGTTCCCCCCCCAGGAGCATACCAGGCCCTTAGGTCTGGTATGGGTTGTAAGGAGACCCCCCCTATGCCGAAAAATCGACGTAGGGGGTCCCCCTACAATCCATACCAGACCCGTATCCAAAGCACGCTACCCGGCCGGCCAGGAATGGGAGTGGGGACGAGCGAGCGCCCCCCCCTCCTGAGCCGTACCAGGCCGCATGCCCTCAACATGGGGGGGTTGGGTGCTCTGGGGCAGGGGGGCGCACTGCGGGCACCCCCACCCAAGAGCACCCTGTCCCCATGTTGATGAGGACAGGACCTCTTCCCGACAACCCTGGCCGTTGGTTGTTGGGGTCTGCGGGCGGGGTGCTTATCGGAATCTGGGAGTCCCCTCAAATAAGGGGGCCCCCAGATACCGGCCCCCCACCCTAAGTGAATGGATATGGGGTACATCATACCCCTACCCATTCACCTGGAGGCAAAGTGATAGTTATTAAACACACAACACAAGGGTTTTTAAAATAATTTATTAGTCTGCTCCGGAGGCCCCCCCTGTCTTCTTTAGCTCTAATACCAGGGGGGGCTTCTTCTTCCGCTCTCCGGGGGGGGGTTTCTTCTTCCGCTCTCCGGGGGGGTCTTCTTCTATCTTCGCCGCTCTCCGCTGTTGACTCGGCGCACCCCGGTTCTTCTGAAGCTGTCCGGTGCCTTCTTCTTCAGCGCTGGCTGCCTGCTCTCTTTGTGTGTTAGCTCAATTACTAGCAGGCAGCCAGCGCGGTCTTCTGTGACGTCATGTTCTTCTCTTCTGTTCTTCTCCCCTCTTCCGATGTTGACTCGACGCCTCTTCTCACTGCAATGATGGAAGCGCGCCTTGCATCCCATTTATATAGGCCTCACCGCCCCATCATGCTCCGGTAGGTACCCACGTGGTGGGTGCACGTGGGTAGGCACCCACCACGTGGGTACCTACCGGTACCAGTCTGGTATGGATTGTAGGGGGACCCCCTACGTCGATTTTTCGGCGTAGGGGGGTCTCCTTACAACCCATACCAGACCTAAGGGCCTGGTATGCTCCTGGGGGGGGGAACCCATGCCGGTTTTGATTTTACAAATTGCCGTGGAGTTCTCCCTCAGGAATGCATACCAAATGCCGTCGCTTGAATGGGCTTTTACATGGTGTGACTAACTTTCCACTTTGTAAAACCAGCCCTAGTTTTACTCTTGCAAACTAAAACTTACGGCGAAAAAACGAAGCTGAAAAGCTTTGTGGATCGCCCTAAGTGCTAATTTGCATACTAGAAGCGGCATTTCGACTCGAAATGCCCCCAGCGGCGGATGCGGTACTGCATCCTAAGATTCGGCAGTGTAATTCAATTACACATGCCGGATCTTCTGCCTAACTTTGGAAAACTGCTTCTGTGGATCAGTTCCAAAGTTAGGACAAGGGATACGATGGAGTAACAGCAGTTACTCCGTCGTATCTCTTTTGTGGATCTGGCCCATAGTTCCTGCAGATTAGGGTTAAACCACAGGGGGTTGTTGGGAGATTTCAGCCAGGTGTGCCTGGATACTTTTGTGACAATATAACGAAAAGACAAAAGGGAAGTGGCAAGTAGGGAGGTTCCGGGGCGATCAGGACCCGGCCTCTGTAGATAATATTATGTAGGGTTTCCAGAGAAGATGCAATGGCTCCCTCCATGGAGGTACAGGCATTGGCCGAAACCGGGCACAGCCAATCGTGGATGTGCACCAACTGGGAGGCCAAATAATATAGAAAGAAGTTGGGAAATGCCAGGCCTGCCAAGTGCGCTGGCAACCGTAGTGTTTCAACTGGATCAACTGTGGGTATGGAGTTGGGTGTATAGGATTATACTGTGTTTTTTATTTTGTTTTTATTTTGTTTTTCTTTTGTTTTTTTATTTTTTGTGGTTGAACTGGATGGACTTGTGTCTTTTTTCAACCTGACTAACTATGTAAAGTGCTACCTTGGGAGAGCCACCCTTCCACAGGAAAGTGGTACATATTGAATCTATGCGTTTACAAATAGATTTAGGTATTTTGCAAGGGGAATTGGCAAGGAATATAGAGTAATCTCAGTAGGTAGATCATTTTGAGGACGTTGGCCCTCCCCATAAGATCCAGAGGCAGATCCATCCACTGCTTGGTCTGCTCCTGAAGGCGGACAAATAGAGGATCCAAGTTATTGGTGACATATAAAGATAAAGGGGTCTGCACCAGAACCCCAAGGTACCTAAAGGAGGATACCACTTGAAGCTTGGAATCCGGGTGAATCAGGGGAGGCTCAGCCACATCTAGGAGGAAAAGATTAGACTTATCCCAATTCACCCGGAAGTCAGAATAGTCTCCAAAGGTATTAATCTCCACCAACAGTGCCTGAAGTGATTGAGTAGTATCAGCCAGATACACCAATGTGTCATCCGCATAAAGTTAAATGTGCTCCTATATTAGAAATTGGGAGTCCTTTAATCGAGGGGGAGGAGCGAATGCGAACCGCAAGCGGCACCATGGCCAGGGAAAACAAGAGGGGTGACAACGGGCACCCATGTCGTGTGCCCCTAGTAATCGGAAAGGGGCCAGAGATAGAGGAATTGTCCCGCACCCGAGCTACCGGGGAGGTGTGAAGGAGTTTTATCCATGCTACAGCACGGGGGCCAAAGCCATACATCTGTAACACCCAAAACAGATATGGCTATTCCACACTGACGAATGCTTTGCAAGTGTCCAAAGACACAATGGCACGAGTGGGAGGAAAGTCGTGTGGATATTGCAGGTTTTGAAACAGCCTGCAGATATTCATTCTGGTGGACCTGCTGGGGATAAAGCCCCCTTGGTCACTATTGACCAAGGACGTGACTACAGTGTTTAAACGATTTGTCAATATTTTGTCCAATATTAACGTCCACATTAATAAGAGAAATTGGACGGTAAGATTCGCATTTAAGTGGGTCCTTACGGGTTTTAATAGAAGTACAATCAAAGCCTCTTGCATTGTTGGGGGGAGGATCCCGACATCTAGAGCTTTGTTATAGGTTCGCAACAGAAAGGGGCACAAAAGGTCTTTAAATTGTGAGTACCATTCAGTCTGGAAACCGTCTAAGCCCGGAGTCTTATGTGCAGGCATTTGTGAAATGGCTGCAGCAATTACTTCAACCGAGATAGGTGCATCCAGCACTTCACGCCCCTCCGTTGACAATGAGGGGAGAGATATGTCAGCCAAGTAGTTATTCAATTGGGAGTCATCATAGTCAACCCTAGAGGTATACAGGTCTTTGTAAAAGCATAAAAATGAGTCTAGGATATCCCCTGGGTTGTCACTGATAGGGCCTTGAGCAGTAAGGATACGTGGGATGGAAATAGGAGAATGGTCAGGTCTAGTCAGATATGCCAAGAGACGTCCGGCTTTTTACCATGTTCAAAAATGTTTGTGTGGCATGCAACATGCGTTTTTGCGTGAGATCTAACAGACGGAGTTCATACTCCCTACGGCTCTGTAACCATGCCTTCCTCGTGTCGGAGGCAGGATTAGAGGCAAAAGCAGACTCAGCATGTACCATAACAGTCTCAAGTTCTTCTGTAAGCATCCGGTTATTTTTGGGCAAGACCCCTGTGATGGACATGAAAGTGCCCCTCAGAGTTGTCTTAAACGCGTCCCATTCAGTGGAAGCGTCTACTTTTCCCAGATTATCCCTCCAATAGTTTGTGATGCCTGACCTGCATTCTCCCTGCACTACCTCGTCCTCCAACCAGTATGAGTTCAGGTGCCATATAGCAGGTCCCGAACCTGGGAGGAGGAGGAAGTCCACTGGCAGGAAAAGTGGCGTACATCCGGATGTTTCCATCGCCACACCTCTGTAAGGCCATGAACCTGTGCCCAGGCAGTCCATAGTTGGATCTAATATAGCATTAAAGTCCCCCACATAAAGTAAGGGACCAGGGGGTCTAGTCAGCAGCTGAAGTGACAGTCTAGAGAGTACCTCCACCGAAAACAGGGGGGCACATAAATGTTCACCAGGGTAAAGGTCACAGTAGAAATTTGCAAAGTAAGAACAATAAACCGCCCGTCAGGGTCAGTTTTAACTTGAACCGTCTCAGCCGGGAGAGATTTGGCTAGAAGGATGGAAACCCCCCTGGAGTAATTAGTATGAGTGGCATGATAGGAGTTAGACAACCATGGGCGTTTTAGGGCCCTTGTTTTAGAGCCTGTAAGGTGAGTCTCTTTTTTTAATACTGAAAAGACCAGGGATCTCTTCTGAGGTGCATTCAGACCTCTAGTATTCCAGGAGACTAGGGGCTTTGCCATTGTAAAACATACAGTAGTAAATAAGCACAAAGTAACATGCATACAAGAATATAAATGACCAGACAGGCCGCGCCACCTGAAGCACATACATGCACATGAGTAAAAAAAGTGCGTGGATCCGCCATCAGGACATCATGAGCCAGCAATGAAATAATAAAAAAACATTAAACGTCCGCCATAGGCAGCAACCTGAGAAAAAATATAGGAGTCAAAAAGTGCAAAAAGAAACAGAAAAAAAAAGAGAAAAAAACACCAACAAAGTCCCAGAAAGTCTAGATAAAATCCCTTACCCCCCTCCCCTCCCCGCTCTGCCAACCCCAACATAGCGAGCCTTGGATCCCTAAACTGTAAAAAAAAAAACCTACTTAAACTGAGGGAAAGCTTTACCATGGTCTCGCCACTAACTGGTATGGGGGGTGTAGTGGAGTCCAGAATGACTTCCGAGCAGCATTGTAAGGGTTAAAAGCATCACAGTCCAATAGCGGATGCAGTAGATTGCAGAGTAAAGAACCGGCAGAAGTTGTAGGGGGATAGGCCTGTTAATAAGGAGGAAGTTCAGTCTATTAGGATTAAAGATGGCAGGGTAATAGTTCTCAGTCCTATTGCAGGGTGGCGTACCATACCTTCATGAAAATCTTGATCAGACAGTGCAGTCAAGGCAAATGAGTTCTCCAAAATGGAAGGATGGACATATCCATAATCAGTTCAAAGCAAACATAGAGGAGAATGCAGGGGCCTAGGACCACAGATATTAGGCAGCCCTGTGCCTAGGAAGAACTCTGTATTGATTATTGAGCCGCCAGGCCATAGCCTCCTTGGGGTTGTTGTAGAAGTGCGCTTTACCCTCATAAATGATGCACAGCTTGGCGGGAAAAAGCATGGCGTAAGAGAGGCCCTCCTTACGTAGGCTGGTCTTCACTGCCGCAAAGGAGGTGCGTTGTCGCTGGACATCTGCTGAAAAATTGGGGTAAACTGAGATAGTGTGGCCATTGTATCTAAGTGGACCCTTCTCCTGGGCCAGGCGCAGAATAGCAACTTTGTCTTGGAAGTTAACCACTTCAGCCCCGGACCATATTGCTGGTCAAAGACCAGTCCACTTTTTGCGATTCTGCACTGCGTCTCTTTAACTGACAATTGCGTGGTCGTGCGACGTGGCTCCCAAACAAAATTGGCGTCCTTTTTTTCCCCACAAATAGAGCTTTCTTTTGGTGGTATTTGATCACCTCTGCGGTTTTTAGTTTTTGCGCTATAAACAAAATTAGAGCGAAAATTTTGAAAAAAATGAATATTTTTTACTTTTTGCTATAATACAGATCCCCCAAAAATATATATATATATACAAAAAAAATTCCTCAGTTTAGACCAATACGTATTCTTCTACATATTTTTCGTAAAAAAAAAATCACAATAAGTGTTTATTAATTGGTTTGCGCAAAAGTTATAGCGTTTACAAAATAGGGGGTAGTTTTATGGCATTTTTATTAATATTTTTTTTTTACTAGTAATGGCGGCGATCATCGATTTTTTTTTTTGTACTGCGACATTATGGCGGACACTTCGGACACTTTTGACACATTTTTGGGACCATTGGCATTTTTATAGCGATCAGTGCTATAAAAATGCATTGATTACTATAAAAATGACACTGGCAGGGAAGGGGTTAACACTAGGGGGCGGGGAAGGTGTTAAGTATGTTCCCTGGGTGTGTTATAACTGTAGGGGGGAGTGGACTCACTAGGGGAAATGACTGATCGCTGTTCATACATTGTTCAGGCATTTCTCCCCTGACAGGACCGCGAGCTGTGTGTTTACACACACAGCTCCTGGTTCTCACTCTGTAACGAGCGATCGCGGGTGCCCAGAGGCGATTGCGCCCGCCGGGCATGCGCGCAGGAGTCAGAAGCGAGCGGGGGGTGCGCGCGCCCCTATTGGCTGCTCCGCGAGATGACGTATAGCTACGTGCTCTCGCCCAGCAGAGCCGACCTCCACTGGCAGAGGACCTGAGTAGAGGAGGTTTGTGGCCGCTCTTTGCAATTCCATTATTTTAGCTTTTTGTTTTTCTATTTTCTATTTCGGCTCCGGTGGTGGTGTTGTCGTCGAGATTGATGATGGATCTTCATCGAGAAACATTATTCCTTTATTAAAAAATAGAAAAACTGACAAAAACTCTCTGTGTTTTTTTTTAATTGTTGACACTTTATTTGTACATTAACATGGGGGATGGGATCTGGGGGAACCCTTGTTAGATTCTGATAAGCCCCCTGCCTGCAGACCCCCACAACCACAGCCCAGAGTTGTGGGGATGAGGCCCTTGTCACCATCAACATGGGGACAAGGTGCTATAGGGTTGTGGGCTCCCCCCCATGTTGAGGACATGTGGCCTGGTATGGTTCAGAAAGGGGGCGCTCACTTTTCCCCTGCTTTCCTGACCTGCCAGGCTGCATGCTTGGTTAAGGGTCTTGTATGGATCTTAGGAGGGACCTCATGCCATTTTTTTAATAATTTTGACGTGGAAAAAGCATGGCATAAGAGAGGCCCTCCTTACGTAGGCGGGTCTTCACTGCCGCAAAGGAGGTGCGTTGTCGCTGGACATCTGCTGAAAAATTGGGGTAAACTGAGATAGTGTGGCCATTGTATCTAAGTGGACCCTTCTCCTGGGCCAGGCGCAGAATAGCAACTTTGTCTTGGAAGTTAACCACTTCAGCCCCGGACCATATTGCTGGTCAAAGACCAGTCCACTTTTTGCGATTCTGCACTGCGTCTTTTTAACTGACAATTGCGCGGTCGTGCGACATGGCTCCCAAACAAAATTGGCGTCCTTTTTTTCCCACAAATAGAGCTTTCTTTTGGTGCTATTTGATCACCTCTACGGTTTTTAGTTTTTGCGCTATAAACAAAATTAGAGCGAAAATTTTGAAAAAAATGAATATTTTTTACTTTTTGCTATAATACAGATCCCCCAAAAATATATATATAAAAAAAAAATTCATCAGTTTAGGCCGATACGTATTCTTCTACACATTTTTTTCGTAAAAAAATCGCAATAAGCGTTTATTGATTGGTTTGCGCAAAATTTATAGCGTTTACAAAATAGGGCAGGGATATGCAATTAGCGGACCTCCAGCTGTTGCAGAACTACAAGTCCCATGAGGCATAGCAAGACTTTGACAGCCACAAGCATGACACCCAGAGACAGAAGCATGATGGGACTTGTAGTTTTGCAACAGCTGGAGGTCCGCTAATTGCATATCCCTGAAATAGGGCATAGTTTTTTGGCATTTTTATTAATATTTTTTTTTTACTAGTAATGGCGGCGATCAGCGATTTTTATCAGTACTGCGACATTATGGCGGACACTTCGGACACTTTTGACACATTTTTGGGACCATTGGCATTTTTATAGCGATCAGTGCTACAAAAATGCATTGATTACTATAAAAATGCCACTGGCAGGGAAGGGGTTAACACTAGGGGGCGAGGAAGGGGTTAAATATATTCCCTGGGTGTGTTCTAACTGAAGGGGGAGTGGACTGACTAGGGGAAATGACTGATCGTTGTTCATACATTGTATAAACAGACGGTCAGGCATTTCTCTCCCTGACAGGACCGGGAGCTGTGTGTTTACCCACACAGTTCCCCGTTCTCGCTCTGTAATAAGCGATCGCGGGTGCCCAGCAGTGATCGTGACCGCCGCGTGTCGGCGTCAGGGGCGAGCGGCGAGATGACGTATAGATCGTGATCTCGCCCAGCAGAGCCGACCTGCCGCCGTATAACTGCGGCAGCTGGTCGGCAAGCAGCTAAGGTGGGGGATGCGGCGGTGGGCAAGCTCAATGACATGTGAAAAGGATGGTGTGTCAGTCCCAAAAATGTCTCTCTGCCAATTATATAAGAATTTTTCTGGGTGGGAGCCCTCCGTTCTTTCAGGGAAACCAAGGAAGCGGATTGTTGTTCCTCTTCGAACGTTTTTCCAAATCGTCGATTTTGGCGCGGAGGGCCGCCATTTCCCCCGTTAGGTCCCTCGCTGTAACAGCTAAGAGGTGGACAACATCCTCAAGGGAGCTGATACGTTCTTCAGCCTCCCCAGCTCTTTCCCTTACATTTTGCACATCTTGCTTCAGGAGAGAAAAGTCCATGCTGACTGATGCAATCTGTGCAGTGAGAGAGGCCTTGCAGTTCTGTATAGCATGCATCATAGTGGCCAGGGTGGGCTCAGCAGGAGGGGAATCAGGGCCTGAGCCATCCATACTGCCTATAGGGAAGTCCTGAGACTGCAGGGGGTCTGGCTGTGCACCGTGGGGAACAGGGGCAGATTCACTCACCAGAGCCTGTGATTTCTTGTGAGGAGTGGCAATGGGTGGCTGCAGCAGCATGCCATGCTGCTCTGCCTGTGTCCGGGAGCCATCTTGCCATCTGAATCGGGCCTGCTGTTCCGTCGTGGATGCTGGCACGGGTGGCCCGTATTTCACCATGGATGCCAGCCTGGAATGTTCCCACTACCGTGGGGAGTATTTAGAAGTTAGTCCGGGGCAAATCGGACTTAGGATGCCTGTAGGATGCCACTCGGAAGACAGAGCTGAAGTCTCACACGTCTGCTCCCTCTGCCATCTGGACACGCCCCCCCTCTGCAGTGAGGTTTAGCTGCACACTGTGCCCAGTATATAGTACACTGGCTGAATATACTGCAGCTAGCTGAATCAACTGCCTGCCTGCAGTAGTATTATTAGGAAGAGAATAACAGGAATGCTCTGCATTGAGGTTTAGCTGCACACTGTGCCCAGGATACAGTACACTGACTGAATATACTGCAGCTAGCTGAATCAACTGTCTGCCTGTAGTATTATTAGGAAGAGAATAACAGGAACGCTCTGCAGTGAGTTTTAGCAGCACACTGTGCCCAGTATACAGTACACTGACTGAATATACTGCAGCTAGCTAAATCAACTGCCTGCCTGCCTGCCTGTCGTATTATTAGGAGGAGAATAACAGGAACGCTCTGCAGTGAGTTTTAGCTGCACACTGTGCCCAGTATACAGTACACTGACTGAATATACTGCAGCTAGCTGAATCAACTGCCTGCCTGTAGTATTATTAGGAAAAGAATAACAGGAACGCTCTGCAGTGAGATCTAGTTAAACTGTATATATATATATATATATATATATATATTTATATATATATATATATACATATATACATATATACAAAGCCTGCAATGTATATATATATATATATATATATATATATATATATATATATATATATTGTGCCCAGTATACAGTACACCGACTGATTATACTTCAGCTAGCTGAATCAACTGTCTGCATGTAGTATTATTAGGAAGAGAATATCAGGAACGCTCTGCAGTGAGTTTTAGCTTCACACTGTGCCCAGTATACAGTACACTGACTGAATATACTGCAGCTAGCTGAATCAACTGCCTGCCTGTAGTATTATTAGGAAGAGAATAACAGGAACGCTCTGCAGTGAGGTTTAGCTGCACACTGTGCCCAGGATACAATACACTGACTGAATATACTGCAGCTAGCTGAATCAACTGCCTGCCTGCCTGTCGTATTATTAGGAAGAGAATAACAGGAATGCTCTGCAGTGAGTTTTAGCTGCACACTGTGCCCACTATACAGTACACTGACTGAATATACTGCAGCTAGCTGAATCAACTGCTTGCCTGCCTGTCATATTATTAGGAAGAGAATAACAGGAACGCTCTGCAGTGAGTTTTAGCTGCACACTGTGCCCAGTATACAGTACACTGACTGAATATACTGCAGCTAGCTGAATCAACTGCCTGCCTGTAGTATTATTAGGAAAAGAATAACAGGAACGCTCTGCAGTGAGATCTAGTTAAACTGTATACAGTATATATATATATATATATATATATATATATATATATATATATATATATATATATATTTATATATATATATACATATATACAAAGCCTGCAATATATATATATATATATATATATATTAAATATACTGTAATACTGGATCTAACTAAATCAACTGCCTGCTCAATCTAGCTAACTGAAATGAAATGACACTCTCTATCTGTCCGCTGCCGCAACACACTACACAAGGCCGACGCGCAGGCAGCCTTTTATAGTGTGGGGCGTGTACTTAGTCCCCCTGAGCCATGATTGGCCAAAGGCAACCTGCCTTTGGCTGATTATGGCTCTCTCTGCTGACGGCGCTGTGATTGGCAAAAGCATGCGGGTCATAGTGCATGCTTAGCCAATTAACCCCCCGGACCATATTGCTGGTCAAAGACCAGAGTACTTTCTGCGATTCGGCACTGCGTCACTTTAACTGACAATTGCGCGGTCGTGCGACGTGGCTCCCAAACAAAATTGGCGTCCTTTTTTTTCCACAAATAGAGCTTTCTTTTGGTGGTATTTGATCACCTCTGCGGTTTTTAGTTTTTGCGCTATAAACAAAAATAGAGCGGCAATTTTGAAAAAAAATAATATTTTTTACTTTTTGCTGTAATAAATATCCCCCAAAAATATATAAAAAAAACTATTTTTTTCTTCAGTTTAGGCCGATACGTATTCTTCTACATATTTTTCGTAAAAAAAAATCGCAATAAGCGTTTATTGATTCGTTTGCGCAAAAGTTATAGCGTTTACAAAATAGGGGGTATTTTTATGGCATTTTTAATATTTTTTTTTACTAGTAATGGCGGCGATCAGCGATTTTTTTCGGTACTGCGACATTATGGCGGACACTTCAGACACTTTTGACACATTTTTGGGACCATTGGCATTTTTATAGCGATCAGTGCTATAAAAATGGGGGCAGGTGGTTTCTTGTGGTGTAAAGGTGGCTATTACATGAAAGCTGAGAGTTGGCTGAAAACAAACGTTTACTCAATTTATATTTAAGTAACTTTAAAAGAAATCATTGCAGGGTCACAATAAAAAAGCACAGGCCTGTAAAAAAGTCCTTTTACAATTACCTTTCTGTCGTTCCATGTCTTGAAATGCAAGACAAGGGATCGCTTCAATTGATAACATCATCCACCTTCATGAAGATCCCTGTCAGATGATATTTTGAAACTCTGAGGACACAAGAAGTAGTTCCTTTTAAAGCAGAAGCCATCTTGGAAGTCACGGCAGCCATTTTAAATCTCCGGCAATCATCACTTCAGATCAGTAGCCAGTTTGGGAAGGGTAATTATGTAATAATGATTTTTACCTGATAATCATTTGTGTTCTCATAATTATTGATTTATTGATTATGATATACAGTTGGATAATTATTTCCCTCAAATCAATAACTGCCTTGTAGATTTTTTACTAAGCTTACATTTTTCATTATAATTTTTATATTTCCCATTCTATTGACATAGCAAACGTCTAATTTGATTACACATTATTAATCACTTACTTACCTGCAGTAAAGTAACGGTTGAATTTGTGAAATACAGACGTTTTGTCTAAATTGGCATATTTACTTGGTTACTGATTCTACAGGGAAGTTTTATAATTTCTGTGTCATTTCAAAGGACATCACTGCCATTAGCAGGGGTTTTAACTCGTTTTCTTAATTTGTTATAGCACAATTGGTGTTCTTATTTTATGTAACATTGTTTTTGTCAAACAATATATATATATATATATAACTATTTTGTATGAATACATGTCTGGTGAATAAATCTCCTATTTTTAGTCTGTGTTCATATTGACTTATCCTGTATCTTAAAAATATTATCGTTTACAAATTACTCATCCATAAATACTGTGCTGGAAAATTATCCTCATAAGCACGACAGTCCCTCAGGGAAGTACCTAGCTGTTAATGCCCTTCACATTACAATGCCTTGCCTATTGCCTTAAAAAATTGAAGAAATCATTTTCAAGATTTACCTCTCATTGACTTGAACAGTGATTTCCTCTAGTATCTCGAGGACAGGAAATGAAGGGAAATCTCTCCTTCATACAGACAAAAAAAAACAAAAAAACAGTTGGGTTCTTATTTAAAAATATAAAAAAAAGGGTTGGCTTTTTATTTGCATGTTGCTGCTATTGTTTACATAAGAGAATGTGCATCAAAATAAAATAGCTATGACAGTTAATATCTTGCTCTCATAGTGCTTAAAGTCTCATATTTTGATATATTCCACCTTCACCCTTGAGAAAAAATAAAATATATATATCATTACAAAGAAGGGAAGCAAAGGTTGAGGAGGTGAAAAAAAAAAACAGTAAAGCCCCATACACACTATGGACTAGATTCACGTAGCGTATGGAATATACGCTATGCCGACGGCGCAGAGAGAGCCCAGAGCAGTATTCACAAAGCACTCGCCCCGTACGTTGTGACGGCGTAGCATAATATGGTCGGCGTAAGCCCGCCTAATTCAAAGTAGACTGGTAGTGGGCGTGCTGTATTGAAAGGAATCGTGACCCCATGTAAATGAAGCGCCGTACGAACGGCGCATGCGCGCGCATGCGCGCGCATGCTCATAATCACATCGCATATACTCCCTAAGATACGTTGACTCAATGCTTTCGACGTGAACGTAGCCTACGCACAGCCCCATTCCTGTATGACTTACGTAAACTAAGTAAAAGTTGACGGCTGTTCCGACGTCCATACCTTTGCATGAGTAGCGCCACCTATAGCAGGGATAACTTTACGACGGACGTACGCCTTACGTAAATGGCGTAGATTACAGCGACGGGCGCAAGTACGTTCGTGAATAGGCGTATCTAGGTCATTTACATAATCGGCGCGTAAATCAATGGAAGCGCCTCTTGCGGCCAGCGTAAATATGCGCCCAAGATCCAAAGGCGTAGGAGACTTACGTCGGTCGGATGGAGGCCAAATTCAGGCGTATCTAGTTAAGAGAATAGGGTGCATAGATACGACGGTGCATTTGTTCACTTACGCTGCGTATCTGTAGATACGCCAGCGTAAGTGTTCTGTGAATCTAGCCCTATAAGTTTTCTGCAGGTTTTTTGTCTTCAGGTTTACCAAAACCATCTAATATGAGGTCAAACCTCAAGAGTTTCAATTTGTATGCAGTCAGGCAGGCCCTTTCACTACATGGTTTTGGTAAACCTGAAGAGAAAAACCTGCAGGAAAACTGATGTGTATGGGGCTTAAGAAGAAAATACCGGTAATCTTCTAATCCACTAGATGGAGACTTCTGAGCATGATTTTGTTTTTCATTCATGTCACTAGCATCATATTTTTTAAATTTACTCAGCACCAAAGACTAGTTCCGTAACGACAAAAGAATGTATTTGTTTTGTTATCCACTGACCTCATTAACCTTTTCAATGCCAAATGGTCTAATAATGCTTGTTTTAAACTTTAGCTGCAAGCAGGTTATTACAAATTGCTACTTGAGGTAAAAAATTTAAAGTTACAGTTTAATGATTTTCAAAGCTCCAAGCCAAGAGATATCTGTGCAGAGGATCTTTATATTCCTCTCAGGGCAACTTTTAAGCCTATTAGAAAGAACAAGAAAATTCCTCTATTTTCTTTATAAAAAGTTTGTTTTGCTACAGTACCTCTTAGCTGCATGGGTGTTTAACTAAAACTAAGAAGCATTCAGCTTTTTGATTGTTAAAGTGGAATTTTATTTTGACCCTAGCTATTCTTAAAACTGTCCCCACCCTCCTACTAACACCTCTGTTAACTAACCGATGTAAGAAAGATATACGGTATATACTTACCTATTTTCAACTCACTCCAGTCTGGTCATGTGAATGTCCCCTTTGTCAGTCAGCAGTGACTGAGGGGAGAGGAAAGCATTCTCCAATGCGGTTAGTAAAACCTAGAGTGGTGAAATCACCCATAGGCTTCAATGGTCCATCTATTGTCAGCATTCCTTCCTCTCCCCTGAAGTCATGCTGCTTGACACAGGGGGTCCCAATCACAGGACTAGACCAAAACAGCCTGAAAATAGGTAACACACGTTACTCTTTCATAGTTGGGTTTAAGCTAGAAGTCCACTATAGCTGTCCTCCATTATTAAAACAGCTGTTTATGCAGTCAGAAAGTGCCATCTGCCTGTCAGAATAGTATTTTACATAAATTACCCCCAATAAGCGTAACATTTTAATTATCTTAGTTTAATAATTAGTGAAAAGCTATTCTGAAGGATAATGAAAATAAAAAAGTTAGAAAATAAAGAAAATAAATGAAAGTATTACTAGGGTGGTACCCTGGGAACATTTTAGCTCACTGACCCAAAAAAGAGCCACTCCAAACTTCAAAGTGACAGTCCCAAAAAAGTGATATGTTAGTTTTAGACACACATTTTTTCTTATATATCTTTGATACTCCACAAGTAAAATCTCTGTGTCACAGTTACCAACATTGAATCTGTTCACATGCATATTTGCGTGTCCCAGAATTTCCTTTTGCATTCCTTACAATTAAAAAAAAATAATAATCACGGACAACAAAACATCCTCAGAATGGTCCCAGCAAGTATGCGGACCCTACCATAGTTCTCGACTTTGTTCCTGTTCTCGTTCACATTTTCATATTGCAGCAATTACCGTTACATTCTTCATAATTTAAAATAGCACATAAAGTCAACAGAGGAACTGGAATGTCCTAAAAAGGTCACAACAAGTATGAAAACCTAGAGACTGGAGCACAATACCAATGTCAAAAGAATTTTCCAAATGATTTTACTTTTCAGCACATACCAAAAAGTGAAAGATCAGATTTGGATGGAACCATTAATTATTACACAGTTTTGAATGCACCCAAACTGAGCCCATTCACTGCTGCTAAAAATTAAAAAAAATACTGAACTGTGCATGCAGTGTAGACTTATGAACATTTTCTTTTCTCCTTATTACTTTTCCTCCTTCCTCTTCTCCCTATCTCCCCCTTATTTTTTTTTTCTCTTTCTCTCCCATCTCTCCTCTCTTCTTCCTATCTAAATTTGTCAATCTGCAATAATTCTCTACCTTAACATATGTTTGTACCGCTAAATACTTTGCTGTTGTATGAGGTAACATAGCTGCAGGCACTAACCCCATTCCATCCTCTTCCCCTCTCTTATTTTAACTCTTTTGTATTACATTTACTTCACCCATATGAGCCTTTTCATTGTTTCACATATTTGTGTTTCGCTTTGAACAAGTTGAAATGTTAACTTGGCATTCTAACTTTGATATTACTGATGCTTTAACCACTTAATCACCGCCCTATAGACGAAAGACATCTACAAGGCAGTTCCCTAACTCTGGGAGGACGTCCATGGACGTCCTCCGGACCCGGCGCATCATGGATCACGGTAAATCGCCGCTGATGATGCCGCTGATGACGTCGGTTCCTCCCCTTTCTGTACCGAACGGTACAGTGTGAGAGGAGAGGGGAGAGAGTGGATGCAGCACGAGTGCTGTGGGCTGGATCTGTGACAAATGCAGTCACAGATCCAGCCATCCATCCATCCCTACATGCTCAGCTATCCCTGCCCATACTGTGCAATACACAATACCCTGTGCAATACTCTGCAATACCCCACAATACTCTGCAATACCCCACACTACTCTGCAATACCCCACAATACTCTGCAATACCCCACAATACTCTGCAATACCCCACAATACCCTGCAACGTGGCCTATGGGGATTTTTAAGTAGCAAAGTTTGGCGCCATTCCACGAGCGTGTGCAATTTTGAAGGGTGACATGTTGAGTATCTATTTACTCTGGGTAACTTCATCTTTCACATTATGCAAAAGAATGAAGAAAAAATACAAAATTTGCTAAATTTATAACAGAAACAAAGAAAAATTCTTTTTTTTTACAGAATTTTCAGTCTTTTTTCTCTTATAGCGCAAAAAATAAAAAAACAAACAGTGATTAAATACCACCAAAAGAAAGCTCTATTTGTGTGGAAAAAAAGGACGAAAATTTAATTTGGGTACAATGTTCTATGACTAAGTAATTGTCATTCAAATTGTGAGAGCACCGAAAGCTGAAAATTGGTCTGGTTATTAAGTGGGTTTACGTGCCTGGTGGTCAAGTGGTTTTTAATCACAATGTTGTCTTATATCTTTGATACAATATATGTTCATATTTCTATATTGTGAATTTACTTATTCACCTGAAAGATGTACTACTTATTTCACTATATGTCTTGCCAAATGAATCTTTGTCCCAATGACATGTCTTTATTACAATGTGATCTGTATTTTCTCTTATCGAAAAAGACTGTGCACTTTGCAAGTACTGTACACTTGCACTTATTTTCCCCAGAGCTTAGTGAATGTGGTAAAGCTTCACATTGTAAAGAATATTTAAACGCTAGCAAGAAAAAAAAATATATATATATATTTTTTGCTTGCACATGACTGCATGATGAAAATCAGCAGAACCTCACCACATTTACTAAGCTTTAGGGAACTGCAATTCCAAAGTGCACAGTCTATTTGTCTTTAGTCAATCAACCACATTGGGTTTTTTGGCAAAGGAACAGATTCTTCAATTTTCATTTGACTATAGATCAAACGTATAAAGTAGCCACATGGTACTATTATAGGTCATTGCTTTATGTTAAAGACCAGTCTCCCACACATTACAGCTGAAATCTCATGCCATTGAAATCATCTCTTTTCTCTCCTCAGCAAGTTTCTCTACTTCATTTTTTAGCAGTAATAGCAGTAATAGCCCCTGATTCCTGCTTCAACCAATATGCTAGCAACCAGGCCATTGAAAGGGGAGTACATGAGCATATACCACACTGTTCACTGCCACAGATGAGAACACCACACTGTGAAAAAAATCCCTACTGGGAGTGCAAGAGCTGGCAAAGAAATTGCTGCAATGGCTACTGGCTCTACTCTCTCTGCTTCCCAAACTCTCCAGTCTGACAGCTCTGCATGCTGAAATCAGCTAGAACTGGCAGCCATGCCCCACTCTATAGTGGAGGTATAGGAGTCAACAAAGGAGATGCTGAACTGTATGCAGACACTGCATTCACTGCTGCTCCTTCTCTGCTCTTCCTGTTTTACAGTTGTGTCTTTCAAAAGCTGTGTGTTTCAGGAGAAATGTCAGGGGCTCTTAATGCACAGAGCTGGGAATCAACTGTTATACTGACTGTTGAACCATGCAGGTTACACTGAAAGAGTTGGTCTCCTGGTGTAATTTTCTTTATGATTGGATTTTTCAAGTGTGTGGTATTGGGATGAGATGGCTGTTTAGAAAGTGCGCAATGCGGATGCATGTGAAGAGCAAGTGGGTTGGCAGATTGTATTCATTCAATAAGCATTCTGCCAGTTTTAGTTTGTTGTCTGTTATTAGTTCATGTATGGTTCAGATCCAGTGGGCTGGGAATTGTTTTAGTGATAGCATTGGTATATTTGCTTCAAGTAAACTAAGAGGGAACTGGTATGCTACTGTGAGACTATTTTTGTGGTGTTGGTTGAGGAGGAATACCCATGCTTGAAGAGATACCATGACATGATAGTGGGAGGGAAATTTCGAGTGTCCCAGTGTTTCCAAATGTCGCCCATGAGGAGAGCGGTAAGGTCAGACGTTGGGGCTCAATCTCTACCCATAGTGGAGTATTATTGAGATGATCTAGTCCGGTTGCTCACATGTAGTCACAGATATCCACTAGTCCCGCCCATCCTACCTGTTTTTGTGGGATTAAGTTGATTTGTGAGCATCTTGCCTTTTTATCTCCCCATAGGTATTTCCACATAAGGTTTGACAGGGATTTGAGGTAATGTGAAGGAATAGTGCCCTGAACATGTACAGGATTTGCGGTATGATTGACATTTTATATGATGCTAATCTGCCTAGCCAGGATAACTCTTTTTTTGACCATGTCTTTGAGTTCGTTTTTCAGATTGGCAAGTAAAGGCTTGATGTTGGTATCATCTAGTGACCATATGGAACTGGTCAGGATTATACCCAGATATGGTATTCCATTTTTACTCCAAGTTTAAGGAAGTGTCTGGATTTGGTGAAATTTACTTTGGAGTGCAAAATCTAGCCAAAGTTCTTCAGCAACTTGTGTACTGGAGGGAGTGAGGCTAGTGGGTTTGTTAAAAGGAGAATGACAATGACAGCAATCAAGTTTATTACATGTGGGTTTGATCCAAATTGGAAACCTGTGATCAAACCGTGTGTTCTAATAGCCTCCACCAGGGGTTCAATCATTAGGTTAAAAATAGTCGGAGTGAGTGGACATCCCTGGTGGGTTCCATTAGATGTACAGAAGGGGGTAGATAAAATGCCTGCTGTGTACACCTGTGCAGAAGGGCAGGAGTATAAGGTTAGAACTGCATTCAAAATGCACAGAAACCAAACTTAGACAATGCCATTTACATATATGTCTAGTGGACTCTATCAAACGCCTTCTCTGTGTCTATGGATAGCAACAGAGAAAGCATTTTAGTTTTTTCAGCATGGTGTAGAATATTTATATTTCTTCTTGTAGCGTCCAAAGTTTGTCCCCTTCACAAAGCCCTTCTGGTTGCGCTGAATAAGCGAAAGTATAAAATCTGTCAGACGTTTAGCTAGTAATTTTGCATACACTTTGATATGGGTATTTAATAGAGATATACTGTAGGTCTAAAGTTGGATGGTGTAATGGGGTCTTTCCCGGGTTTGGGCAGTGTGACTATATATGCTTTCAGCATCTCTGGGGGAAATGCTGCCTTTGTTGCTGCTTTAGTAAATACTGCTTGCATATGTGGTACAAGTGTATTACTAAATAATTTACGTACTTTTTGGAAAAGCCGTCTGAGCCAGGCAATTTGGCGCTTGGCAAGGTGGCAATAACAGACTCTATTTTACATGTTGTAAATGGGGAGTTCAGTGTTTGAATTTGAGCATCTGAAAAGGAAGGGAGGTTCAGTCCCTGTAGGAACTTTTGTATATTAGCTGTTGTTGGTTGGATGGTTGAAGATTCCCCATGAAGTAGTATAGTAAAGTATAGTTCGCTATAATAATCAGCAAATTGATTTGCTATGTCCTGTGGGTTGATGATTTTGTGTTTAAGGGTAGGATGTATCAGGTGTGCAGTTCTAGTTTTGATGTGTGCCTTTTTGATTCTATTGGCAAGGTACTTGCCTGCTCTATTGGCATTGGTGTAAGAGTTCATTTGTAGGCATCTGAGGTGTTTATCATATTTCTGAGATAGAAGCTCTTTCAGATTCTCTCTTAATTGTGAGAGCTTATTGGCTAGGGTGAAGTTGGGTGAGGTTTTGTTTTTCTAAGGTGTGGAGTTCTGATAATATAGAATTGAGTTTTGAGGTGTAGCATTTTTTTTATGGCCCCTATTTGTATTAATATACCTCTCATGTATGCCTTGTGGGCATTCCAGAAATTGAACGGGTCTTCTACAGATTTTTCATTGTTCTGAAAGAAGTTTCTAAGATGCTGTGAGATTATAATGGAAATTTGGGGTTCCTGCAGTAACCTAACATTACAGCGCCAGATGGGTGAGGAAGGGGAGACACCCAATTTGTTAATAGACATTGAGATAGCATATTGATGCGTGTGTATAAGCAGTGTCTGTGGGAAACAAAAGTATAGTCCCTTTTGTTTGCATGAAGGCATCTCCAAGCGTCGAATAGTTCCTCATTGTGAAGTACTTTTCTCCAGTACTTATTACTGTTAACTTTATGGGTGGAAGTGTCCATGTTTGGATCCACAATAAGGATGAAGTCTCCACCTATGATGAGATTGCCATATATTAAAGATCTGATCTTTTTGAATAATTTGCTTAGGAATCTGATCTGATATGAGTTTGGAGCGTATACTGTTACCAGTGTGTATGGTTTTGAGTTAATTTCTCCTTTAAAAATAATGTATCTGCCTCCTTCGTTTAGGATGGTTTCCTTGTGTTGGAAGGACAATGTACTTCTGATTGCTATTAGTACGCCACCTTTCTTATGTCCAGGTGTCTATGTCAAGAACACATGAGGGTAGTCTCTGTGTGAGCATTTTGGGGTTTTAGTCAATTGGAAATAAGTCACCTGTACACATAGTATGTCAGCCCTGTGTTTTTGGGCCTCAGACCACATGGATAATCTTTTTGCGGGGTGATTTAGGCCCCTGGCATTAATGGATAAACATGTGATAGTCATGGGTGTGGATTAGGATATGGTGTGCAGATTGGTAATGCAGGTATTCATTGTGACCATAGCTTATCTTCCTGGCTGATTCGTCTCCGCTTGCTGGCATCAGAGTAGGTTGTGTGTCTGTAGTAGGGGTGTAAACCATTGACATGACCTTTCCGTGTGCTTCAAACATGTAGCAAAAGGAACAATTGTAAAAGAAAAAACATTTTCATAAAAGGAGTACATATAGAACGATAAGAATATGATCTTTGAACTGATGTGCAGACGTAACTGCTGTAAATAATCTGGAGAGAGAAAACAGGGAGTTAAACTTAGAACCCCTGTGTCCAGAGAGAGATGTGGGGTATTTTATACATCTTGATTACGAGTTTCCACCTGTGTGATTTTTGGTTAAGCGTTTGCATGATACCACCTGCCAGTCATTTTGAAGTGGCTGTGGATGTGGGGTTAATGCCTCTTGCAGGGATTGGTCAGGGAGTATGTTCCATTGACGTAGGGCTGCAATTCCTTCTTCCAGAGTTGAGATTAGGGTCGTGGACCCATTGTGGGTGACAGATAGTTTTGCTTGGTATTTCCATTTGTGAAGTACCTTGTGGTTCCTTAGAGCTTTAGTGTCAGAAACCATGAATCAGAACGAGACAGAAGTACAGTTAAATCACACTTGTTTAATAATAATAATAATAATAATAATAATAATAATAATAATAATAAGGTAAACATAGTAATCATAGTCAAAACATATGAAAATGGTGAGACTCTTGCGCTATCGGTGCTTAACACTAGGGGGCACTGCTGCAATCACCTGGTAGTCTGCCTTAAACAGAAAAGGAACAAATATGGATAGGTGATGGTGACGCGCTGTGAAACTACTAACTACAGCAAGGGAACACAAAGAAAACCCAGAAACTGAGTAAAAAGACCCTTGTGTGAAAAATAAATAAATATGGGGGAAGGTGAGGTGAATAGAACAAAACAAAATATATAATGTGTAACAAAGAGTGACAAACTATATAAAGCAACTAGACAGTAATATAAACTGACGCAGTGGTGTGGGTATACAAGCAGGTATAACAAATAGATAACTCAAAAAAACTTGAAAATGTATATACTGTCCACTCCAGACACAAAAAACTTGAAAAATCACCACAATGTGTATATAGATACAATAAAGTTTATTTAAGACGGTGATGGCGGGGAAAATAACCCAAAATCCGGTGTTTATAATGGGCAGACTTCAGTGCAGACACCAATGTGGTACTAAATGCTCACCTCAGAGCTATAGCATGGATAGCTCAAAGTACCACAGGTGTATCCTCAAGAATGCAGCCACACTAATTAAAGCTCGAAAAGGGGCTCCTCATCAAGTGGTCGTGGAACATGGAAACAGAAATGTAGAGGGATAATAGCGTAATTCTGTGGGAGAACTATGAAGGATTGATATATCACATATGCACGCACTCACATTGAGGCCATGGATAGTGGGCCTGTCTCCACGAACGCCGAGTTCGTATCCTGATCTTGTCTGTGTGCTGAAAAGTCACTGGGTATATGTAAAAGATCACTCCTCTGAATCTTTCACCTCCTATCTTGACCCGTGGTATCAGTAGGTACTCAAAGGGTATTGGTGGAGGAAAAAAGAGGGAGACCCATGGTGCAGTACTGTATAAAAATGTATTAAGACTAGGTAGCAAAAAGTAAAAAACTCACATTTAGAGTGTAGGACAACAGCCAAAACCTACAAGCAGCGAGCTCGTCTCACCCGTGTCAGTCCGTGTCGGCTCTGGTGCTCCTTTTCCCCGCCATCACCATCTTAAATAGACTTTATTGTATCTATATACACGTTGTGGTGATTTTTCACGTTTTTTGTGTCTTGAGTGGACAGTTTATACATTTTCAAGTTTTTTTGAGTTATCTATTTTTTATACCTGCTTGTATACCCACACCACTGCATCAGTTTATATTACTGTCTAGTTGCTTTATATAGTTTGTCACATTTTGTTACACATTCTATATTTTGTTTTGTTCTATTCACCTCCCCTTCCCCCATATTTATTTATTTTTCACACAAGGGTCTTTTTACCCATTTTCTGGGTTTTCTTTGTGTTCCCTTGCTGTAGTTAGTAGTTTCACAGCGCGTCACCATCACCTATCCATAGTCAAAACATAGCCATAGTTCAGCAATCGGATCGGGTAGTCGGCCAAGCCAAAGTCCAAGAGCCAGCGATAAAGGTAGTAGTACAGCAAGCAGGATCTGTAGCCAGAGGGGACGTCAGTCAAGCAGATCTTACTGAATGCAGGAGAAAGTCTCTTGTGATGTTAACACAGGCGAAGGCGAAGAGCAAATGAACTGGAAGTCCTTAAAGCGGGGGTTCCGTGGTAGATCGTTTTTCTTTTTTTTCAGCATTCTATGGGGATTAACAATACTACGGTACACTCACTTCTTTTGTCCCTGCAATTAGTTGCTGTCCGTTTTCATGTGAAAAAAGGAGTTATAAAATCCGTTCCTGTTTCCATTTTGCTTGTGGGCATTGTGAAGCCCACAAGCAATCATTTCCTGGAAGCGGTGTCACATGTCACTTCGTAGGTGAAATCGCTTGAGATTTCACTGCACTGTGTTCCACAATGTATCTTGGGAAGCCACACAATTTTTTTTTTAAATATATAAATACCGTTTATTTCCATTCCCAGTTAGACTTTCGGGATTCCCCTCCCGCGGGAGTAGGCGTTTCCACACAGAATACATTGCAGCACCCGGGTAAAGGCTTGGAAATGCCTATTACCGCGGGAGGGGAATCCTGGAAGTCTAACTGGGAATGGAAATAAACGGTATTTATATATGTAGATTGCATTGATTGAGATAGAATATAGTTGCTATTTTCAGTGAACCTCCGCTTCAAGTAGACAGAGCTGACGAGCGGATCATCAACAGGTGGATCACTGTGGAGAGATGGAAGCTGGCAATTAGCTAACAGCTGAGCTGCCAGCACAGAGAAGGAAGGGCTGAGCCCAGCCCTGACATTTAGTTATTGTCGCCAGGTTGCAGCATTGTTGAAGGGTATCCCTGGATAGGTCTGAAAGTATTTGCAGCTCTGCATATTGTGGGTGATTGTTTTCAGGTCTTCTGGATGTCATTAAAATCTGTTCTTTCACATGGTATAGTGCACTCTTAGTAGCACGTCCCTAGGGGTTTCCTCAGGGAGGAAGGAAGGCTAGTGATCCTGTGGATTCTGTCTACTATGAGATCCTGTGCTGTTAGGGTGGGTACCAATGTGGAGAACAGTGCCTGAGTATATTGCAGTAGCTGGGTAGCAGGAACAGTTTCAGGGACCCCCCCCTAATCTTGACTTTGTTCCTTCTAGACCTATCTTCCAAATCTGCCACTTTATTCTTCAGCCACGCTATCTCCTCATTTTGGGTATTATGGGCATCCACTAATGTATTAAAAGAAGAAGTGTATTCTCAATTTTTTTGTTCCACGTGGACCACCCTGCTACCTATGGCTTGGACTTCTCTTTGGCAGTTGTTAATCACTGCTGTCAAATCAGATTGTAAGGAGGTCTTCAGGGATAGTAACATTTCCTTAATTACAGTGTTTGACACCGGCCTATCTGATGTGGGGAATGCAGCAATGGGATCATTTGTGTGGCGCTGTGCAATAGTGTGTGTGCCAGTAGGTCCACTTACCTCCATGTCCGGGTCTGTTAGCGGCTTGTCCGGGGAGTTAACCCTCTGTTTCTGTTTTGCCGGGCTTCTAGTAGTGGGACTAGGGGTCCCCGAAGAGGATCTGCTTTGTGGGGCAGCGTTGGCTGGTGTTTTTTGAGTCCTCTTGTATGCGTTAGGATGCACCACGGCCTTGTGTTCTGGCTGTTTCGTGTGGGTGCCGCCACTCTTTTGTTGTAGCCTGTGCATTGTGAAGAAGCACAACATTTTGGGTTCTTTGGGTTCTTTATGTGCCACGGCATACCCTGGTTTGGTGGGGTTTAGCAGGCCTGTAATGGCTGCTGTGGTCGTAGATGGACCCGGGTGGCCTCAGATGTTCATGAAATCTGTCCGGTGGGCGAGCGGAGCTGCTAGATCATGCGTCCACCTTGGATCTCAGTCGCCACACTCCCCGGTAATCCTTTTTTTTTTTACCCTCATATGATCCTAACAAAGCTGAAACAAGTCCATACGTCAGCTATTATATGATCCCTCACCATCATGCTCTGATATAGTATCCCTATTTAGTGGGTGATATTTTAAACATATCAGTTTCTGTAGGTTATTATTCCATTAACATGTTGTTAATGGCAAAACAAATCAATATAACATGGTGTTCTCTTTCTCCTAATCGTATTTCTGCATCATACTTTATCGGTTATTCATTTAAATTGTTTCTCCTGTCCTGTCTCAGACAATTTAATTCAAATAATTCTCTATCTTGCTGTTATTGCAACTATTCTTGTTTACTGTTTGAATGCCCTTTTATTGTTTTCTGCTCTTTTGGGCTGCTTTCCATATCTGTCTTTCATGAGCATGAGCAGTCTTTTTTCTTCCAGTCATGTATTCCATTTGTCTAATATATTTACTGATCAAAATGTGACAATGGAAATTGCATTTTCCCTTACATGTTGCATTTAACAAGATCAGCTATTTACTGATGTATTTTGTCTTGGTTATCAATGTAATTTAGTATAATAGGAATTTGCTATTACTGATGCACTACCATAAACAACTCTCCTTATACTTTTGAGGTTATTTATTTATTTTTACATCTATACACTTTATTAAAGGGTAAATGTGCTGCATTAAAATTATGCAGCCATCTGACCATTCTCTTATCAAAATTAATGTAAAAAATAATAATAAAAATAACTCACAAAATCACCAATTTCAAAGGTCACTGGAGATGGACACTGGAGTTTCCAGGCGGGCAATGGCTCAGTGGGCCAGTTTCAGTGACAGCGAAGGTAGAGGGGGAGGGGACTCCCAAACCCTGTCCACCAATAAGCTAATCTTCCGCTGTGTAGCTGTTTAGGAAAAAAACGTCTCCCCTGTGTTCAGTGAGAACGGGGGACAGAAGACTATTTCATCACTTTCGGCTTTGGGCAGATTAATCCGCAGCAGCGCACTACACAGTTGAAGGCCGGCCTGTGCTATATCAGTACACTGGAGCCTGCTTGGAGCGCTGCTGCAGATTAAACAGCCTAAAGCTGAAACTGATGAAATAGTCCTCTTTCTGTCCCCCCCTGAACACAGGGGAGACCCAGAGGAGTTTTTCTAAACAGCTACACAGCGGGAGTCGGGGGATTAGCTGATTGGTGGACAGAATTTGTTATTACCACTCACCTCACCCCCCCTGTTTCCTCCAGCCCTAGTTACCCAGCTCTGTGGTGCCCTGGAGGATGGGAGAGGACCATATGTACCAGCAGTGCACAGCTGGTTCCGGGTTCCTAGCTCCAGAGGAACCACCTGCAGGACAAGAACTGCACCCAGGATCTAGGTAGACGAAGCTGTGCAAACCAGGTGCTGGGGGGGACTAACATTGATGGGTACTTATTAGGCTGCGCTGATGGACACTGGTGTGGTTGCATTAATGGGCACTGGTGTGGCTGCATTAATGGGCAATGGTGTGGCTGCGCTGATAAGCACTGATGTGGCTGCACTGATGGGCACTGATCAGGCTGCATTAATGGGCACTGGTGTGACTTTGCTGATGGGCACTGGTGTGGCTGCATTAATGGGCACTGGTGTGGCTGCATTAATGGGCACTGGTGTGGCTGCACTGATGGGCACTGATCAGGCTGCATTAATGGACATGGGTGTGGCTGCACCGATGGGCTCTGATCAGGCTGCATTAATGGGCACGGGTGTGGCTGTGCTGATGGACACTGATCAGGCTGCATTAATGGGCACTGGTGTGGTTGCACTGATGGGCACTGATCAGGCTGCATTAATGGGCACTGGTGAGGCTGCATTAATAGGAACTGGTTTGGTTGCATTAATGGGCACTGGTGTAGCTGCGCTGATGGGCACTGGTATGGCTGTGCTGATGGGCTCTGGTGTGGCTGTGCTGATGGGCACTGGTGTGGCTGCGCTGATGGGCATTGTTAAGGCTGCATTAATGGGCACTGGTGTGGCTGTGCTGATGGGCGCTGATCAGGCTGCATTAATGGGCACAGGTGTGGCTGCATTTATGGACACTGGTGTGGCTGCATTGATGGGCACTGATCAGGCTACATTAATGGGCACTCGTGTGGCTATGCCCTGTCCTATGCCCAATAGTGGAATATTTTTTACTTATTTTTTTTGCGCAATAGTGTATAGTTTATATACTGTTTTTGTGTGTGTTTGCAAAATTAAAGTGAACCATTTTGGATGAAGTCTAGGGCCAAATTTTTGTCCCAGTCTAGCCCTGATTATCATAAAGAGCTTTTGACCTCTCCTTTGTGAGGGTCATTAGACTCTGGTAAGCTCCCACTCTTTACTCACTGTGGTGGTCTTTGTGGTGATTCCATTTCTGAAAAGCTTTGAGGTTCCTGTTGGGATTCACAATCTTCCTATTTTTATTAATACACACAAGAGGACTTTTTAATTATTCTTTGGTAGGGATGAGCCAAACACCCCCAAGTTCGGTTCGAAGAACATGCGAACAGGCAAAAAATTTGCTCAAACACACAAACACCGTTAAAGTCTAAGGGACTAGAACATGAAAAATCTAATTTTAAAGGTTGCTATGCAAGTTATTGTCATAAAAAGTATTTGGGGACCCGGGTCCTGCCACAGGGGACATGTACCAATGCAATTTTTTTTTTTTTTTTTCGGGAGCATCCTCCCCATGTTGAGGGCATGTAGTCTGGTATGGCTCAAGAGGGGGGGGCTCTCTCGTCCCCCCCTCTTTACCTGCGGCCTGCCAGGTTGCATGCTCGGATAAGGGTCTGGTATGGATTTTTGGGGGGAACCCACGCCATTTTTTTTTATTTGGCGCGGGGTACCCATTAAAATCCATGCCAGACCTGAAGGGCCTGGTAATGGAATTTAGGGGGACCCCCACGCATTTTATTTTTTTATTTTTCAATTACTTTTAATGATCTGTATTGTCGGGATCTGACAATTCATTATAACCGCGAGTAGTTTTAATTTACTTTTTTTCCTTTAGTAATTTCATTTTGTGCAGAGACTGTTATAAACACGGGAAACATGCGCTACTTTACAGGCATACAATAGACACTCCCAGGTACAAAATTTTAAGGAATATTTTACTTTTATTGTTTTACATTATACATTATTAAAATCACTGCTCCTGAAAAAACTTTAGTTTTTAAAACTTTTTTTTGCATTGATACATGTCCCCTGGGGCAGGACCCTGGTCCCCAAACTATTTTTATGACATTAACTTGCATATTAACCTTTAAAATTAGCACCTTAGATTTCTCCCATAGACTTTTAAAGGGTGTTCAGCAGCTTTTTGAATTTGCCGCAAACACCCCAAATTGTTTGCTGTTTGGCGAACGGGCGAAGAGCCAATGTTCAAGTCGAACACATTAGGAGTCCTAGCGCTGTTACTTTCTTTGTTTATAGCAAGACCTTCAGCACCTCTCTTGCTAGATCCTCCAAAGCTTTGACATACTGTATTCCTTTAATCCAAAATTCAAAGGATGAGCTTATTTCTTCCCTCTCGCTGATTCTTCAAACATTCTGTGGCTACTTCTCTGCATTATACAAGTGCCTAAAAGGTTTGGCGAATGGTAGCAGAAAACAAACAAAACAGAAGCTACTGTACATACAAATTACCTTTATAGGCCTTCAAAATAATTCTTATCCTTCACAACACAGCTTCTAGAAACTGTCAGCAAAGGCCTCTTTAGGAATTGTTCGCAGAACTGCTGTCACACATTCTTGGATTGCCGCTACGTCTGCAAAATGCACGCCTTTCATGATGCTCTTCATGCAGGCAACTCTTTTGGGACATGGGGAAGATGGTGAAGGCCATTCCGTCCATAGCCACTTGGTGGTAGCACCAGGTCTCTGTGATGATAGTTCGCTCAAAGGATGGATCCTGGTCACACATGGTAATGAAATCTCCATTTGTTTTGCTTTCTGTTCGTCTGTCAGCTTGTGCAGCACAAACTGGGAACAGATATTCTGCTTACCCAAATCTTCGCAGACGATGGTGTACATCGTGCCCTTGCTAATCCCAATTCTCATGCACGAATTTGACGCATTTGCTCGATCATGTCTGGGGTTCCGCTTGTTAATGCCTGCCCCGAATATGGCTTATTCTCTTATACTTTCTGACGCAAAAGTGTTTGAACCAATCGTAAACACATTTTCTGCTCACGGCTACTGCCCCATACACTGCACTTGCACCAACATTTCATGCATCTCAATTGCCATTTTCTCCAATTTGTAGCAAAACTTGATGTTCAGTTGTTGCTCCATTGCACAGTGACCCTACTCTCACACTGACTATGTTTGACTGCCCGCAGTGGGTTTACCCTGATGGTCACGTGTACTCTACGCTAGGTGGCGTTTCTCGAAGTGTCTCTGGATAGGCATGTGCCCCTGCCACAATGTAGTTGCAAAACATCTAGGGTGCCAAATAATAAATAATAATCCATTAAGCATGAGAAAAGGGCATTTAATTTTTTTTTTTTATCAGGTTGCAAAAGAAAGTTAGTAGTAGAAGACAAAATAAAATACTGTATTTATCGGCGTATAACACGCACAGGTGTAAAACACGCACCCTAACTTAAAGAGGGAAGTTTAATTTCACAGCCCCCTGCGTATAACACGCAGGCATAGTTTACCTTATATTTTCAGGGTAAAAAAGTGAGTGTTATACGTCAATAAATACAGTAAATAAATCTTCAAATATATTCATTAAAAAAAAAGTGTCAGGTTTGAGCATATGGGCCCTTTACAAGATAACTTAGAGTTGGTGACTGGGGACAAAGAGAAGACAAATGTATTAAAGCCTAAGTTTAGCGATTTGTTTTACTTTTTAACACACCAGGGAAGGTACTTACAATGCATAAAAGGAGTAGTGTGTGCTGGTGGGTGCTATGTTCATAGCAATCTGTGGTGCTGTAGTGGTTAATACAAACAACTGGAACTTTCATAAGCACACATCAAAAGTGCTGGTTATGCCTGCTAGTTCTGCCCCCCCCAGCTTCATTCATAAAAGCTGTACCATCACTTCCCACAATTAAAAGTGCTTTATGGATGGAGGAGAAAGACTTTTTGTCCACCCACATGTCCTCCATTCATGCATGGAGTGCTTTTCACTGCGATAAGAAATAGTACAGCTTTTATTACTGGACAGGGGGTGGAAAGGATGGCCTAGTTGACACGTTTGTCAAGTGACTCATATTTACCTTTGCAGCAACCAAGAATAACAGCTGCAGGAGTATCTGGGATGGCAGAAGAATGAAGATTTCAATGAACATTGCAACAATTTGTTTGGGGAAGCTTCTAATCCATTGTAAGTACTGTCCTTTAATGTTTGGGTTTAATGAAATATACATATATTTTTAAATCAGCATAAACAATTTTTGGAGCTTTGCTTATACAACCGAAAATGGAGGATTTCAAAACCATAGTAGGAATAGTAATGACATAGGCCTGAAAGAACCACAATAGCTTAAAACTGATATGGTCTGGTCCAAAAACATTTAGACAGAATAATGGTGAATAAAGCACCTGGACCAGAAGGTATACATGCACTTATCCCCAAAGAGTTGAGCTCTGTTATTTTGAAGTCATTGTTTAAAATTTTTAGAGACTACTTCATGACTGGTTCAGTGCCACTAGATTGATCCCTTTTCAATATAGGTAGCACATTGACTTTGCACCAAAGTCTTTACCAAGTACCGTATTTATCGGCGTATAACACACACTTTTCCCTCTTAAAAATAGGGGGAAAATCATGTGTGCGTGTTATACGCTGATACCTGGCTTCCTCGGAGGGAAAGGAGGAGGCGAGCCCTGTCAGATTACACAGAGCTGGGATCTTCTGTGTACTCGGCGCTCGCAGTCACACACAGTCCCGCCTCCTGGTCCAGCTCCTCACATAGACGTCACATGTCATGGCATTGGACAGTGTTCTGTCTATCATAGGAGCTGGGCCAGGAGACGGGACTGTGTGTGACTGTGAGCACCGAGTACACAAGAGATAACGGCTCTGTGTAATCTGGGGTTCTGACAAATTAGCCAACCCATCAGGAACTCAAACCACCTCACTTGCAGTTTCTTTAACCGCTTGCCGACAAGCCGCCGTCAATATACTGTGGCAGGTCGGCAAGAGCGGTCGTAGCTGGCCCTTTCAGAGGGGATAGCAGGCACGCATGCACCACTGGAGGCGCCCGCTGCACTGCAGGGGAACCGATGCGTGTGGCCGGCAGTCACGATGTCCGCCGACCACGTGCAATCACGGGCACGAGAGCCAGAATAGGGATGTGTGTGTGTAAACTAGGGTTGAGTCCGATGTTCGGGTTGAACGTACGTTTGAATCGAATATCGGGTAATCACCTGTTCACCGAACAGCGAACATTATGCAGTGTTCGTGGCAAAGCAATGGAACACCGTTTAAACGTCTATGGGACACTAACATGAAAAACTTGCTAATTTTGGGGGCGTGGCTTGTGCGCACGCGATGATGACCGCTTGAGCAGATCCACCTCCTGTCAGCGGTGAGGAGACCAATGTGTGTTCCCAGTACAGAGGAACACACATCGGTCTCCTCCCCTTGAGAGTCCCCTCCCCCCTACAGTTATAACACATCTTAGGACACATATTAACCCCTTCCTTGCCCCCTAGTGGTTAACCCCTTTCCTGCCAGTCACATTTACACAGTAATCAATGCATATTTATAGCATTAATCGCTGTATAAATGTGAATGGTCCCAAAAACGTGTCCGATGTGTTCGCCGCAATGTCACGGTGACAGTAAAAAAATCGCAAATCGCCGCCAATACTAGTAAAAAAATTAATAAAATAAAAATGCCATAAATCTATCACCTATTTTGTAGACGCTATAACTTTTGCGCAAACCAATCAATATATGATTATTGCAATTTTTTTACCAAAAATATGTAGAAGAATACGTATCGGCCTAAACTGAGGAAAAAAAATGTTTTTTTAAAAAAAAAATTGAGATATTTATTAAATTAAAAGTAAAAAATATATATATTTTTTTTTAAATTGTCGCTCTTCTTTTGTTTATAGCGCAAAAAATAAAACCGCTGAGATGATCAAATACCACCAAAAGAAAGCTCTATTTGTGGGAACAAAATGATAAAAAAATTGTTTGGGTACAGTGTAGCACGATTGCGCAATTGTCATTCAAAATGCGACAGTGCTGAAAGCTGAAAATTGGCTTGGGCAGGAAGGTGCGTAAGTGCCCGGTATGGAAGCGGTTAATATGGTCCCTAACAACGCAATGGAATCCACTACTGGCAGTAAACGCTGTGCATCCCCTTTGGATAAGTTTATCAATTCCAATGAGCTGCATGACGTGTGGAGGTGTTGTCATGCGAGTGAGAGAGACTTCACCTTCCTCTCGCCGCGTCATAATACCTACTCACGTATTGATCTGTTTTTAACGGACAGTCGTTTGTTACATAAGATCTTGGCATCCAACATTCACACCACCACCTGGCCGGACCATGCCCCTATTAGCATTACCATCTCTGATGAATCTCACCAACCAAATTCCTTTATTTGGAGTGTTAATAACTATCTCCTCGACACACCGTGTTACTCTGCACCTATTAAACAACAATTGGAAGAGTTTTTCTCGTTCAAGCAGGAGTCAGTGTCCGACCCGCTGGTGGTGTGGAATGCCCACAAGGCAGAAATTCGGGGGGGTATTTCTTCAAATGGGTGCTAGAGCTAAAAAGAAAAGAACCCAACGCTTAGATGAACTTACAGCAGACATTGCCGCCACTGAATTCCAAAACAAAACTAACCCCTCCCCGTTCCTTCAATCTAAAATATTCTCTCTACACCACAAACTGAGGGCCTTTCTCCTTGAGAAACATGCAAAAGCTTATAGAACATTTAAAGCCACTTCATACACCACAGGGAACAAGGCAGGAAAAACAATGTCCCTACGAATTAAGGGCCACAGAGCCAAAACGAAAATCCCTTTCATACACCATCTGCCCTCTAACGAAAAACTCCTTAAACCCATGGCCCTAGCGAACGCCTTTAGTGCATATTATGCAGATTTGTACAATCTTAAGAAAGATTCATCCACCAACCAACCCTCGCCCGCTGCGATCCAAACATTCCTAGATAGCATATCTCTCCGCTGTAACCCCCAACAATTATCAGTCCTGAACTCTCCCTTCACGATCACCGAAATATTATCAGTGATAGATAAATTACCCAACTCCAAATCTCCTGGGCCCGATGGATTCACTGGGGAATATTACAAGCAATTAAAAAATATACTGGCCCCTACACTGTGTGAAACGTTCAACTTAGCTGTCAAATCCGCTTCTTTCCCTACTGAAATGCTCAAAGCCAGGGTGGTAACCTTGCCCAAACCAGGTAAGGAACCCACGTCCCCAAAAAACTTTCAACCTATCTCGTTACTCAACCTCGATCTGAAAATATTCACAAAACTTATAGCCAACAGATTAGAGGACATACTCCCTTCTCTTATATCGATAGACCAATCGGGATTCACTAGAGGCCGCCAAGCCTCGGACGCCACCAGAAGAATGATTAATATTATTCACCATGTAGAATCCACCAAACTTCCTGCACTCCTGTTGTCCCTAGATGCCGAAAAGGCATTTGACCGGGTCCACTGGGGATATATATCAGCAGTACTGTCCAAATTTGGAATCACGGGAACAATGCATGATTAGACATGTGCATTCGTTTTCGTTAGAATGCATTTTCGTCCGAAAATCTGTTTTTTTCGTTATCGTTTTAACAAACGATAACGAAAGTGCAAGAAACGAAAACCGAAAGATCCGACATAAAAAATGCTTTATTTTCGTTTTCGTTGCGGTAAAAATTCGATATAGAGAGATTCGACATTATAGGGAAAAGATTCGACATCATAGAGAAAAGATTTGACATTATAGAGAAAAGATTCGACACTATAGAAATAATAGATTCAACATTACAGAGAATAGATTTCGATTTATGAGAAAATAGATTCGACATTATAGAGAATAGATTCGACATTATTAATAGTCATACAACATTATAATTCTTGTAGACGGAATATTCGAACGGAAATGTACGATTCGACGTAAAGATTCGACGTTCCGTCGAATATTTTTTTGACCATTAGACAGAAACCAACAAAGATTTGACGTTCCGGCGAATATTCTTTTGACCATTCGACAGAAACCAAGTATTATTGGATTTTCGGACGAAAGCTATTCCCCAACGAAAAACGAAATAAATCAAAACGATTTTCGGGAGTAACTAAATACATTTATTTTCCAAACGAAAACGAAAAAACGAAACTAAATATTCCAGTCTGCACATGTCTATGCATGATGCCATAATGGCCTTATATTCCAATCTGCAGATACCCTCTCCACACCCTTCCAAATCTACAATGGGACAAGACAAGGCTGCCCACTATCACCCATAATATTCAACCTTGTCATGGAGCCCCTAGCAGAAAAAATAAGATCCAACAACACAATTTCTGGTGTATCCCTTGCTGGTCTGGAACATAAAATTAGTTTGTTCGCTGATGACATGATCCTCATGATCACAGACCCTGTTCGCTCCATCCCGGAGGTCCAGAGGACGCTCGCCTGGTTCAGTGATGTTTCGTACTATAAAGTCAACGAGACTAAATTGTACATACTTGACCTTGGCATGGACTCGTCCACTCGCCAACAACTTGAACTACAATACCCATATGTTTGGGCAGACCATAGTATCACATACTTAGGCATCCAGCTGACCAAATCGACTAAAACACTACTTTCAGCTAATTGTTTACCAATTCGAACCAAACTACAGACCGACCTCACCAGGCTGGCATCATTTGAGTTCTCCTGGATGGGACGCAGCGTTTAAAATGTTCCACCTCCCCCAAATACTGTACTTATTTAGGACCATTCCCATCCCTCTACCCCTTGATTATCTCAAATCCCTACAAACGATCCTATCCAAATTTATTTGGCAAGGTAGGAAAGCCAGATGCGGTCATTTTCAGTTAATCAAACACCGTCTAGCAGGAGGAATGGGATTTGTTGATTTCCAAGACTATTACATGGCATCCATCCTCACACAATCCAGGGAGTGGTTACTACTCTCCTCTGGTTTTTATTCCCAGTCTGGCCCTGCCTGTCCCTCTTTCCTCCTCATTTGTCCCTAATTTTGGTCTGATCTATATAATTGTATTTCAAATGAACTTTTTATCTTTTAAAAAGTGTTTTCCAGTGTAACAGAACGTCCCACACTCTGCTTGAGTGCTTCCGTCATATACTGCTTTCTATTAGTCTGGATAAAGATATCAGATATTCCAGCTGCTCTCAACACACAACGAGATGAGACTTGTTTATGTGCTGAACATGGAGTGTTTAATAGAACCAAGAATGCAACCTTATATACAGTTTAAAGAGGAGATAACCAGAACATAAATTAACATGAGCTAATTAACTAATCATTTACCCAGACTAGGCGATTCAGATATGACATTTCAGATGTCTCCGCTCACCTGCTATACAATACACATTATCATAAGTGTAAACACAGGACATTTTCACACAATAGCAGGGTCAATTAGCATCTAACAGTATGTGTCTCAACATGATGAACGAGTCACTCTTACAATTAACCTGTTGAGTTCAGAATCAACAAACAGTAAATAGTTCTTTACAGATATCCTGGAATATATTGTGGATAATAATTACATAATAATCCAGGTAGTCCAAGATATAATTTCTCAGTCATCCTATGCCCCTAGTGGACATAGGATGATTTTAGACATAAGAGGGTCCGAGTCTCTCACATTTCTCCCCCATCAAAAGTCAACTAACAAGGTCCCAGACCTCCACCTGGTCTGGACATGCTTTAGTCGGACAAAGTGAACTCACATAGTCTGTCCGCATGACCTCCAATCTTGGCTTCAAGGAGTAATTGACACTAGGGTTGTCCCGATACCGATACTAGTATCGGTATCGGGACCGATACCAAGCATTTGCCCGAGTACTTGTACTCGGGCAAATGCTCCCGATGCTTCACCCAAGTTTTACTGTCAGCAGTGATCAGTGCATGGGGAAGTTACAAGCACCGATCACCGCTGTATAGATTTAAAAGTAATTTCTCCGCTTCTCTCTCTCCCCCCCAGCTTTCAGCTGCTTTAAAATCAGCGGTGATCGGTGCTTGCAACTCCCCCACACACGATCACTGCTGACTGTCCCGTGTCCTCCTCCAGCCCCCCTCTGTTTTGCTGCAGTCTCCCTCCCTCCATGTCCCCCGCCGTGTTTCTCTCTCCCTCCGTGTCCCCCATGTTTCTCTCTCCCTCCATGTATCCCTCCGTGTCCCCCTTGTGTTTCTCTCTCCCTCCGTGTATCCCTCCGTGTCCCCCCGTGTTTCTCTCTCACTCTGTGTATCCCTCCGTGTATCCCTCCATGTCCCCCCCGTGTTTCTCTCTCCCTCCGTGCTCCTCCTCCACCCCCTGGAACTGTCACGATGGAGAGCGGGGTAGGAGCCGGTAAATCTGGCTCCTTATTGCTCCGAATGGACAGAGTCAGTGATCACTGACTCTGTCTATTCACATAACTGAAACATTGTAAACTGTGTTAAGACCCCTGATATCTCAACAAAGCCCCCCAACAGGGCTGAAAAAAAGAATAAAAAAATGATTGTAGAAAATAATAAAAAAATAAAAGAAAAAACACACTGACACGGTCCACCCCCACCCCCCCCTTAAAAAAAAGAAAGCATTATAAATAAAAAAAATGTAAAAAAAAAAAAAAAAATTGTAAAAAATTTAAAACAAATTGTTAAAGATAAAAAAAAAAACTACTGACCCATGTGCCGCTGTCACATAAGATTAAAAAAAGTATCGGTATACGGTATCGGCGAGTATTTGAAAAAAAGTATCGGTACTTGTACTCGGTCTTAAAAAAGTGGTATCGGGACAACCCTAGTTGACACCAGTAGGTGTGGGGAAGAGGTCATTGACTCTCTGTCCGGCTGCCAGCGCTTCAGCTGGGTGTTTTTTAACATTCCGGGGCTTGGTCTGCTGCTGGGCAGAGGGACTGACCGCCCCAGATTCCTGAAGCTGTAGAGACACTGTATGTGCTAGGCAGGGGTCAGCGGCGCTCTGTCCATTTGCCAGCACTTCTGCTGGGGACTCCACATCATCCGCTCCAGCTAACCGTTGGGGAAGGAGGCTGGATTCATCCATACCCAAACTGTGTAGCTGCCATTGGGGAGGTGAGCTGGCTGCTTCCTTTTCCGTTCCCTCATCTGGCTGCTGGGACAACATGTCTGTGGTACTGTCTCCCAGATGCACAGATCTTTGCTGGGGAGGAAAGACCACATCCTCCACCCTGGCCAACTGTTGGGGAGGGACGATGAACACCTCCTCTCCCTTCTCCCCCTGTATCTGCTGCTGGGAAGTGATCACCACCTTCTCACTCTGAGCCTCCGTAACTGCCAGAGGGGTGGGGCAGAGGTCTTGAACCCTCTGTCCGGTGACCAGCGCTTTTGCTGGGGAAGTTCCTTGCAACTCCACAGATACTGCTGTTGGTGATGGGCAGAGCACAGTGGAGTTTGGCCCTGATACCAGCTCTTCTGCTGGAGGCTCCTCAGGTTGTTCTTCCTCATCAGAAAAGTCTATTAAATCCCCTGTCTCTGCAACTGGTGTCTGGGGATAGAGGTTTACCATCTCCTGTCCGTGGAACCCAGAAGATGCTATAGGTACTGGGCAGAGGTTAGCAGTAGTGTTGCTCACGAATATTCGCATTGCGAATATTCGACTCGAATATAGCATATTCGAGAAATCGCGCTATATTTCGAAATTCGCGGTGAATATTCGCAATTCCGAATATTCGATTTTTTACAATTTTTTTTTTTAATCAGATCACATCCTAGATATCTCCATCGACGTCTAAAAGCATTGCTGGTATCATTAGAGACCCTGGGCCGAGTAGCTGAAGCGTTCATTGAATTTTCCAGAAAGATCGCAATGCGATTATTCGGCAAACGCAATATCGCGCGATTATTTTCCTCGCCCCGATCTTCCGCATCAGAGCGATTTTTACAGTTTCATTTTTAAAACAGATCACATCCTAGTGATCTCCATAGACGTCTGAAAGCATTGCTGGTATGATTAGAGCCATTGGGCCGAGTAGCTGAAGCGATCATTTTATATTGCCGAATATTCGCAATGCGAATATTCGGCAATAGGAATATTGCGCGATTATTTGCTCCGCCCTTTTGCATCAGAGCCAATCAGAGTTCTCCTTCCACACTCGTCACAGGTTAGCAACCAATAGGAACCTGCCTGCATGGACATTATATAAGCTCACTCCCAGCACCATTTCATTGCAGATTCAGAAGCTGGCTATAGAGTGTGGAGGCTGTTTCTGTGTTCCTGGTTTCCTGTGTCTTTGTTCTTGATTGATTTAGATCATCACCAGCATTGCTATTTAGTGATTCCAGTGGATCTTTTCCAGTATATCAACTGCTTTTTTCAAAGCAATAGACCCAAGAGCTTTTTTCAAAGCTACGTTTTGTGCTGTTTTGTGCTGTTTTTTTCATTTGTGTTACTGTTTGATCCTGCAATCCTCCCTGTTCAGTTATATTTGCAAGAGATTTCAGAACACATTTTGCTGAGCTTTATAAAAGAGCTTTTCTAAAAGCTAAGTTTTGTTCATCTTGTGTTACTGTTAGATCTTGCAGGTTCGCTGTTCAGTGATATTTGATAGGCATCTCAGTTCAAATTTTGTTTAGTTTTCCCTAAAGAGCTTTTATAAAAGCTAAGTTTTGTGTTCAGTTTAGTTAAATTTTGTGTAGTAAGTGTACACACTGTTAGTGTACATTTATTTCATCTAGCTTAGCTTAGTGTGTGTTTAGTGTCTGTGTTTTGTGTTTAAAAAAAAAAAAGTTAGTGTTTGTTTAGTGCTTTTTTTTTTTTCTTTAATTTTGTAGTCCTTGTCTGGTGTACTACTTTTCTTATAGTTTAGTAGCTGTCTGTGTACGTCTTTGTCTGCGTGCCTGTCTTGTAAAAAAAACACAAAAACACATTTTGTTCACATTTTCCCCCCCCAATAAAGTTTACCCCCCCCACACACATATCAGCAATAATGAGCGGCATCCGTGGCCGTGGCAGCAGGGGTAGGGGAGTTACTCCCAGTGCTGGATCGCTGCCAGCACGGGGTACCTCTCGTGCCCCTACTAGTGGTAGAGGATCGGGTGCAAGGGGAGTACGCCTGATCCGGGAGTTCTTCCCATCGGGCAGCCGCCCGATATTGCCATCTCAGGCTCAAGTAGTGGTGGACTACATGGGGCACAGCAGTGCCACTGAGTCGTCGGTCCCGACTCACAGTAGTACCACCATTACACCGTTGCCTGTACTACCCCCCCCCCAGCCCCCAAGAGTCCAGCATCTTACTGTTCGACAGCGACAGTGATAGGGATCTCTTGGGGGAGGCCATGCATCAGGCAGACCTCCAGCTCTGTCCTGATGGTCAGGACCTTTTTGAAGGGATGGATGAGGAGGATGGGATACCTGCTGGCAGTATCCCAGAGACATCCCTTCAAACTGGTGCTGCTGTTTTGGTGCAGGAAACAGCAGCACCTAGTCAGACCCAGGCGTGGGTGAGGGGACAGCGGAGCCAGGCTAGAGGCTCCATGTCACGTGGTTCCCTCAGACCAACACATCTCAGCCCTTGGTCTGACATCTCTGGGGGCGAAGAGGGTGACCCATCATGGTTGCCATCTGACGCGTCGGCTCACTACGTCAGTGACGACGGGGAAGGTAGGCACCCTGGTGAAACGGTGCGCCAGGTCACCACCAGGGAGACCATCGTCAGGGTCTCCACTGGTGATGGCAGCAGGAGGTGTCAGGAGGAGGAGCAGCAGCAGCAGCAGCAGCAGGCAGCTCCACCTGTGCGCACCGAATCCCAGCAGGTGCAAGTAAGCGTCACCCCATCTGACAGGAGGGCGGTGCTGAAGTCACCTGTCTGGAATTTCTTTACCCTGGTGGCAGACAACCCTACCGTGGCCATCTGCCGGATTTGTAAAGTGAGGGTGAAGAGAGGGAAGTGTTTGGCTCGGGTGGGTACCACAGCCCTGAACCAGCACCTGAGGATAAACCACTGGGCGTTGTATGACGAGATGAAGCGTGGTGGTGGTAGCAGCGCCACCACCACAAGTGAGCAGGGTACAGCAGCCCCTGCCACATCTTCATCTGTTTCCAGCAGGTCATGCCCCCCCGCTCCCTCTAGTAGAGGTACTGGTACCGGCAGCCAGACCTCTACTTCCACAGCACCCTCCACGTCTGTGTCCCGCACTGCCGTCCGGCGCCAGGCGTCGATTTCAGACGCCTTTGACCGCACCACTCCCTTCCCCCCTGGAGACCGACGTGTGCGTTCCCTCAATGGGCTCCTGGCAAGGGTTATTGCCCAACATCTGCTGCCCTTCAACATAGTTGACAGCAACCCCTTCAGGCAGATGTTGGAGCAGGCCCAACCCCAATGGCGTGTCCCCAGCCGCCATTTCTTTGCCAGGACTGGTGTCCCTGCCCTACACCAGCACATTGTGCAGAATGTAACCCTGTCGCTGGATCACGCTGTCAGCGACAGGGTTCATCTGACAATGGATGGCTGGACCAGCAGGCATGGGCAGGGACGCTACATCAGCTTCACGGCCCATTGGGTTTCCCTCCGAGGCGTCGGTGAGGGATCGTCGGCAACCGATCTTGTGGTGCCGCCCCGGGGTGTCCAGGGGAGAACTGCTGGTCTCCCTCAAGCCACTGTCTCCGCAGCTGCTGAGCCTCCCAGCAAGCGCCCCCGTAGCTACTCAAGTGTGGGGCACGTGCGCTGTCAGGCCGTGCTCCAGCTTGTTAGTTTAGGGGACCGGAGACACACTGCAGAAGAAGTGCTGAAAGCACTTCAAGCTCAGGTCCAGAAGTGGCTGACACCCCGAAGGCTCCAGCCAGGTATGGTTGTCTGCGATAACGGCAGCAACCTACTCGCCGCCCTCCATGCTGGCAGTCTGACGCACGTGCCCTGTCTGGCACATGTCCTCAACCTGGTGGTGCAGAAGTTCCTGCGCACTTATCCAGGGTTGAGTGACATTGTGGCAAAGGCGCGTAGGATTGCCAGCCACTTCAGGCGCTCCCCAACCGCTACCGCGTCCCTGTCCAAATTGCAGCGGAAGTACAATCTGCCCCTTCACAGGCTGATTGTGGACAGTGTGACGCGGTGGAACTCCACCCTCCACATGCTGAAGAGGTTGTGGGAGCAGCAAAGGGCGGTGAGGGAGTACCTGATGGAACTAGGCACTGAGAGGGCTTCACCACAACTCCCTTTCATCGCCTGTGCGCAGTGGGGGCAGATAAACCAGGTCTGCCAAGTGTTGTCCTCCTTCGAGCAGGCGACCAAGATGGTCAGCAGTGAGCAAATTGGCCTCAATAGCGTGCTGCCAATACTGTTCATGCTGGAGAGGACACTAGATCGCCTGCTCGAGGCTGGGGAGAGTGCCTTGGTGGAGCAGGAGGAGTCAGCAATGCTCCACCGAGACCAGGGCCAGGACCAGGAGGAGGAGGAGGAGGAGGAGGATGATGATGAAGAGGAGGAGGAGGTGGTTGCTGGTGTCGTCCCGGAGTCAGGGCCTGGTCAGGAGGGAGAGCCGGTGTTGGGGGCACCGATAGTCCGGGGGTTGGGCATGTCTGAGTTTGACCAGCAGCGCCTCAGGGATGAAGAGTCGCACCTCATTCACCTGGCCAGCATTGAGGAGTCACAGCGGGCTGTGCTCTTCCCCATGGCTGCCCACATGCTGAGATGCCTCAGGAGGGACCCCCGGGTTAAGACCATCAAGACGAGGGATGATTTCTGGATGGCCACCCTTTTGGATCCCAGGTGCAAGGGGAAACTGGAGCAGTTCATCCCAGCCAGCCGGAGGCAGCACCGGATGGAGGAACTGCAGGCAGCCATTGTCAGACGGTTGGAGCAGGCAACTCCCCGGCCTCCAGTTGTCCCCCCTCATCTCACCCAGCAGGTGGCTGCACCCAGCTGCAGCCGAGCAGGGGACCTAATGGAAGAGATGAGGATGTTCTTCCAAACCGAGCGACCCAGTACCACCACCAGCAGCAGCAGCAGCAGTCACCACCAGCGGCCCACATGGTGGCAGACTACATGGCGTCCGTCGGTGCTTCTGACAGTATGAGCACCGACGACCCCATGGAGTACTGGGTTGCCAGATTGGACACCTGCCGCGAGCTCGCTCAGTATGCGCTGGAGTTATTGTCTTGCCCCCCCTCCAGCGTACTATCTGAGCGGACATTCAGCGCGGCAGGTGGGGTGGTCACGGACAAGAGGACCCGTCTGTCCACAGACTCCGTGGACAGACTCACATTCATAAAGATGAATGAGTCCTGGATCGGCGGTGACTTTCTGGCACCCGTCGTCGGTTCAGGGCGCTGAAGGGTCCCTTGCCATGCATTCCCTGATGAAGCCCCGGACCTGATGTATTTACAGTGCTGAATATAACTATTTCAACATCAGAGAAAATCAATGTTAATATTTGGTACAGTAGGCTTTCTTTGCAATTACAGCGGTCAAACATTTCTTGTAGTTTTACACCAGCTTTGCACACACTGGAGGAGGGATTTTGGCCCACTCCTCCACACAGATCTTCTCTACATCAGTCATGTTTCTGGGCTATCGCTGAGAAACACGGAGTTTGAGCTCCCTCCAAAGATTCTCTATTGGGTTTAGGTCTGGAGACTGGCTAGGCCACGCCAGAACCTTGATATGCTCCTTACAGAGCCAATCCTTGGTTATCCTGGCTGTGTGCTTTGGGTCATTCTCATGTTGGAAGACCCAGCCTCGACCCATCTTCAAAGCTCTAACTCAGGGAAGGAGGTTGTTGCCCAAAATCTTGCAATACATGGCCCCGGTCATCCTCTCCTTAATACAGTGCAGTCACCCTGTCCCATGTGCAGAAAAACACCACCAAAGCATGATGCTACCACCCCCATGCTTCACATTAGGGATGGCGTTCTTGGCATGGTACTCATCATTATTCTTCCTCCGAACACGGTTAGTGAAATTATGATCAAAAAATTATATTATAGTCTTATCTGACCACATGATTTTCTCCCATGACTCCTTTGGATCAGTCAAGACAATTATGTCAGAAGTTATTTCACACCCTATATACTCTTATTAAGACTGCTGTACATCATGGCAACTCCTGCCCATGTGATATGACTCTGTATCAACTACTACTGTTAATACTACTACTGCTGCTTCAGCTGCTGCTGCCGCCCAGTCAATACACCTATGTCAGCAGTTGTTTAACACTCTATATACTCTTATTCCTACTGCTGTTCATCATGGCACCTCCTGCCCATGTGATATGACTCTGTATCAACTACTACTGTTAATACTACTACTACTGCTGCTTCTGCTGCTGCTGCTGCCGCCCAGTCAATACACCTATCTCAGCAGTTATTTCACACTCTATATACTCTTATTAAGACTGCTGTACATCATGGCAACTCCTGCCCATGTGATATGACTCTGTATCAACTACTACTGTTAATACTACTACTGCTGCTTCAGCTGCTGCTGCCGCCCAGTCAATACACCTATGTCAGCAGTTGTTTAACACTCTATATACTCTTATTAAGACTGCTGTACTTCATGGCAACTCCTGCCCATGTGATATGACTCTGTATCAACTACTACTGTTAATACTACTACTGCTGCTTCTGCTGCTGCTGCCGCCCAGTCAATACACCTATGTCAGCAGTTATTTCACACTCTATATACTCTTATTAAGACTGCTGTACATCATGGCAACTCCAGCCCATGTGATATGACTCTGTATCAACTACTACTGTTAATACTACTACTGCTGCTTCAGCTGCTGCTGCCGCCCAGTCAATACACCTATGTCAGCAGTTGTTTAACACTCTATATACTCTTATTAAGACTGCTGTACTTCATGGCAACTCCTGCCCATGTGATATGACTCTGTATCAACTACTACTGTTAATACTACTACTGCTGCTTCTGCTGCTGCTGCCGCCCAGTCAATACACCTATGTCAGCAGTTATTTCACACTCTATATACTCTTATTAAGACTGCTGTACATCATGGCAACTCCAGCCCATGTGATATGACTCTGTATCAACTACTACTGTTAATACTACTGCTGCTGCTTCTGCTGCTGCTGCCCAGTCAAGACACCTATGTCAGCAGTTATTTGACACTCTATATACTCCTATTCCTACTGCTGTTCATCATGGCACCTCCTGCCCATGTGATATGACTCTGTATCAACTACTACTGTTAATACTACTGCTGCTTCTGCTGCTGCTGCCCAGTCAAGACACCTATGTCAGCAGTTATTTGACACTCTATATACTCCTATTCCTACTGCTGTTCATCATGGCACCTCCTGCCCATGTGATATGACTCTGTATCAACTACTACTGTTAATACTACTACTGCTGCTTCTGCTGCCCAGTCAAGACACCTATGTCAGCAGTTATTTCACACCCTATATACTCTTATTAAGACTGCTGTTCATCATGGCACCTCTTGCCCGAGTGATTTGACACTGTATTGTCAATGTCTACTACTACTATTACAGCTCAGTCAAGACACCTGTGTCCCAATTTTTTGGTACACTATTGACTACTATGACCACTACTGATGCTGTAAAGTATTCCCCAAGTGTTTTTATGCTATGTATTACTATTACCACTACTGCTTGTAAATCATGCCTGTGTGATACTTAGTGGGAATGCTTTAATAAGCATTCCTAGTATGGATACCCGTAAATGTATTAATCTTAATTAGTGTGAATGCTTTAATAAACATTTCCAGTATTGATATCCGTAAATTTAGTAATCTTATTATTCCTTACGTTTTTTGGTTCTGCGTAACTTCGGCATACTTTCAGCTATTGAGACCATTCAACTGTAAAAATGTTCGTCTCTTTCAGCAAATGATGGGACTTGTTCAAGTTTTTTCCTACTTTTTACACTTTTATAAATTTTTAGCTTTTAAGACCGTTTTTTTAACAATGAAGTCAATGAGAACATCCTTTTCCCCTTTGAATTCACATGCCCTGCCAAAAGTTTCAGCTACTTCATACTTTCACTTACAGACACTGAAAAAACTGTAAAGCGGTCACAAAATATTTAGCTATCCGGCTATGACTTTTCAGATCGTTATCGTTTACAATTTTTTGGTGAAAACGCAATTTACGTTTTGCGAATTTTTCACAAAAATGCGATAGGTTATAATGTAATCCTATGGAGGGGATTTAGAGTCTGTCATGTGACCTTAACATTCTAGATCTTTGTAATTAAAAATATCTTTACAAAAAGGGGAAACAAATTGGTCTCACGCCCACAAGATCTACTTTTCATACACAATTTTTATATCAAAACGTAGCTATGCTTGTCTGGTTTATGGCAATGTGATCAAGTCTGCGATACGTATTTTAGTTTTAGTTATTGGAGCAACAGCCAGAAATTATGTCTCATAGACTCTCATGTTAAATTATCTAAAAAATGTTGCTGCAGAACTCACAAAGACGCTCTTTTCTAAATCGCAGACATGGCCACATTTTTAAGTTTATCTACATAAATTTCATATCGATGCGTTTACAAGGGCCGTGTATTTCAAACGGTGTAGTCGTTGTATCAATTGCATGTACGTTTGAGGATTTATTAAGCTTTGTTTGGAGGCTTAAATCATGTATTAGATCTGTGAATTAAAAGCGTTTGTAATGTTATTTCTTTCTATAAATCACTTTCCTGACCTCAGTGCAATATTCCTCCTCACTGACCTGGGGGGGAGGGGAAACCTATTGAGGGGGGAGGGGCGACCAGGAAGTCAGCATACGCTATACTTTGCAGATAGAGAAAGAAGCTGTGTGTCCTAAAGATAGTGTAGTGGTTATGGTGAATGTCTTTGGCAAGGGGCTCACCAATTAAGCTATTCAGCATTCCCACTCGCATTTTCCTCAGGAAATGCATTGTCTAGTTATATTATATTTTAATACTCCTGCTGCTGCCTCCATGCTGAGTAAAGCTTCATGACCTCTCTGGCACAGCGGATCCACCAACAGCCTCCGCTACAAGCTACCAGACCGGATCTAAACAGCAAGTGTAACTATAACAATGAACCTTATGTTAAACACTGTTTTGCGGCATTTATACTGCAACCATTGGGCTGTCTGCAAGAGCTCATCTGCATTCTCTCTCTTTCTTGCTCTCCCTCTCTCTCTCTTTGTATATATATATATATTGTTGCTTTTGTTATGTTCATTTTTCAACTGTTTATTTTGTGTTCGTCGTGTCTGTGTCGTGTGCTTTAGTTTGTCCTAGGTTACTGTTAAATAAAATAATAGTATAAAATGTTTTTGCTTATTATGAAGTTAAATGTGTTGATGTTGATTTGTTTGATGTTAAGTTAGATGTGTTGAAAAACCTACAAATCTATCTCAAAAAGAAATGAAACATTTCCAAAAAATAATATTTATTAATAAAAACATAATTTCAGATATAACTCTGATTGAGCTTCTGAAGGCGCTCCAGCTTCTCTATATTTTTTAATTGCTGCTGCTCCAGCAGCACATTTTGCTGAATAAGGTAGCGGATCTGGCGCTGATTTGCCTGGATCCTCTGGTGGGTTGTCTTTATGAGCGCGGTCTGCCTCCTCATCTTTCCTGATACTGTTAGGATATAATAAAAAAAAAATTTGGATTTAAAATAACGTTACCAAATAAATAAAAAATTTTTTTTGCTTATTAATCAATCATTATCATGTGTATACACTTGTTATGTGTCTAACACATCCCGGGAGTGCAGAATTATTAGGCAAATGAGTATTTGGACCACATCATCCTCTTTATGCATGTTGTCTTACTCCAAGTTGTATAGGCTCGAAAGCCTACTACAGATTAGGCATATTAGGTAATGTACAACTCTGTAATGAGAAGGTGTGTGGTCTAATGACATCAACACTCTATATCAGGTGTGCATAATTATTAGTCAATTTCCTTTTCTTTGTCAAAATGGGCCAAAAGAAGGATTTGACAGACTCTGAAAAGTCCAAAATAGAGAGATATCTAGCAGAGGGATGCAGCACTCTTAAAGTTGCAAAGCTTCTGAAGCGTGATCATCAAACAAAAGAAGCGTGTGGAAAAACAAAGGTGCAAAATAACTGCCCATGAACTGAGAAAAGTTAAGCGTGCAGCTGCCAAGATGCCACTTGCCACAAGATTGGCCATATTTCAGAGCTGCAACATCACTGGGGTGCCCAAAAGCACAAGGTGTGCAATACCCAGAGACATGGCCAAGGTAAGAAAGGCTGAAAGACGATGACCACTGAACAAGACACACAAGCTGCAACGTCAAGACTGTGCCAATAAATATCTCAAGAAAGATTTTTCTAAGGTTTTATGGACTGCTGAAATGAGAGTGAGTCTTGATGGGCCAGATGGAAGAGCCCGTGGCTGGATTGGTAAAGTGCAGGGAGCTCCAGTCCGACTCAGACGCCAGCAAGGTGGTGGTGGAGTACTGGTTTGGGCTGGTATCATCAAAGATGAGCTTGTGGGGCCTTTTCGGATTGAGGATGGAGTCAAGCTCAATTCCCAGTCCTACTGCCAGATTATGGAAGAGACCTTCTTCAAGCAGTGGTACAGGAAAAAGTCACCATCCTTCAAGAAAAACATGATTTTCATGCAGGACAATGCTCCATCACACGTGTCAAAGTACTCCACAGCGTGGCTGGCAAGAAAGGGTATTAAATAAAAAAAAGTAATGACATGGCCTCCTTGTTCACCTGATCTGAACCCCATTGAGAACCTGTGGTCCATCATCAAATGTGGGATTTACAAGGAGGGAAAACAGTACACCTCTCTGAACAGTGTCTGGGAGGCTGTGGTTGCTGCTGCACGCAATGTTGATGGTGAACAGATCAAAACACTGACAGAATCCATGGATGTCAGGCTTTCGAGTGTCCTTGCAAAGAAAGGTGGCTATATTGGTCACTGATTTGTTTTAGTTTTGTTTTTAAATGTCAGAAATGTGTATTTGTGAATGTTGAGATGTTATATTGGTTTCACTTTTAAAAATAAATCATTGAAATGGGTATATATTTATTTTTTGGTTAAGTTGCCTAAAAATTCTGCACAGTAATAGTAGTCACCTGCACACACAGATATCCCCCGAAAATAACTAACACTAAAAACAAACTAAAAAATACTTCCAAAAAAATTCAGCTTTGATATTAATGAGTTTTTGGGGTTCATTGAGAACATGGTTGTTGTTCAATAATAAAATGAATCCTCAAAAATACAACTTGCCTAATAATTATGCACTACCTGTATACTTCTAGCATCAATACCATATTATGGTTCTACAATCTGACAGGTGCGCTTTATGTGTTGTCCATTTTTATATCTACATTTTATTGTTGAAATGTTATTAATCATTGTGCACATATTTACCTTCCTGAACGAGGCTCACAGGACCGCTCTCTTCCTCCTGCTCTTCTGCTTGAGAAGTTGGGGTGGTGGGGGGGGGGAAGCTCCTCAGCTTGCTCCTCAGCAGGAGCTGGGGTTGGGGAGTGGGAGGGCCCTGGCTGCTCCTCTTCATCCATCTCCTCCTCTGCCGCATCCTCCTCTGCCGCATCCTCCTCCTCCTCCTCATCGGCCTGGCGCCTTCTGCGCTTGGCGCGGATAACTGGCATTGGAGCTCCTATAATAACACAATGTTCATATATTATAAAAATGTTTTCTAATGACGTATGCAAATTCTGTGTACTCTGCTGTATTGTATATGAATACAAATTGATTTATATAGACAGTTAACCAATGGGACAATGTTATATTAAAGGGTCTTGTGGGCACTACAGGGGACTGAGCGTGAGCTGGGATGCAACCATGTTAAAATGAGCTGTTTTTGTCTCCTTTGTTTTGTTCAGACCATCTCATGTTAAAAAAAGGGCCTGATGGAGCACACGGGATTACTATAACAACCCCACTCCTAACACAGGAATTTAGTGGTAATCTATATATATAAAACTCAACGTGTGTGTGTGCATAAATGTATGTATGTATGTATGTATGTATGTATGTATGTATGTTCCAGCATCACGTACAAACGGCTAAAGATATTTATATGAAACTTGGCACACAGGTTACTTATATGTCAGCCACAAACATAGGATAGGTGGTTTAAACCTTACCCACCCCCACTTGCCATGGTCGGGGTTTTTCTTTAAAGTCCCATGCAAAGCAATGGGAAAATTATGTTCCCACATAACTTCTGTGTTCCTGTCTGCTGTCCCATGTCTTTTTTCAACAGTACTATGAATACCTTGGCCGGTGGTGATATATGTTAGCACAACATGGCATCTTGGTTAACAACATCTGACCTTACATGAATTACATATGACCTTACATAACTGTCACCAAAGGAGCTGCGGTGGCTCCACACGATTGCCACTGCACTGACAAGTGATTCACCTCTGCAGCTAGGGGTTCGGATCCCGCTCTCGGCTACCTGTGAATTGAGTTTGGTGGTCTCAGCCCCGCCCCTGGTGGGTGTGCTATGCGAGGTTGGGTTGGGAGGACCCCCTCACACCCGCCATTGCCAACCGGGGCATGGAGAAAGGTGGCAGATTGGCTCTGGGGGAGGCCTCCCAACTCCTGCAGGCCGGCTCCTCTCTCTTTCGAGTTCACGCACAAAATACACTTTTTAAAAAAAAAACATAACTGTCAACAATAACTTACCTGGATGATATTTAGCCCGAAGACGTCTGACCTGAACCATTTGGCGCCTCTTCAGGTCAGACCACTTCTTAACAATTGCCTTGTGGTCATGTTGGCCGCCAAAGTCAGCGATTAGGGCGCTGACCACAGCCCTTTTCTCTGGCTGCCTCCGCAGCTCATCGTATCCTGTTTCCAGGAACTTCTGCAAGATGAAGAACAAAGTATATTGTAATACTTCTGTTGACAGCCTTATGGATATATGACGTAAATGTATGCTATTCAACAATTGGAAGCATTCTCGCCTTATTAATCAATGACAGGGGTAACATGAAAGATTTTATATCCTGCCATTTCGGTCGCCACCTTTTTTGCATAAATATAGCAGCCATTATCATTTGCATAATTATGAATATATTATTAACAACACAGGATACACGTATAGGGGAGATATGCGTTGCTAACTCTTTTCCCTGTCAGGAGCCTAACGCCCCGGGGGGTCAGAGACGGGACCTTTTTCGGAGGACCACTGACGTATGTACCCGTCGCAGTTTTTTGTGATGTCACTCTTTAGGTGTGTGCACATTTTTCACTGCATCCGGGTGGAGTTTTTGGGTTGTGTTTTGCACGCCACAGGCTTTTCAACAGGAAAAAAACAGCTGGAGGCAGAATGGTTGCAAAACACTACGTGTTTGTTACTTAACTCTGGGTTTCAAGACCAGTCCACCTCCAGCTGTTGCAAAACTACTACTCCCATCAGCCACGGTCTGTCAGTGCATGCTAAGAATTTTACTTTTGCTGCATCTAGGGTGCCACAGTTTAGAGACCCGTGCATAAAGGCCTGAAAAATGGGGGCCTGCAGAACTTACAATACTAGAAGTGCCAGCATTCCCAGGCATGCTGGAAGTTGTAGTTCTGCAACATCTAAAGGGCAATATGTATTCGAACGTCCTTGGGCCTTGAGGACACTGAAGTCAGGACGTTCGCATACGTCCTATGTCCAAAAAATTTTTAAATTCATTATGCTAAATAACAAGGAAAAGTGCCTAAATACACATTTGCCAACCAGGGTGTCTGCAGCTGTCCAGGCATGCTGGGACTTGTAGTTTTGTAAAAGCAGGAGACACATTTTTTGTGAAATACTAATATATGATCATATATACTAACTTTTAAACTAGACTAAAATGCTGGGCTGGGCTGGGACTTGTAGTTTTGTAAAAGCAGGAGACACATTTTTGGTTAAATACTAATATCTGATCATATATACTAACTTTTAAACTAGACTTAAATGCAGTTGAAGATGATGAAATAACAGTGGTCAAAATACTTACACAAATCAGCAACTTTTCCTCAGACTTAGTGAAATTGCTTCCAACCATGTTGCTGTGTGATTGCGCTGCGATCATAAGTTGGAAACTGGCAAGGCTCCAGGAAATGGTCGCGTGTTGTTCGCGTGTTGATTGCGCTGCTTGGACCGAGATGGGTCCATATGGCTTCGGCTGTATGGACCACAGTAACTCTTTTCCCTGTCAGGAGCCTAGGAGCCTAACGCCCCGGGGGGTCAGAGACGGGACCTTTTCGGAGGACCACTGACGTATGCAACCGTCGCAGTTTTTTGTGATGTCACTCTTTAGGTGTGTGCAAATTTTTCCTTGCACCGGGTGGAGTTTTTGGGTTGTGTTTTGCACGCCACAGGCTTTTCAACAGAAAATAACCAGCTGGAGGCAGAATGGTTGCAAAACACTACGGGTTTGTTACCTAACTCTGGGTTTCAAGACCAGTCCACCTCCAGCTGTTGCAAAACTACTACTCCCATCAGCCACGGTCTGTCAGTGCATGCTAAGAATTTTACTTTTGCTGCATCTAGGGTGCCACAGTTTAGAGACCCGTGCATAAAGGCCTGAAAAATGGGGGCCTGCAGAACTTACAATACTAGAAGTGCCAGCATTCCCAGGCATGCTGGAAGTTGTAGTTCTGCAACATCTAAAGGGCAATATGTATTCGAACGTCCTTGGGCCTTGAGGACACTGAAGTCAGGACATTCGCATACGTCCTATGTCCAAAAATTTTTTAAATTCATTATGCTAAATAACAAGGAAAAGTGCCTAAATACACATTTGCCAACCAGGGTGTCTGCAGCTGTCCAGGCATGCTGGGACTTGTAGTTTTGTAAAAGCAGGAGACACATTTTTTGTGAAATACTAATATATGATCATATATACTAACTTTTAAACTAGACTAAAATGCTGGGCTGGGCTGGGACTTGTAGTTTTGTAAAAGCAGGAGACACATTTTTGGTTAAATACTAATATCTGATCATATATACTAACTTTTAAACTAGACTTAAATGCAGTTGAAGATGATGAAATAACAGTGGTCAAAATACTTACACAAATCAGCAACTTTTCCTCAGACTTAGTGAAATTGCTTCCAACCATGTTGCTGTAATATTGCGCTGCGATCATAAGTTGGAAACTGGCAAGGCTCCAGGAAATGGTCGCGTGTTGTTCGCGCAATTGCGCATGCGCGATCGAAAAAATCGCAATCGCAATATGTATTTCGGTTAAAATATCATACATATTCGATTTCAGAGTGCTGCTACAGCAGTTTTCGAAATATCTGCAATCAATTTCGCATTAGCATGTTGCGATATTTCGATAAAATATCAGGAATATTCTGAGCCAATCAGAGCGCTCCTCCAGCATATCTCGAAATTGCGCAATAAATATCGCATTCGCATGTTGCGATATTTCGATAAAATATCACGAATATTCTGAGCCAATCAGAGAACTCCTCAAGCATATCTCGAAATTCCGCAATAAATATCGCATTCGCATGTTGCGATATTTCGATAAAATATCACGAATATTCTGAGCCAATCAGAGAACTCCTCAAGCATATCTCGAAATTCCGCAATAAATATCGCATTCGCATGTTGCGATATTTCGATAAAATATCACGAATATTCTAAGCCAATCAGAGCGCTCATACCGCAGTTATTAAAAAAAATCGCAATTATTTTCGCATTCGCAATAGCGAAAAATCGCAATCAATTAATTTCGCTAAAATATCACGAATATTCGAATTTAGCGAATATATCTCGAATATTCGAATATATATTCGAGATATATCGCGAAATCGAATATGGCATATTCTGCTCAACACTAGTTAGCAGTACTCTGCCCTGCTGTCAGCACTTCAGCTTTGGGAATGGCAATATCCAGATTTTCCACTGCCGATTCTCTGGCATGCTGCTGGACAGGCACATTCCTCCATCCAAGATCATCCCATACAGAAACAGGATCATCAAGGTCAGTCAGCACTTGCTGCATCTGCCATAAGACCTCTGCATCCATAGCTGCGGGGGCAGGTTGGCAAAGAACACTGTTACTTTGCCACATTGCCGATTCTTCAGCCAGGATTTTAGTGTTGTCCACTGGTATTTCCCAATAGTCTCAGGCAAAGGGAGGCCAGCCCTGGCGCTGAGCAGAGTATAGCAACCATCTCTAGGCGATCTGCAGCTCCCATTCCTGAATGGCCAGAAACTCCAAATCTTCCAGTGCCCAGTGCACTTCCGAGATGTTCGGTAGCCCTTCTCTAAAATCCATGATTTCTTCCAACCGCCACTCCAAATCACTCCCAAAGTTAGAGTCCCTGGTCAGCTTCACATACAACAGTCCCAGGCCGCCGTAGCTTAAGCCTTCCGTTTGGCAGTCATCCTCTATCCAGGGACATGCTTGGGATACATGCCACGAAGGGCTCTGTAGCTCTCATCCAGTTGCATCTCTTCCCAGACCAGCCTGCTTAATTTAGCTGTCTATTCCTTGTGCGTTTTTCTCCCAACAACAGCACCCGCAATCCACACTGCGACCAGTACCTTTCCCGGTTGGAGGGGAGAACTTTTCCCTGGTGTCGCTGCTCATGGGCTAGCACTTCCTTCCAGAGTTCGCAGTGAATAGAATCAAACCATCCCAGCAGGACCTGCTCTGATACCGGTCCTCTGTGCTGTATCTGCTTCTCTCGCAACCTCCTTACAAATTCCTCTTCCATGGCGGCTGGTATCTGTACCTCTCCTCTCCTGCTATCCGAATCTTTGATCCAGATGGAGGTTGGATGTCCCTGACTGCAGGAAGCATCCCACTGCTAACAACCAATGTAATGAAACGTCCCACACTCCGCTTGAGTGCTTCCGTCATATACCGCTTCCTATCAGTCTGGATATAGATATCAGATATTCCAGCTGCCCTCAACACACAACAAGATGAGACGTGTTTGTGTACTAAACATGGAGTGTTTAATAGAACCAAGAATGCAACCTTATATACAGTTTAAAGAAGAGGTAACCAGAACATAAATTAACATGAGCTAATTAACTAATCATGTACCCAGACTAGGCGACTCAGATATGATATTTCAGAGTAAACGTCCCATCTCCGATAACCTGCTATACAATACACATTATCATAAGTGTAAACACAGGACATCTTCACACAATAGCAGGGTCAATTAGCATCTAACAGTATGTGTCCCAACATGATGAATGAGTCACTCTTACAATTAAACCATTGAGTTTAGAATCAACAAACAGTAAATAGTTCTTTACAGATATCCTGGAATATATTGTGGATAATAATTACATAATAATCCCATCTCAGGTAGTCCAAAATATCATTTCTCAGTTATCCTATGCCCCTAGTGGACATAGGATGATTTTAGACATAAGAGGGTCTGAGTATGTCACACCCAGTGGTAAACCGTTAATACAAATTATAAATTGCTGTATTTGTAAATTTTAAAAGCCAAAATAAAGGAATAGTAGTGGTGAAAAAGCCCTTGTAGATTTAATTAACCTTTTTTTTTGGTTAATTCTCCTTTAAGGGGGTGTGACAGGCACAGGGGTGTGTCCTATGCCTACATACATTTGCTAGTAGGTGTCCCTCATTCCCATCTCAAAATGTTGGGAGGTATGATTGAACTACTAGTTTACGCAACCATGCGAATGAAGCCTAAAGTGGCACTAAATCCAGTCAATTGTAATATAGTTTTAATATTTAAACCCTCACCCAACGATGTGTTTTTGATTGAGCTTTTAAAATAGATTTTGAATTAGCAGTTTATTTGATCTCTCAGTGCTCAAATGTGCCAGTGGCCACTCTGAAGTTTCAGCAGTATACACATATTCATGGTCACATGCACGGTTTTGCTCAGTCAGCACATGTGCCCTGGCCAGCCTACTAGTTGGAGAAGTTTATATGTGCTGGCAGTGGCTGTGCTGGGACATTATACTGCTGTCTACAAAAGGAAAGTGTTAAGAAGGGTGGCTATGATTGCCTACAGTAAGACTAGAGTGGTAATTTTTTATGAAATAGTGCAATGGTCTGATTTTCAAAATTATTCATTACTTATACAGAAGCAACCTTATTGATACAGGTGCACTGGTTAAAGTAGGGAAAATAATATTCACTTTTTTTACTTAGGTTTATTGACACTTTAGAAAACATTATAGTTAGTGTTTTTCCACATGAAATACTGTCATGAGGTACAAAAATGAACATGCAGAATGTCTCTACACTCTTCCATTTGTGGCATGTGAGAGTACAAAGGCTGCATGCCTAGCTAAGTGAATTTGCTTTGAAAGCCCCCACTGCAGCCAATTATAGAGCACCTTAAGTGACATTAATGAGCTGCTAATGCTTCTCCCATCCCATTGTTGAATCTCAGCTCAGCGTGCAGGGTTAAAATATCCACATAAGGGCAGAACTCAAAGCTTCACGCACTGCTTCCTCCATGGCAACCGTGCTGGTTAAATCTGAGTTTCTACCAGTGTTGTTAATAAAAAGTTCAATGAAAAAGAACACAAAAAAGGAAGATTAAAAAAGAATCTATGGGGAGATGAACTATTTTTAGCTCAAGAAAATATTTTAACACTTGTGAAAAGGAAACTGTAACAGGTCAGGTTTTAAATTGGAAGAAATGGTTCACTTACTATGTTTTTGTGCAATTTCTAAATATGTATTTTAAAAGTATTGTAATCAACAATAAATATACCTATTAAATACTCACGCACACATAGTTTAGTAAAAAAAAAAGTGCAAAAAAAACATAATAAATGCTATATACATAATTAAAGAATAACATTACTATCATAGGTGTGCGCAGCCTATTGCATTAGGGTGTGCACCCCAAAGCTCAGACACACACTACCGATCACTCACCCCGTTCATTCAGAAAGGGAAGCGGCTGATAAATACATATTTAACGGCCCCTTCCCTCACTCATCCTAAAACATCTCCGCAGCAACAGCCGGAAGGAGAGGAGAAAAGGGAAGTCAGAGGTGCTGCAGAGGAAAAGAGTGGGGAGCCAGGGCGGTAGGGGGTATCTGTGTTTCACAGAATGATTTGGGTGTGCCTGGGCACACCCGGCACACCCTGTGCGCACGCCTATGATTACTATTGTGAACTTTCTTTCACACTGAGGAGTTTTTCAGGTGGTACAGCGCTAAAAATAGCGCTGCTATACCGCCTGAAAAACTCCTTCACTGCCTACTCAATGTGAAACCCTGAGGGAGAAGAAGCATGTATACCACACCTTCACCGCTTTAAAACAATTAGAAACCGCAGCAATACCGCCCGCAATGCACCTCTCCAGAGGCGCATTGCGGGCGGTATTAACCCTTTATCGGCCGTTAGTAGGGGTTAATACCGCACCGCTATCGGCCGATTCCCGCGGCAATCCCGGCAGTATAGCGCCGCTATTTTTAGCGGCGCTATACCACCACCGCCGCTCCCGCTCCAATGTGAAAAGGGCCTAAACATATTTCAAATATGCAGCAATGAAAACAAACACACATGCTGAATTTTTTTTTTCCACTATACAGTATAATATAAAAGCATCATTGTAATAATAAAAGAATGAGGATCAAACATGCTAAATGTGTAAGTGCCAGTTCACACAGGGGCAGCTTCAAAGTCATCCGACTTTGAAGCCGCCCCATACAGCGCGACTTCACAGCGGCTTGCAAAATGACTTTTGTATAGAAGTCAATGCAAGCCGCTCCAAAGTCACCCCAAAGTAGTACAGGAACCTTTTCTAAGTCGGAGCAACTTAAGTCACTCCTATTTGAATGGTTTCATTGCAATGCATGGAGTGTGACTTGTCAGGCGGGTAAGTCGCCTGACAGGTCGCCCCTGTGTGAACTGGCACTAAATGTAAAATTTTCAGGTATTAATCATAGTTCATGTAGATTATAGTACTCCCTCTGATTAGGAGAGGACTGAGAATTTTGTCTGGGGACAAACACAACCAACTAGCTATTTCTTGGTACATCACTGTTAATTTAACTCAATGTTTCGGTGGGGTGCAGGTCACTTTTGTCAAGCTGTTTTCTTAACCACTTCCATACAGGGCTTTTATACACACCTCCATACCAGGCCTATTCTGGCACTTCTCTCCTACATGTACAAATCATATTGTTTTGCTAGAAAATTACGCAGAACCCCCAAACATTATATATTTTTTTTAGCAGACACCCTAGGGAATAAAACAACGGTCATTGAAATGTTTTATCTTGCACAGTATTTGTGCAATAATTTTTCAAACACCTTTTTTTTGGAAAAAAAATGTTTCATGAATTAAAAAAATAACAAAACAGTAAAGTTAGCCCAATTTTGTTGTAAAATATGAAAGATGATGTTACACCGAGTAAATAGATACCAAACAATGCCAAACATTTAAAATTGCGTACACTCATGGAATGGCGCCAAACTTCGGTACTTAAAAATCTCCATAGGCAACGCTTTGAAAATTTTTACAGGTTACCAGTTTAGATTTACAGAGGAGATCTAGTGCTAGAATTGTTGCTGGCACTCTAACGCACATGGCGATACCTCACATATGTGGTTTAAACGGCGTTTACATATGTCGGCGTGACGTGCGTGTGCGTTCGCTTCTGCGCGCGAGCTACTGGGGAAAGGGGCGTTAAAAATTTTTTTTTTTATTATTTTATTTTTTTACATATTTATTTATTTTTTTACACTTTTTTTTTTATTTTATTTTTTATTATCACTTTTATTCCTATTACAAGGAATGTACACATCCCTTGTAATAGGAATGTGTGTGACAGGTACTCTTTATGGAGAGATGTGGGTCAATAAGACCCCACATCTCTCCTCCAGGCTGGAAAGCATGAAATCGGTGAAAGAAAATTCACCGATCTCATGATAACTGTTGCTTAGCAGCCACAATTGCGGCTTTGTTTACTTACGGGGACCCAGGCGTGACGTCATCACATCGCGCCCGGGTCCTCCGACGGTCATAGAGATGACTGGTGACCATCTGGTCACCAGTCATCTCTATGCTTCCTGCCAGCGCCGGATGATTCGTTCTCCGGGCCCCCGATGGCACGGGAGAGCCCGAAGAAGCACCGGATGGCGGCGGGAGGGGGGGGATGTCCCATTCCGCCGCCTGTAAGAACTATCTAGCGGCGGAACCGCCGCTATGATCATTCTTACGTTGTGCAGAATCGCCGGCAGAAGAGAAGGACATCTGAATGATGCCTCTAGCTGCAGGCATCATTCAGATATCCCCCTACAAAGCCCAGGACGTCATATGACGTCCACCCGGATCGTTAGAGGTCCTTTGTGGACGTCATATGACAATGGGCTGGTATTGATGTGGTTAAAAATCCCTGTGTGCCTCTTTCAACCATTCTATATACTGTACATACCTCCCAACTGTCCCAGATTTTCCAAAAATGTCCCAGAATTTGATGCTTGAGGTGATTTTAGTGTAACAATAGAGTACTGTCCATAATACTTTTTTTTTTGCACTATCATATATTTTTTTAGGACAAGCTTTCGGGGTATGTCCCCTTTGTCAAGGTCCCAGCAGTACTGATTCACAAAAGTTTTAGCAGAATGTTAAAAAAACACAATCTCTGAGGGAAAGGAAAAAAAAAGAAAAAAAAAACCACACACAAATAAATGTACATGGCAATGGTAATAAAACTACCATAATTAGTGATATTAGACAGAGGGACATACCCCAAAAACTTGTAATGAAAAATGGTATGCTAGTGCAAATTAAAAAAAAGGATTACGGACAGTACTCAATTGTTTCTGCCAGAATTTGATGTACAGTAAGTCCCTGCAAATCAAGCACTTGGCTCCAGTGGCTGCACTAGCACGGGCACCAGTTACACCTGCCCTGCGGCTTGTGCTGGGTGTCTGGGTTCTCACACGCCACAAGCATAGCTGTAAATATGTGGGTAGCAGCTGGTGGTGAGAGATGCCAGCTGCCTCACACAATACACAGGGCACTAAAGACCGACTTTTCAGCTAGACCCGCTTCCTCCTCCTTCTTTGCTGTGATACTTTCCTGCACGCTGACCCCCTGTACACTGCCCTGCTCACTCACTGTACACTGTCCTACAAAATAATGGCCTCTCTAAACTGCCCTACAAAATGCTGACCCTGTTTGAGGTGCTGAAGCAGGTGGGCATGGGAGACCATATGATTAGCTGGATCTCGGGTGTCTATACGACCCCACAGGCGGCAGTAAAAGTAAACAGGATTTTTTCAGAACCCTTCAGCATCTCGAACGGTACTCGCCAGGGGTGTCCTCTCTCACCCTTACTCTTTGTTTTGTCATTAGAACCTTTATTGAACAAAATTTGTCAAAACCCAGACATTTGGGGAGTGTCGGTGGGAGAGGACACCCACAAAGTCTCGGCATATGCAGACGATATGCTGTTCTCCATGTCGCATCCACATACCTCCCTCCCTAATCTAGTGGAAGAGATCGAGAAATATGGTAATCTACTGTATCTAACCTAAAAATAAATCACACCAAATCTGAGGCTATGAGTGTAGCAATAACGCCTTTAATACAGAAAGTTATACAATTAAATTGTGGCTTTAAATGGGGAACGGCACTCAAATATTTGGGTACTAATATACTATCAAAGGAAAGAGATAATTTTAAGATAAATTTCCCACCAGTATATAATTTAATACAATCACTTCTTGATAAATGGCCTCTACTCGTGGTTTGGCCGTATTAATATAATTAAGATGACCATTCTACCGAAGATTTTATATCTGCTTCAAGCATTACCAATCACTATCCCTGCAACTTTTCTGTGCCAGATACGTGCTCTTTTTATAAATTTTATTTGGGCCGGGAAACGACCAAGGATTAAACAAGACCTATTTACCTTACCCAAACGCTTAGGTGGGATGGCAGTCCCCAATGTTACTAAGTACTACCAAGCTGTACATTTATCAAGATTTGTAGATTGGTGTAGACATACCGATCTCAAAAGGTGGATCAAAATGGAGCATTAGCAGAGTCCTGTTCCTCTGTGTAGAGCTCCATGGTGTTATACAGTCCTCCCAATTTCCCTTAAGAAACACCCTCTAATTGGTACAACTCTACGAATTGCAGCAAGGACCTGCCAGAATGTTAAATTCTCATCAAGATACTCTCCCCTATTTCCTATCTTGGGCAATCCAGGCTTTAGCCCTGGTATGGAAGTAGGAGCTTTCCAAAATCTTAAAAATAAGGGTCTATATCAGGTCTTACATTTTCTTAAATCCGAGACATGGCCAACCATCAATTTATTGATGCAAACAGGAGGAGTATTTGAGACTAACTTTTGGCAAGTCCTTCAATTAAGCCATTTTATGAGATCCCTGGGACCTTCTATACGTTTTAAACGACAGTTAACGACTTTTGAGTCATACTGTGATGAAAAAGAACCATTCACTAGGGGGATCTCTAAAATGTTTGGACTGTTAAATAAACCTATGTATGATCTTGAGATACCATGTATTAATAAGTGGGAGAAGGACCTAGATATGACTTTTTCTCCACTTCAACGTAAACAGATCATCTATTTGACATTAAATTCATCAGTCTGCACGCGGACACAGGAATCCAACTACAAACTTTTGACGCAATGGTATTACACCCCAGCACGACTCTATAAATTTTCCTTGTCAAAATTATCTTTATTTGGTGATTGTAAAGTTACATTGTACATGTAGCAAACTTTTGGTATAGTGAACAAAAGGTTGGCATTCCATATTCTCAACAAATTATATCATCTTTAGAATTAAATGCAAAAGCGCTGAACGTCTTCTTCTTCTTCTTCTGTGCTTTGACGTCGTCTTCTTCTTCTTCTCTTCTCCCGATGTTGACACGTCGCCTCTTCTCGCTGCAATGACAAGTGCGCAGCTTGCATCTGACTTATATAGGCCTCACAGTCCCATCATGCTCCGTACCTACCCATGTGATACCTACCCACGTGGGTAGGTACCGGAGCATGATGGGACTGTGAGGCCTATATAAGTCAGATGCAAGCCGCGCACCTGTCATTGCAGCGAGAAGAGGCGACGTGTCAACATCGGGAGAAGAGAAGAAGAAGAAGACGACGTCACAGCACAGAAGAAGAAGAAGAAGACGTTCAGCGCTGAAGGAGAAGGCACCGGACATCGGGAGGAAGAACCGGGGTGCGCCGAGTCAACAGCGGAGAGCGGCGAACATAGAAGAAGACCCCCGGAGAGCGGAGAAGACCCCCCGAATAGCGGAAGAAGAAGCACACCACCCCCCGCCGAAGACGTCGGAGGAAACCCGCCGGGGGGGCGCTTTTATAAAAGCGACCCCCCCCGGCAGTGGAAGAGAACCAGACGGCGGCGAAGAAGAGCGGCCCCCACCCAAAGACGTCAAAGAAGAAGCCCCCCCTGGTGAAAGAGCTAATAAAGAAGACAGGGGGGCCTCCGGAGCAGACTAATAAATTATTTTAAAAACCCTTGTGTCGTGTTTATTAACTTTAACTTTTTGCCTCCAGGTGAATGGGTAGGGGTATGATGTACCCCATATCCATTCACTTAGGGTGGGGGGCCGGTATCTGGGTTCCCCCTTATTAAAGGGGGCTCCCAGATTCCGATAAGCCTCCCGCCTGCATACCCCGACAACCAACGGCCAGGGTTGTCGGGAAGGGGTCCTGTCCTCATCAACATGGGGACAGGGTGCTCTGGGGTGGGGGGGCCGCAGTGCGCCCCCCTGCCCCAGAGCACCCAACCCCCCCATGTTGAGGGCATGCAGCCCGGTACGGCTCAGGAGGGGGGGGCCCGCTCGCTCGTCCCCACTCCTTTCCTGGCCGGCCGGGTAGCGTGCTTTGGATACGGGTCTGGTATGGATTGTAGGGGGACCCCCTACGCCATTTTTTCGGCGTAGGGGGGGGGTCTCCTTACAACCCATACCAGACCTAAGGGCCCGGTATGCTCCTCAGGGGGGAACTCATGCCGGATTTTTATTTAAAATCCGGCGGAGAGTTCCCCTCAGGATTCATACCAAACGCCGCACACGTGTAGAATTGGCGGGAATCCAAGTCGGATCTCCTGTCGCTTCTATGACAGCTTTCTCTCCATCGCGGCAAGCCAGCTCGGCGCTGGCTCCCGCGATGGGGCTCGTAGGTGGTCAATCTCGCCGAGAAAGGGAGTGAGATTGACACAATATCGCGGTCACCCACTGTACTTCTGGCGACAACTGGAGAAGCTTGAGTATTTAGATGTGGAATGCTTACAGTCTGTCCCAGTTGCCTCGTTTCCAGATTAGCCGTACATTTAAGGCTACAAGTTTCTGTTTAACACAACCTTAAACATATTAATTATAAATACAAAAGTACGCTACCATCTCTGCGTCGATTGTAAAAAATAAGAGGATATAATCACATACAATAACTAACCGGGGGAAGGGAAAAGGGGGATAGAATAATAGGGTCTGCAGGGATGGGCTTGGCTCTGTTGTCAATATATACCTTATATAACAAATGTGTTTATTGAGCAAGCTACCATGGCATCATTACTCCTTCGTTAAAGTTTCCTGGTGCTGTGTATTGCGTCCACGGGTACCATATATTTTCAAACCTGGCGATCGTGTCCGTGACCAATGCCTCCATTTTGGCATGTGACATTGCAGTATTCATTCTATTTTTTGTTTCCGTCACTGAAAGATTTGGGGTTTTCCAGGCTTTAGCAATGGTCTGCTTGGCCGCAGTAAAGAGTTGTGTTAGTAGTTTAAATTGTGCGTGTAATAAGTTACTGGGCTTTAAATTCAAAAGGGCTAATTTAGGGTCTGGAGGAATTTTCAATTTGGTCAGGATATTTGCTATCTCGAAAGTCTTTTTCCAGAACTTCTGTGCTTTAGGACACGTCCACCATGTATGAAAATATGTACCCGCGGTTGTACAACCCCTAAAGCATTGTCCAGAGTAACTCGGTACATATTTGGCTATTCTATCAGGCACCAGGTACCATCTGGTTAACACCTTATAATTCGTTTCCAATGCTAATATGTTGGAGGAGGCAGATTTAGTGTTTTGCCATATCTGGTTCCAGTCAGAGGTATTGAGTACAAGATTTAGGTCATCTTCCCATTTCTGTACATATGGGAGTTTTGCCATACTAGTTTGAGTCGTTGCCTGGAGATATAGGGTCGATATTGCACCTCTTGCGTGTGGATTTTCCTTGCAAACTCTTTCAAATGGAGACATCAGGTTTTTCGGTGTCGCCGGGATCATGAGCGACTCTACAAATTTTTTTATTTGGAGGTATCTAAACAGTTCTGATTGGGGGATACCATATTTCTTGCACAATGTTGGGAAGGGCATGATGCCTGATGGACCTAGGAATTTATAAACATATATACAATCTCTTTTCACCCATTCCTTGAATGTGTTAGGGAAGATCCAAGCTGGGTAGAATGCAGGATTTTTGTAAAATGAGAGCAATGGATTAAAGGGGGACTGTAATAGGTATTTAGTTTTGAATTTGTCCCACAATGACAGCGAGTGTTTGATAATGGGGTTGCAAATGTTTCTGCGTGACTTGGGGGAGATCCATAATAAGTTAGCTGGTGGGAAGGGGTCACATTCAGTCACCTCTATCGCTACCCAGAGGGGTGCTTCCTTTTTTGCATGGTATTTGGCAAGGGTTGATATTTGTGCTGCTCTGTAGTAGTTCACCAAGTTCGGGTACCCTAATCCTCCGTGTGTTTTGGGGAGGTGCAGTATTTGCGCTTTTATTCTAGGCTTGGAGGAGCCCCAGATAAAGGTCGCCATTCTTTTCTGTGCTATTCTCAAAAAGTATGCCGGCAGTGGGACGGGGAGCACTCTGAAAAGATATAACAATTTTGGGAGAATCGTCATTTTGACTGCATTGATTCTTCCCAGCCATGACAGCGGGAGCTGAGACCAGGAGTTTAATAAATTTGTTATGTGTTTAAGGAGAGGAGGGTAGTTGTGCGAGAATAGGTCAGAAGTGTCAGCGGTTAGAAGGGTTCCTAGGTATGGGATGCTTTTATCAGTCCATTCGAAAGGAAGGCCTATTTTCGCTGCATTGAGTTCTATTTTTGAGAGGGATACATTTAACGCTGAGCATTTTTTGGGGTTTATAACTAGACCTGAAAACGTCGCAAATCTATTGAGTAATGGGATGAGATTTGGGCCTGTTACTTGTGGGGAAGAAAGAAATAAAAGGATGTCATCCGCAAATAAACATCATTTATGCTTAAAGCCACCTATTTCAATGCCTAAAATAGTGGGATCTGATCTAATTTTTTGGGCAAGCGGTTCTATGAGTAGGGCGAATAGTAATGGAGATAACGGACATCCCTGTCGTGTCCCTCTCTTGACATCAAAGGTGTCCGACCTATAACCTGCGTATTTAACATAAGCCTTAGGTTTATTGTAGAGTTCCATAATCCATTTAATAAAGTTCGGGCCAAAGCCCCATTTCTGAAGAGTATAGCTTAAATACGACCAGGAGATGGAGTCAAAGGCTTGTTTGATATCCAGAGAAAGGAAACACGCCGGGATGCCCCTTTTTTTTAGTAGGCACGCCCTACATACATTATCACCTGCTTGTCTGGAGGGCATGAATCCTACTTGATATCGATGGATCAGGTTGCCAATGAATTTGTTGAGGCGGGTGGCTAAAATTTTACCTAACAATTTTATGTCCGTGTTTAGCATGGAAATGGGACGATAATTGGTGCAGAGTGTGTCGTCTGAATGCGGCTTGGGAATCATACATATCATCGCTAATAATGATTCTGGTCTGAAAGATTTTTGGTTTAATAAGTCATTGAAGGCTTCTGCCAGTCTAGGAGAGAGTATTTCACTAAAACTTTTGAAGTATTGTGCTGAGAACCCATCAGGTCCTGGTCTCTTGTTTATTTTGAGATCCTGAATGGCAATAGTTACATCTTCTTGCGTGATTGGCTCTTCTAATTGTATTTTTTGTGTTTGGCTTAATTGTGGGAGATTAATTTCTGAGAAGAAGGAATCTGCTTCCGTCTCTTTGAATGCGTTAGATTCCGCGTAATGTGTTTTTAGGTGTGAGCTAAATTTTTGGACTATTTTGATTGGATTGCTAGAAACTACATTGTTAGCTATTTTTAGTTTTATAGGCTTAAAGGTCTTGTTAAGCAAATTTAGCGCTCTGGCTAGATATGCCCCCGGTTTGTTCGCGTGTTTATAAAATTTGTGTCTAGTTCTGTTATGTGTTCTGTTTGCTGAATCAGTTAAAAACAAATCATATTCCAGGCGTGCTTTTTCAAGGCAAATTTTATTTCTAGGATTTTGGTTGTCTTGTAGGGCCAGGGAAGCCATGTTATATTCTGTTTCTAGTTTCTTTGCTATTTGAACCCGTTCCCTTTTAAGAATTCCCAGTTGCCGCTGAAATGTTCCTCTGAGGACTGGCTTATGTGCTTCCCATAAGGTGAGTGCGGATATTTCAGGACTAGCATTGTGGTCTATGTATTCTTTTAGAGCCTGCTCAATGCTCTGGCAGTGGATCGGGTGTTTGAGCAAAATCTCAGGGAGGTACCAGGTGGGGTCATGGCTTTTCGGAATGACAGAAGCTATTGTGGTATATACAGCGTTGTGGTCTGACCATGGGATGGGTATAATGTTTAAATGTAATATTTCCGGAGCCATACCGATTGTTATGATATGATCTATTCGACTGAATGATTGGTGTGGGTTCGAAAAATATGTATAATTTCGCTTTGTGGGGTTGGCTTCTCTCCATGTATCTACTAGATTGTGTTTGGATAGTAGATTGGGAAGAGTCCATTTGGCTTGATGCTTAGGTGGGGTGTAGGGGGTTTTATCTAGGAACGGGAGAAGGACTTGGTTGGAGTCTCCGCAGACGAAGAGGGTTCCTGTTTTGTGCAAATTAATTATTTGGAAGAGATGTGATAAAAAGGGTATTGGATTGAGGTTAGGGGCATAATATGATACTACAGTGATTTCAGAATCCATTATTTGGCCTGTTAAAATAAGGTATCTACCTTCCGGGTCTTTGATTTGAGATTTTAGTGTAAAGGGTGTGGTGCGATGGAATGCGATTAGGGTTCCTCTTTTTTTGACCGAGGCGGATGCTGTATAAACTTGTGGATATGAGGGGTTGAAAAATGTAGGTGTTGAGTTAGTGGTGAAGTGGGTTTCCTGTAGGCAAACAATGTGGGCCCTTTTGGCTTGGAAAGTTCTAAAAGCTTTGGTACGTTTCTGTGGTACATTTAGGCCCTGCACATTTAGAGACAATAAATTCAATGGTGCCATGGTAGCTTTACCTGTCTGCCCATCTTACCATGATGATTCGTGTGGCAGTTGGCCAGCCCATTTCCTGCAGACTTGGGGAACGGAAGGGGGAGAGGGGGTCCGGAGTAATCAACCTTGGAGAGGGGGAAAAACACAAAACAAATTAGTAGTTGAACAATCAACAGTACACAAATGAAGTACAGTACGTTTACCCGTGGCTGGGAAAAACCTTTCCAGCCAAGGGGATCTCGTCGATTCCCCGCTTAATACTGCGGGGACCCGAGGAGATCATGGTGGGGCGCATGTTGTTTCCGTGCGGTGGGGGACCGCTTTTTAAGTAATCAGTGAAACACTGTGTGAGGTGTTATGTACTTTGTTTAATTTATAAACGAATTTCGTACAGGGTAATCCACATGTCCTGTTGTCAGGGAAGGTTCCCCCTGCTGGTGTTACTGCTATGTTATCCTTGGGCTGCAGTACTGGCGTCCACCAGCGGGGCGTTCTTAGCAGTGTGGAGCACACAGCCCTTCCTGCGTTCAGGTGTGACCTGAATGCAATCAGCACGCCTCTATAAATACCCGGCGTGTGTAATCACTCCTCGCCCTGGTATCGTCATACCTCCTGGACCTGAGCTTGTATTTGACCCTGATTTCTGGACCTGATCCTTGATCCCTGCCTGGACTTGTCCTCCCTGTGTCCTGATTCCTGTCCCCATCCTTACCCATCTACTGACCTCCCATGTGTATGACCTTGGCTTGGCTCGTTTATGAATACGGTATTCCCCTTTATTTGTACATACTGTTTGTCGTTTTATTGTGCACTGGTGGTTCACACATTTGTAAATAAACACCTTTTATTTCACTACTCACCTTGTTTGGTTCCTCTGTGCGGTCACACAGTCTGATCTACCAGCATTCCTGACAGTATACCAGGGACATCCCTTGATCAGACGTGATTGCTTTGAGGAACCATACTGGTGTAGTGTGTGGCTCTAAAGATGGATTTCAATGAAATCATTTACTATTCTCTGCTGGCAGAGGAGGATGAGGAATATTGTCGCCAGGTTTTTGAGGGATGGACAAGTGACCAGCTGATGGAAGCCATCCGATCAGCCCATTCCATGGTGGATCAGGGTTATATGTCTTATGATGATGTTCAGGCATTAATCCGGTTGTGTGTAAAGCCAGCTCTGTCATTTATTCCTGATGGCAGTGACGATTTCTCTCCCCCCTTCAGTCATGACCAAGTTGAATCCCTGGTGTGGTTATTAGAGGATGATCCGGTGTCTTTTGATGAGCATTATTCCTCCTGTCCCCAGCAGAAGTTGTCTGAGTGCATTTGTTTTGTGCAGTCTCTGATTAGGCAAGGTGTGTGTGAACCTGCTTTTGTTCAGCCTGTGCTGCAGGCATGGTCAGATCTCCTGATTTCTGCCAAACCACCTGTTTCCAGCCCTGCCATTAACCACTCACCTTCCCAAAGATCCATCTGTCCATCACCAATGGCAACCCCAGTCGCAGCTCAGTATACACTGCTTCCCACCAGATGCCAATATCCAGTCTCTGCTCCCTGTACCTATCCTGCATACAACCCATCTGTCTCTTCTCAGCCGCCTACTAACCCACAAAAACTTCCTCCAGCTACTGTTCCCTCTATTCTGCCATATCCCAATCCTCCTTTCCAGTCCGCTGCACCCCTTACCTACAGAGCTTCTGTGGCTAAGCCCAAGAAAAAACGAAAGTTTTTCCCAACCAAGATGATCCTGCCAGTAACCCAACCTGTCTCCACACCAACCAACCTGCTCCAGTCTGCTTGCATGCCAGCTGAACCTGATTCTGCCAAACCTCTACCTGCTATGCGGCCAGTTTGCCAGCCTGATCCTGTATGCCAGCCTGAAGTTCCTGTGCCAGTTTGCCAGCCTGAAGTTCCTGTGCCAGTTTGCCAGCCTGAAGTTGCTGTGCCAGTTTGCCAGCCTGAAGTTCCTGTGCCAGTTTGCCAGCCTGAAGTTCCTGTGCCAGTTTGCCAGCCTGAAGTTGCTGTGCCAGTTTGCCAGCCTGAAGTTCCTGTGCCAGTTTGCCAGCCTGAAGTTGCTGTGCCAGTTTGCCAGCCTAAAGTTGCTGTGCCAGTTTGCCAGCCTAAAGTTGCTGTGCCAGTTTGCCAGCCTGAAGTTGCTGTGCCAGTTTGCCAGCCTGAAGTTGCTGTGCCAGTTTGCCAGCCTGAAGTTGCTGTGCCAGTTTGCCAGCCTGAAGTTGCTGTGCCAGTTTGCCAGCCTGAAGTTGCTGTGCCAGTTTGCCAGCCTGAAGTTGCTGTTTCAGTGCCATCTGCCCTGCCTGTTTCAGTGCCATCTGCCCTGCCTGTTGTGTCCCTGCCCGCTGCCCAGCTCGACGACCCGGAGTTTTCTGCCCAGCTCGACGACCCGGAGCCTGCTGCCCAGCTCGACGACCCGGAGTTTGCTGCCCAGCTCGACGACCCGAAGTTTGCTGCCCAGCTCGACGACCCGGAGTTTGCTGCCCAGCTCGACGACCCGGAGTTTGCTGCCCAGCTCGACGACCCGGAGCCTGCTGCCCAGCTCGACGACCCGGAGCCTGCTGCCCAGCTCGACGACCCGGAGCCTGCTGCCCAGCTCGACGACCCGGAGCCTGCTGCCCAGCTCGACGACCCGGAGCCTGCTGCCCAGCTCGACGATCCGGAGTTTGCTGCCCAGCTCGACGATCCAGAGCCTTCTGCCCAGCTCGACGATCCGGAGCCTTCTGCCCAGCTCGACGATCCGGAGCCTGCTGCCCAGCTTGACGACCCGGAGCCTGCTGCCCAGCTTGATTTGCCCCTATCTGCATCCCAGCTTGATGTACTTTTTGCCCAACTTAAGATTTCTGTACCCGCTGCCCAGCTTGAGCCGCACTTTGCCCTGTTAAAAGTCATGGACTTTCATCCGGCCCAACCTGATGTGACTTTATCTGCTGCCCAGCTTGACACCACAGACTTTCCCCAGCAACATCTAATTGGAGCGTCCGGAGGCCGCTCCTTTGGGGGGGGGGGTACTGTCAGGGAAGGTTCCCCCTGCTGGTGTTACTGCTATGTTATCCTTGGGCTGCAGTACTGGCGTCCACCAGCGGGGCGTTCTTAGCAGTGTGGAGCACACAGCCCTTCCTGCGTTCAGGTGTGACCTGAATGCAATCAGCACGCCTCTATAAATACCCGGCGTGTGTAATCACTCCTCGCCCTGGTATCGTCATACCTCCTGGACCTGAGCTTGTATTTGACCCTGATTTCTGGACCTGATCCTTGATCCCTGCCTGGACTTGTCCTCCCTGTGTCCTGATTCCTGTCCCCATCCTTACCCATCTACTGACCTCCCATGTGTATGACCTTGGCTTGGCTCGTTTATGAATACGGTATTCCCCTTTATTTGTACATACTGTTTGTCGTTTTATTGTGCACTGGTGGTTCACACATTTGTAAATAAACACCTTTTATTTCACTACTCACCTTGTTTGGTTCCTCTGTGCGGTCACACAGTCTGATCTACCAGCATTCCTGACACCTGTACTCTTTTGTACAAGCACGTGGCAGGGGGGGGGGGGGTGTTGCAGTAAAGCTCTTAACTAGATTGCTGCACATAGATAGATTCTATATCATTCTGACGGTGGTGGTACATTAGGATATGAAATTATGTTGGGGTGTTGGGGGATTATTCCTCTGGGATTGCTGGTATCGGGTTTGCTGGAGTACTGATTTTATGCTACAAGAATCTATAAGCTAGGTGGGGGTATGGTTGTGCTAGTTGTAACAAAGTGTTGAATAGTGCCCAATACCCAGTTCTAGGTTGATTCCAGCCATCCTGAGGTAGAAAATAAAAGGAGGGTGCGTATCTTAGATCAGTCCGAGTAAATATACAGTATAGCGAGAAGTGTTGTTGGTTTTGCATGTAGGAGCATACTAAAGTTCTAGGCATTTATTGAGTAAAGGATAGAAGAAGTGGTGGGGTGTGACAGTGAGAATATATGTGTTAAGGATGAATGATATGAAGAAATTGGATGTAGTGTGTGCTAAGTGACTGTAGGGGGAGAAACAGATTGATATGATTATCATGGATTAGGAAGATCTTGATGTACAAATGGTCGGCATTGGCTCCCCCCGCCCGAAGGCGAGGAGGGGGGAGGAGAAAAAAGGAAGGGGGGAGGGAGAGAGACCAAAATAGAGAGAAGAAAGAAAAAAAAATAAGAATGGAAATAAGAATGCACAATCAAAAATCGCCAGACTCTTAGTCCAATGAAACTGTTCATCTCTTCCTATGGGACTGCATTGTAGGTAGGGCAAGAAGTGAATTTGGAAGTTCTTCTAGTAGGTGGTCAGTCCATGGTGTCCTCTTGGTCATGAGGTTGGGGCACAAACCTGCCCCGTTTATTGGCATGCTGTAATCCGTTGCTTTTCTCAGGTTGGGTGGATTCATTGTGGGAAGATGCTGATGCTGATCTTCTGCGTGAGGAGTTATAGGCAGTGGTTCGGTCAATAAGCTTTAGATCCATTAAGGCTTGGTGCAACTGATCAGGTGATCTGCATACTATTTTAGAACCCTGATAAGTGAACCGTAGGGAAAATGGAAATCCCCATTGATACTTGATTTGGTGTTGTTGAAGTTCCATCAAGAGGGGCTTCATTGAACGCCGTTTGGTGATTGTCAGCTGAGAAATGTCAGCGAATAACTGGTAGTTGTGCCCCTGGAAGGTTAGACTGTTCTTTTCCCTGGCTGCTTCAAGGACCTGTTCTTTTGTCCTATAATAGTGGAATTTTACGATGATGTCCCTGGGAGGTCCCTCCGCTTTCCTTGGGGCTAGTGCCCTGTGGACTCTGTCAAATTCCAGTCTCTCTACTGTCATTCCCGGTATCAATTCCTGGCATATAGCTAATATAGTACCTGGAAGATCAAGGACTATCTCAGGGATGCCCCTAAACCTTAAGTTTGACCTCCTGGCGCGGTTTTCAAAATCTTCTAATTTGGTTTGAAGTGCCATGTTCTCCTCTTTGAGTGTTTCTAGTTCAGATTGGTAGTCCTGTGTATAAATTTCTAATTCTCCCATCTTAGTCTCCAAGGTCTCAGTGCGACTACCCAGGTCCCTTATTTCTTTAGTGAGGCTTGAGGTAATTTGATCTGAGGTGCGCTTTAATGCTTTCTTCAGCATCCTCTCAAATTGCTGTATAAGTTCTGAGGGGACAGCTGTGCTTGATGCAGCAGCCTGTGAGGTGTCAGAAAGCTCCTCATGTTCACTATCTGAGCTCAAAGGACTCAGGGAGATGGCTGGCTTCATTAGCTTTGTTGTAATTCTTTTGCCTTTCCCTGCTGTGCGGACTTCTGAGGTGGCTGAGGTGGCTGAGGTGTTTGCCGCTTTTTTAGCTGAGCCCTTTGTGTGCTGGGCAGCGCTGTTGGGGCTCATTTTTGTCTTATTTCTTGCACCCCCCAACACCATTTTGGTATTAAAATGTTCCCCTCACCTCCCGGGGATGTCCTCTCTGTCCTGTTCTTTTGGGGCTCCGGTTATTTATTAATATCTGCGGTAAATTCCCCTCACGGAGCGGAGCACTAGTGCAGCATGTCTGTGCAGCTAGACTCCGCCCACACGCCTCGACTCTATAAATTTTCAATAGAAAATTCGGATAGATGCTGGCGATGTAGAGAAGAGTGCGGGACATTGTTACATATATTTTGGTCTTGCAAAAAAATAAGACCATACTGGATGGAGATTCAAAGAATTATTCATAAAGTTACTGATTTACATTTAACCGCTGATCCTGCACTCTTTCTCCTTCATTGCACACAGACTCAGACCTACGAAAAATCGATACTGTGCCATATAATTAATGCAGCTATAGCAGGGATCTCTTTGCATTGGAGAGATACTAGACCCCCATCAATTTTAGAATGGTTGAATAGGATCAGAGAGATGGAGGCTATGGAGGATTTGGTCCTTTCAGCAAAAAATAAGAAAGAGCAATATAACCAAACATGGAGGAGCTGGAACCTATTTAAGAATTTGAAAGAAGGGAAGAGACTATTGGAAGGGACAGTATAAAAGTGAGGAATATTTAATTGGAGTCATATATATTGGAAAGGTAAGGGTACCCTGTGCAAGGTGAAAGACTCCTCCGTCTCCGGTTTATAATTTATTTATTTTTTATTTTTTATGTGTTTTTTTTTGGGGGGGGGGAGGGTAGATTGAAGTTCCTCTCTCCTCCCTCTGTGAGAGAGAGGAAGGGGGAAGAATTTTTAAATAAAATAAAATAATTCTATGAAACGCTTAGAGCTTCTAGATCAGGGGTACCCAGGGGTGAGCGGGGTGGATGGATGGCGGCCCACTCGGCTCTGTGGAGCCCGCCCTGCTCTCGGCGCACCAGGCTCGCAGGTGGCGACAGTCTGTGGTTCGGTGCGGGTGGCCCTCTGCATCTACGGATTGGTTTGAGGGCAGTCCAGTGGCCACTGTAGGGCAGATGTGCCCATGTATACACTGTGATTTTGGTAGTAAGCTTGCCTTTGTAAATAGTACTCTGTTCTGTTCTGTCCTGGAGCGGGTCGCTGGCTGCATCGGACGGCTCCGCGGGCCGCTGGTTGGGCACCCCTGTTTTAGATGCTACATTCATATATTTACAATTATTTTTCAGATGCTACATTCAGATGTGTAGAACATGATTTCCGAATTTACTCTCATCAATGTTTTGGACTGTTTTTGCTCACTTTTTTTTGGGGGGGGGTTAAATTTATGAGAATATGGATTGATAAATTTTGCATATTGCAAGTCTTGTATTATTACTATGTTTGTTTATCTGTAAATATATGGAATGTTTTTTGAAAAAGAATAAAGAATAAATATATAAAAAAAACAAAATGCTGACCCTATCTTTTGCCCTGCTGACCCACTGTACACTGCCCTGCTGACTCCTATATACTTATACATTATTTTTTTTTATTTTTTTACTGCACTCCACATTAGATAAGCTAGATCTAGACTTGCTTCTCACCAAAGTGTTCATTATTTCAACAGTTGCTGGTTACTATGTAGTCCCTGAGGCCTTGTACACACGGTCGGACCAAACCGATGTGACTGGTCCGTCGGATCGTTTACATCAGTTCACCTCTGAAGTGGCCGTACGGCCTGATATGTGTACACACCGTCAGTCCAAAATCCGATCGGGTCAGAACGCGGTGACGTCAAACACACGACGTGCTGAATAAAACGAAGTTCAATGCTTCCAAGCATGCGTCGACTTGATTCTGAGCATGCGCGGGTTTTGAACCGATGCTTTTCTGTACTAACCATTGGTTTGGTCCGATGGGGCAGCGGTCCATCGGTTCGGTTTTGAAGCATATTTTAACATTTTGGACCGAAGGAAAACAGAGCGATGGCCTATACACATTGTCGGTTTGGTCCGATGAAACTGAACTTCGGTTCATTCTCATCGGTTTGGTCCGACCGTTTGTACAGGGCCTGACTGTTTTAATAAAGTTAAAGTTAAAGTTTAACCACATTAATACTGGGCACTTTCGCCCCCTTCCTTCCCAGACCAATTTTCAGCTTTCAGCCCTCTTGCATTTTAAATGACAATTATGCGGTCATGCTACACTGTACCCAAATGACATTATTATAATGTTGTTTACACAAATAGAGCTTTCTTTTGGTGGTATTTATTCACGACTCCGTTTTTAATTTTTTGCGATATAAGCGAACCCCCTCCTTTTGAGGGACTTTCCTGAACGTCCACTCAGAAGAAGAGAGCGCCCACCCGGCCGTATATATACAGTGGCCGGGTGGGAAGTAGTTAACTACTTCCCGTCCACCTAATGCCTATAAACGGCAGACAAGAAGCAGCGCCAATGCAGGTAAATTCAGGCATATCTTGTTTCAAGAATAAGGTGCATAGATAGGACAGCGCATCCTAGAACTTACGCGGCGTATCAGAAGATACGTCGGCGTAAGTCGTACGTGAATCTGGGCCACTGTGTATGCCTATTACGCTAGGGCCCTAAATTAAAAACCCAAAGTACGTTTTATAAAGCACTTTGGGGAAGTGGAGATTAAAGTGGTTGTAAACCCTTACAGACCATTTTAACCTACATGTAAGCCTAGATTAAGTCTTACCTGTAGGTGAAACAAATATCTCCTAAACCTACATGGTTTAGGAGATATTTGCAAAAAAAGACAACGGCGCGCAGGCGCACTGAGCGTGCCATTACTAACTGCGATCATTCCGCTAGTGGCGGCACCCACGCGCATGCGCGGGAGTGACTCATCGAGGCTCCAGCCAGTCACAGTGCCGGAGCCTCGATATGCGGAAGTGACTCGTGGAGAGATGGTGCTGATGGAGGAGGTGAACGAGCACCGCTGCGGGGGCTTCGATCTCAGGTAAGTACTTCATAATGAGCTAGTATGCTATGCATACTAGCTCGTTATGCCTTTGCCTTGCAGGGTGTTTTAAAAAGAAAAAAAAAAGAGGGTTTACTTCCTCTTTAAGTTAACAAGTGCCAACTGACTGATTCATGGCCAAGGTCAAAAGAAAGTGTTTCCATGAGGGCAGTCTGCAGTCTCTTCACAACCCCTTCCCAAAAATTGCTTATGAAATAATTGTTACCTGTTACTAGATACAATTAATTCAAGACTGAGGATTTTTTCTAAAGAGAGATTATTTATATTCAGTTCTTTGAATTCATCAACCACCTTTTTCCTAACTTAGTCATCTGACATCACATCAAGGAGGGGAAAAAGTGGAAGTTTACCTTTAACACCCGGGAAAGTCATTATGACTATTTGGTACTGCCTTATGCCTGGTACACACAATGATATTATCTGACGAATGATCGACTTTTTTTTTGCATGCAAGTCTCATATCGAAAATTAAGAAGTTACTAAAGTTCCGAAAATTTTAATGACAGAATAAAAATTCAGAAGTGATATAACGTATTGCATTGTGTTTATATTGTATTTTTGGATGAAAGCGGTACTAATCAAAAGAAAATCATACGATCTGGTATCGCACGAGAAAAGCTTTTGTGCTTGTCCCATTAGATAATTTTGCATGAATTGTTGTGATCGGCTCTCAAATGCTCTCAAAAGCTAAAGTGTACTAATGATCAGATTATCGTATGATCGCTTTGAAAGTAGTATTTTTTATATGATTTTCTGTTCAAGTATATGGGCCGTTCGAGGTTAATGCACCTTTTATTTTTTCAGATTTTACTAATGACATTTTTACTGTGATTTTATGTATGTTGCATAGTCATACACTTGGATGACAGTCTGATCTTTGATCTGGAAACTGTAAAATTAAAAAGTGTACTTTAATTATCTAACCACTGCTTACTTGCAGATTATAGGTGACTTGTTTCCTCAACTTTCCAATTCCATTTTCCTTTTGGAATGCTTAGGGTCACCATACATATTACAATTTGACCATACATTCCTTGTACAATCATTCTAAGGTTACCAAAACCATGTAATATGAGGACCTAGCTACACAACTCGATCAAGATGCAGCCAAGCAGGCCCTTGTACTGCATAGTTGTTGATAGAGCTGAAAAGGGGTTGTAAGGCTGCATTCACACCTGAGCGTAGGGCGTTCGGTCGTTTTTTCGGGCGTTTTTTTTCGCGCGTATTCATGCTTATTTGCGCGTTTGCATACAGCGTCGTGCGACGTTTTCGTACTTCGGCGTTTCTTATTTTAGCCAATAGGAAAAATTATCATCTTTTCATCACTTGTTGCTATGTTGGTAGATTTTTTTTAATCTTCTGCATGGGCGACAAGTTCTATTGATTAAAGCGACAAAACGCCCATAGCAAACGCCCGTTGTCGCGCGATACGCTCAATACGCGCGTTTCCCATTACTTTCTATGGGGAAAAAAAAACGCTCAAACGCCGCTGTCGCGCGATTCGCGCGACAAAAAAAGGTCCGGGACTTGTTTGAGCTTCGCGCGACAGGCGTTTGGGCGTTCAGGCGTTCAGGTGTGAACAGTCACCATAGGGAATAATGTTAATTCTCCCCTCTGGCGTTTGTGAGCAGTGCGCTTCAGGCGTAAAAACGCCTAGGTGTGAATGGGGCCTAAAGGTAAAAAAAAAAAACCTAAATAGCTTCCTTTACCTTAGTGCAGTCCTCCTTCACTTACCTCATCCTTCTATTTTGCTTTTAAATGTGCTTATTTCTTCTGAAAAATCCTCACTTACTGTTCTTCTGCCTGTAACTCCACACAGTAATGCAAGGCTTTCTCCCTGGTGTGGAGTGTCGTGCCCGCCCCCTCCCTTGGACTACTGGAGAGTCAGGACGCCCTCTAACACACAGCTCTTTTCTCTATCTGCAACATAGAGCGTCCTGACTCCAAGGGAGGGGGCGAGCACGACACTCCACACCACACCTGTGTAGAGTTACAGACAGAAGAACAGGAAGTGAGGATTTCTCAGAAGAAATAAGGACATTTAAAAGCAAAATCGAAGGATGAGGTAAGTGAAGGAGGATTGCACTAAGGTAAAGGAAGCTATTTAGGAAAAAAAATTGTACCTTTACCCTTTAAGCCTGGTACACACTACGCACTGACAGCTCCGGTTGGAGCCGCTGTACTAACCCTGCCAGAACACTCCGATCAGCTCTCTCTGCCTTTGACCGAGAGTGCAGATCGTGAGTCAATCGGATGCTGGTTTTTCCATTCGGCCGGCTTCTGTCAGATAGATCGACATACACATGGGACGAATGTTGGACTTTTTTTTTTAACCAGCTGTTGTCTTCCCGACATTCGGCCCATGTGTACGGGGCCTTAGATATGCTGGGCCAGATCCACAGACAGAGTACGCCGGCGTATCTACTGATACGCCGGCGTACTTTCAAATTACCCGCGTCGTATCTTTGGTTTGAATCCTCAAACCAAGATACAACGGCATCTGGGTTAGATCCGACAGGTATACGTCCTCGTACGCCTTTCGGATCTAAGATGCAATACTTTGGCCTCCGCTGGGTGGCATTCACGTCGTTTTGCGAGTCGAGTATGCAAATTAGCTATTTCCGACGATCCACGAACATACACGCGGCCGTCACATTCTCTTACGTCGTCTCTAGTCGGCTTTTTCCAGCGTATAGTTAAAGCTGCTTTTTTGCGGCGTATAGTTAGATTTGCCATGTTAAGTATGGCCGTCGTTCCCGTGTCGACATTTTTATTTTTTATTTTTTTTGCGTAAGTCGTCCGTGAATCGGGATGGACGTAAGTCACGTCTAAGTTTAAAAAATGACGTCCTTGCGACGTCATTTCGTGCAATGCACGGCAGGAAATTTAGAAATGGAGCATGCGCAGTTCATTCCACGCGGGGACGCGCTTCATTTAAATGAATCACGCCCCCTAATCGCCGATTTGAATTCCGCCGCCAGAGATACACTACGCCGCCGTAACTTACGGCGCAAATTCGTTGTGGATTTGAAACAAAGCCAAGTTACAGCGGCGTAGCGTATCTTAGATACGCTGCGCCGGTGCAGATCTATGTGGATCTGGCCCGCTGTGTCTAGTTGCTCGTATCTGTCATACACACCCTCCTGGATATTCTTTATGCCTTATTCTTATGATTACTTGTTTGACATTACCCAATAATAAACTATTCCTCACAGACATAAATGGAGCAAATCACCAGCTGATACTAGACACCCATTTTATCACCTTGATCTGAGGAAGTTGCAATTTGAAACCACAAAACATGTTTTATTTAGTGAAAGAAAGTAATTGGAGGTTTTATCAAAGCAGACGACTCGTTCCTATCCTTTGAATAACAACTTTGGAGGCCTCTGCCAATCGACCTACCGCTGTCCTTTTTTCGTGCTGACTCTTCTTACAAAAAGCCCTTATCCATATATGCAGCCTGGCTGACGAGAACATCAGTGGAGGTGAGTGTGTGTCCCCAACTCCTTCTGAACCATACTGTACTGGGCCACATATCCTCAACATAGGGAGAGTATTTTTCCAGGGAAGGGGACTAAAACAGCTTGTCCGGGGCCTCCCTTCTCCACAACCTTGCCTTGGTGGTTGTGGGAGTCTGCTGTGGTCTGCTGTAGGGGACTTATCAGAATCTGGAAACCTTCTTTAAAATATAGTGCCCCCCCCCCCCCCCCTAAAGTGAATGAGTAAGGGGTATATCGAATACACTATGGGATTTTTTTGTTTTTATTATGAGTGTGTTCATTTACATTTTTTGTGTGTGAATATATAACCAGAGGTACTATGTACCCCTAGTTACTAATGTTTTGCCAATCCTTTGCCAAATAGCCTAGAAAATTGGCATTTGTGACAGATTTGACTCCTGTTGATTTCAGTGGTGTTTGGGTATAACTTTAGAAATTCCTTGAAGTTCACCAAACCCTGCTTGAACTGAACCTAGGAAAGTTCAACTCATCCCTACCAACCAACACCAGCTATTGCAGTGGTTCTCAACCTGGGGGTCGAATGATGAATTGCCAGGGGTCACCGAATCCTGGGCTGTTCCTGAAGCCTGCACCGCTCTCCCAGCCTTTTTGTGGCTGCCCAGCAAGGCTGTCCCTGGAGCCCGTGGCCGCCACTTCACAGCCACCCATTCAGTCCACAGCATGGCTTGGGGGGCAGAGACTAGATGTCAGCTGACTGGTGAGGAATGTAAAGTGGGTGGGGCTGGAGGAGACCTATCCTGATTTCGGCATAGGTGTCTCTGCTACGAGATACCACAAAGTCGGAGAAATAGTGAGTAACACTACCTGTCATTATAGTTGCCATTAAAAGTCCCCACTACAGTTCTCAGACCAGCAGATGACCTTGATCAAAAGCACCCAAGTTGGCTGATCAGAACTCCCCACAGCACTGCCACTCATCCCAACTCCCTGCCAGCACTGCCACTCATCTCAACTCTGCGCCAGCACTGCCACTTATCCCCCCCAACCAAGGAGTAAAAATAGAGAATACATGGAAGGGAGAGAAAAAGAGGGGGAGGAACAAAGAAAGGGAGAGAAAGAATAAGAGAAAGAACAAGAAAGATGGCTTGAGAGAGGGATGGGGAAAAAATAGGATAGAGAGAGGTAAAAGGGAAAGAAAGGAGAACAAAGAGTGGTACATCCTAAAATGTACCATAAGGGGGTTCATTACTGTACGAGTGGAAGGGACTCAGGGAGCACTAAATGTCCGTGGGTTAGGGGCGCAAATTACTTGTCTTGCCTTGGGTGCTGACACAACCCACGCTACGAAAATTATTTTACTGTTAGGGGTCCCCACAACTTGGGAAATTTTATCAAGGGGTCACGGCACTAGAAAGGTTGAGAACCACTGAGCTATTGGGAAAAATACATCCTCCATTTTTTCTAATGTAAAAAAACCCATAAAACTACAAAAAAACAAGACAAAGAATGGTTAATGTTTATAAGAGGACATTTAAAACAGCAACAACAAATATAAAAGGATAGGATGAAGAAAGAATTAAAACAATTAAAAATAAACTTGTAATTGACAAAGTGAGGGTGCTAGGATGTAAAAAAAAAGAAGAAAGCAAATGAATGAATTTCATAGATAAATTATAAAAGCTTTTTCTTCTCCCTCTTCTTTTTCTTTTACTATCAAATTAAAACAGAAAGCAGCACACAATATAACGTAAATATCTAGAAACAAGCTAAATAACTACAGTGCATAGAGAAGAACATTTCATCATATAAATACAGGAAAATGAATTTCCTAATCATATTATGATCCTCTGGGCCGAACTATAGCTTCTTTTTGTACTTTGTGAACAGTTTTAGTTGATTCTGTGGTAGCTTCATGTCAAAAAATATTTTGTCAGTAATTTGTAGAGCTGGTCAATGCAGTCTCTATAAAGGCAATGGTTGTCCCTTTATAAATCTTAAAAATAGTGTTTCCTCTAACAATGCAAATAAAGAAACTGTCACTGAGATCTGCGAGGAGTGGCTTATTTATTTTCTCCTGACAGTGCTCTTAATTTCAGCACCTCTAATGCTAGACAGCTCCTTTTATAACGCAGAGTATAAGAGCAAAAAGGCCGGTATTAAAACCCAAGCACATCAGCAAACCGCATGCACAGTGAAAGCACCTTTTATATATGACAGAGCATTATGTGAATATTATACCTTAAAGCTTCCATTTTCCTTAAAGTGTTCAGCAAACTACTCATTTCGTTTTACTGCTCCCAGTGCAACGTCAAAGAAACAGTTTTCATGCAGAGATTATTTACTCAGTAGATGTACTATACTTAAAATAGTGCCTTTTATCTGAAACACAGCAGAAAATAAACATTTACTGTATCAGTGCTCACAAACTTTTCTTATGTTTTCTTTAAAACAGAAGGCTTTAATGCGTTGTTAATAATTTTATACACAGGTACATTTTGAATGCCTTACAAAGGCATTGAAACTTGAATGAAATAGTATGTTCTGGGGATGTACATTAGTACACCATAAAAACAAAACTGTCAAAACAGTTAGAATAAAAATGTTCTGAGCTTTGGTCCTTACATTATTTACAATAGTTCCAAGTACAAGGGATCGCGGTTATAACGCCGAGATGAATATTACAAAGCAGTGAAATACAGTATTGTAAGTCTTTGCATTATGTCTTATGATCTGAGGCATGGTATTTTTATGCAGGGTTCACAAATACACATGCATCTATTATTATTAGCAGCAGCAATGTGATTTAATAAATAAAAAAAAATACCTTTTGACTGTAAGCTGCAAAAAGCGAAATTCTAAATGGTTGTCATGGGTTAAAGTGTTAAGCCTCGTACACACGATCAGTCCATCCGATGAAAATGGTCTGAAGGACAGTTGTCTTAAGTTAACCGATGAAGCTGACTGATGGTCCGTCACGCGTACACACCATCGGTTAAATAACCGATTGTGTCAGAACGCGGTGACGTAAAACACAACGACGTGCTGAAAAAAAAGAAGTTCAATGCTTCCAAGCATGCGTCGACTTGATTCTGAGCATGCGCGGGTTTTTAACCGATGGTTTTGCATACTAACGATCAGTTTTGACCTATCGGTTAGCAATCCATCGGTTAAATTTTAAAAGCAAGTTTGCTTTTTTTTAACCGAAGGTTAAATAACCTGTGGCGCACACACGATCGGTGTGGACCGATGAAAATGGTCCATCAGACCGCTTTCATTGGTTTAACCTATCGTGTGTACGAGCCTTTACTTAACACTTAACAGTAAAATCAGTCTGCTTATGCAGTAAACTCAGTGTGGAACCTAAGGGGTTAACCCTCTTCATTGTGTAGAAAGGCTATTTGATCCTGGCTTCTCTGATCCTCCCCTTCTTCCAATGTCCCCAAATTATTTCCTGATAACAAAGAGTCTTTGGAGTCACTTTGTACATGCTCAGCTTGGTGTGTATTGCTAGAGGTTTTTATTTTTTTCTTGGGTGGGTGCATGTGATAGGCACAGGGCATTGTCCAGACAGGGGGTCAGGGGTCCTGTCCTGTCACAGAAGAATGACTTTTAAACTCCTCCTACAAGCTATAACCAGACACTGATAGAAGTCACATATACTGCTATATACTGCTGATCAGAAAAGGTATTTAGTAGAGTTGAGCGGACACCTGGATGTTCGGGTTCGACGGGTTCGGTCGAACTTCAGAAAAAAGTCTGGGTTTGGGACCCGAACTTGACCCGAACTTGACCCCGAACCCCATTGAAGTCAATGGGGACCCGAACTTTTGAGTACTAAAATGTCTCTAAAAAAGTAATGGAAAGGGCTAGAGGGCTGCAAATGGCAGCATAATGTTGGTAAGAGCATGGCAAGTACTCTGCAAACAAACGTGGATAGGGAAATAACTTAAAATAACATAAAATACCTAAAAAAAAAAAAAAAAAATCTTGACCTAGGAGGATGAGGTCCATATGGATTAGGAGGTTGAAGAATAGAAGAACAGTATCTAAAGTGTTTATCTCACACATACAGATATGGAGGAAACACTGCAAACGCTGGAGGAAACACTGCAAAATATATATTTTTGCCCTAAATGGGTGTTTTTTGAATAGCAAAATAGAAGAACAGTATCTAAAGTGTGTATCTTACACGTACAGATATGGAGGAAACACTGCAAAATATTTGTTTTGCCCTAAATGGGTGTTTTTTGAATAGCACAATAGAAGAACACTAGATAAAGTGTTTATCTCACACATACAGATATGGAGGAAACACTGCAAACACTGGAGGAAACACTGCAATTTTGTTTCCCTAAATGGATGTTTTTTGAATAGCACAATAGAAGAAAAGTATCTAAAGGGTGTATTTCACAGTAACATATGCAGTGCTGGTGTAATTTGATTTCTGAAGCAGGACTGACTCCTATTTCTCTCCCTAAAAGCAAAACCAGGCAGGAACCTTTCCCTAAAGTATCTACAGGGTGTATCTCACAGTAACATATGCAGTGCTGGTGTAATTTGATTTCTGAAGCAGGACTGACTCCTATCTATTTCTCTCCCTAAAAGAAAAACCAGGCAGGAACCTTTCCCTAAAGTATCTAAAGTAGAGTGACTTGCTGTGCTATGTAGATCACTGAGTAATTTGATTTCTGAAGCAGGACTGAGTCTGACTCCTATCTAATTCTCTTCCTCAGAGCAGCAGCAGCGCCAGCCTTTCCCTACCCTGTCTAAAGCAGAGTGACGTGCTGTGCTATGTGCCTCTAACTTATATAGAGGCGGGTCACATGCTGCACTGGCCAATCACAGCCATGCCATTAGTAGGCATGGCTGTGATGGCTTCTAGGTCTCACGACGAGTTAAAATAATGTTGATTGGCTGCCCTGCAGCGCGCCATTACATTGCCGAACACGAACCCAAACCCGAACTTACAGCAAATGGTTCGGGTCCGGGTACCAAAAACCCAAAAGTCCGGTACGAACCCGAACTTTACAGTTCGGGTTCGCTCAACCCTAGTATTTAGCAGTTCATATTTACTAAAATGAATATCGTACATTTCCATGTTCTGTGTACTGTGGAAGTGAATGGAGGGTCCTCCTGGGTTTAGTAACACTTTAATTGCAAATAAAGAGCTATATTGTTTTAACTTACACCCAGAAAGTGAAGGTTTATTCCTTAAGGTAAAGGAAAATATGTAAAGCTTATCAAAACGTGAAGTAATTAGAATTTATCTTATAGGGTTCTATAGCTACTAAACTTAAAAAAAAAAACACTCAAGTACAATTTTCACTTAACACCCCCCAACCCCCCCCCCCCCCCCCCACACACACACACACCTCTAACACATGTAATGTTTTTAACTAGGAGCAGGTACATTTTTTGAAAGGTACCAACTTTCATACATTTTTTCCATTTCCATAATATTTGATTGAGTATATTCAGAAAAATGAAATAAATAACAGTAATTGCATGGACCCGATGGTCTAAAGATATACATGAATATCATAACAGTGATAAATTGTTTTAGCTAATGTAGTGATATCGGAACACCTCAGGAATCTGTACTATGTGGAGTTTTTCTTCCCATGTTCCCGGATTCCTGAGGTTTTCCATTGTGGTTATGATCGTGTATATGGTAGGATACTGATGAGGATTGAGGCCTGATAATTGCACCATTCTGGTGAGTTTAAACCCGAGCTGGGTGTGTGGAGAATGATTTGGAGGAATTTGGTAAAAGGTGCACTTGTCACAGATAATTATAGGACCACCAACTGTATTTACTATGGGCTGTTAATCATCATCATCTGCTATTTTGCTATTTTTCCAAATTTTGTATTCTATTGTTCGTATATGTTAAAGCAGAGGTTCACCCAAATAACATCTATATCAGACCAACTTCTTTATACTTCTAACATGTACAGTCCGCATTTTTATTTATTTTTTTACTCTGTACATACCGTAAAATCTTTATTTGCAATCTGGCTTCCGGGTACTTCTCCCCCGCGGGAGTAGGCGTTTCCAAGCTGAGGAGGAATGTTCTCTGGGAGGTCGCCCAAATGATTGACGTCCTTTCAGAAAAAGTTCCCCCCTGGCGGATAAGGCCCCACCCCCGTATTGCGTAGGCGCATCACGAGTCACGACGTTTCCGAAAGAAGCTGAACATGCAGAGCTGCAAGTCGGCTCTACACGGTGCCTGCACACCAACTAGGAAATGTGTAGAGCTGACTGTGCAGGCGCCGTATAGAGCTTCTTCATGTTCGGCTTCTTTTGGAAACGCTGTGACTCGTGATGCGCCTACGCAATACGGGGGGGCGGGGCCTTATCCACCGGGGGGGGGGAACTTTTTCTGAAAGGACGTCAATCATCTGGGCGACCTCCCAGAGGACATTCCTCCTCAGCTTGGAAACGCCTACTCCCGCAGGGAGAAGTACCCGGAAGCCAGATTGCAAATAAAGATTATACGGTATGTACAGCGTAAAAAAAAATGCGGACTGTACATGTTAGAAGTACTGTATAAAGAAGTTGGTCTGATATAGATGTTATTTGGGTGAACCTCCGCTTTAATGCACAAATGCTAGCCAGTCATTGTGATTTTTTGACAGGAGCGCCGCTTTGATGAGTATTTATTTCCGTTCGGCAGTTTGAATTATTTGTCTTATGAGAGTTTTTTATCCAGTTTTTAGGTGGCTGCTGATTGATACTTATTACTATTATTGGGTTTTATAACTGATTGCTTGTATTGTTGAAATTTGAACTTCATAGCCCTGAGATAGGAGGAAGTAGGTACTGCTATTCATTGTTCTTCCTTTTTTAACAAGGTAGTGATATTACATAATAATATGGTAGTGTGAAGAATACACTAGAAAGTTGCAAAGGTTTTAGAGTGAGCATGAACTTTGTGTCTCAAAGGCCAAGATCTTTAGAAATGTCTATTCCATGTTGGAACTAACAATGGTGTGAATTGAGTTCCTGAGACAGAAGAGGTTGATTAGGTATATTTCTGTAAAGTAGTGAAGAGATGAGGTTTTCCAGGTAGCGAATACCATAGGGTGAATGTTACTGATGTCTAGAGATATCTTCAAAGCTGACAGTCCTGCTGGCAGCCTTGGCTAGTTCCATCCCACTCCCACTTTTAACTCTCACATAGATGAGAATGACAATGCTTGTCCTGCAACTCCTATAAATATGTGAAAGAAAACAGAAAATGTCTATTACTATCAAATGAACATTAAAACGGTATGTAGCAATACCCCTATAGGAGCTGCTGGCCTAGATGTGGGTTTTGCACGTCACCTCTAAGTTCATTGTCAGGGGAGGAAAGTCTATAGAAATTGCAATGTCCACACAAGATGTAAAACCTTCAACTGTTAGGTTTTATTTTTGCTGCATAAAACTTGTGAAGAAAGTGGAGAGTATAGAGAGAAGGGGAAGGTTCAGGTACGCAGTATAAAATGTACAAAAATATCTAAAGTTTCAGTATTCACCACTCTCTCTTTTGAGTGGGTATTGCTCACCCGGATAGACCCCACTCACATGGCCTAGCAGCCGGAATGATGCACAAACAGTATGGGAACAGTCTCTGCCTTAGACCGTCTGAAACGAAAGATGGATAGTCAGGGATCCTCTGCCACAGGATCTAATTCCCAAACTTCCAGCCTTACAGTAAAGAGCCTTTAACCCGATCCGGCGAACTGTAAGACAAGTAGAGCTGTGGACACCTGTATAACAAAGTCACCAGGCCTATCCCGAGACATTAGCTTGCTTTGCTTGGTCTCCTCCAGGGCAGGTCCTCCCCCGGTGTCCTTCGTTAAGCAGCTTCCCCCACTTGGATGGACAGCTGGGGATCCCCTCTTGAATCGTAGGCCCCAGCCAGCATAGCTGGGCCTACTACATGGAAATGCGACCTCGGGCCAACGTGGTCCCAAAGTCGAGATCACACACACGGGCCTCGCGCCAGGAGGGCCACGGGGCGAAGGACCCTGAAAAACAACGTCTGCCCCTTAAGTACCCCTTCCTGGCATGCACATCGGGAAACCACTCCAACTTGGCTGCTGCCAAGAAGGGTCACTCAACACACCGTGGTTCGTTTGTGTTCCAACATGGGCCTGAGGTGGTAATGCCACCTACAGGCTACAGGGGAAAACTCTATCAAGCACAACCATAGCCAGAACAGAGGCTAATTTCAATGGAATTCAATAAAGTCTGAGCCACTATTGGTCAGGCGCCCTATAAATTTAAAATAGCGCCCCAGTCATTGGGAGCAGGGTGCTACAGGTGTTAAAATAACAAAGTTAACAAATAATAACAAAGTTCACTCACTTAACCTTTCACACCTGAGAGTATCAATTTACTGTTGTTTTTCAGGCAATTTTTTAAGCTTTTTTGCAGCTTTTTACGAGCGTTTTACAGCTTCAGGCATTTTTGTGTAGCCAATAGAAAGCTCTAAGGGGGAGGAGAGGGAGAATAAATTAGAGGTGGAGGGCTGGCATAGATTCAACAAGGCTCCGAGATTTTGGTCCATATTGACATGATAGAATCACGCAGTTGCTGCTGATTTGTCGGCTTTACATCCATGATGCAAATCTCCCAATCCACCACATCCCAAAGGTGCTCTATTGGATTGAGATCTGGTGACTATGGAGGCCATTGGAGTACAGTGACCTCATTGTCATGATTTGAGCTTCGTACAATGGTGCACTATCATAAAAGGATGGACATGGTCAGCAACAATACTCAGGTAGGCCATGACGTTTAAAGGATGCTCAATTGGTACTAAGGATCCCAAAGCGTGAAAAACAAAATATCCCCCACACCATTATACCACCACCACCAGCCTAAACCATTGATACAAGGCAGGATGGAGCCATCAGACCAGGCAACATTTTTCCAATCTTCTTTTTTTTTAAATTGTATTTTTATTGGGTTTTAAGAAACACATAGTACAGAGCAGAATCATAGAGTACAAAAGAATGATAACATCAACATAATGATATCAAAGAGATTTCTCAAAAGAGAGCATAGAAACAATTGACAAGAATACAGTGTCCAAATATGCAGATCACAGTGGTAATCTGCACAAGAATATCAGAATAATGTAGAACAAACAACTCCAATGTAGAAATTAGCAACATAGATCAGAGAATAATAATAAATATTAAGTTTCCTGTGAAAAATAAAATAAAAGAATAGATAAATAATAAAGGCTAAGGTGAGGATAGTGGCACAGAAGTCCCGTATCTCGAGTGGTCCCAAGGCTCCCAAACCTTATCGAATTGTGGGATAGAATCATGGACAGACGCTGTTAAGTACTCCATCCTCCGAATCTCAGTGACCAGGTGCAGAAATCTGGACCACGGAGGGGGAGCCGTGGATAACCAACACAGCGGTATAAGCCTCCTGGCCGCAAGTAAGACATAGGCGGCCAAGCGGTTTACATTTTTGGTCAGGCCAGGGAACGGAAGTCCCAAAAGAAAATTTAAAGGGTCAAACGAAAGGGACACATCCATTACCTCCTGTAACAGTAGCCTCACCTTCAGCCAAAAGGGTTGGACCAGGGAACAATTCCAAAAGATATGGAACAAAGTACCAGTAATGCTTCCACAACGCCAGCAAAGTGGTGAAACCGAGGGAACATACGTATGGATAACATCAGGGGTTTTATACTAGAACATAAGGATTTTGATGGACGTTTCTCGATGGGTCACACATTTAGAAGACTTAAAAGTAGAGGACCAAATCTTGTCCCAGACTTGAACCGTAATAGGCTTACCCAATAAGTGTGACCATTTTCTCATGTAAAGGTGTGTGGTTTCAGAAATAGGAGTCGACTCATGGAGGATACGGTGGATAGAAGAAATTAAATGTAATTGATGGGGGCCCTGAGCACACAAAAACTCGAAAGCTGTCGGTCTGTCGAGGGTCAAGGTGGGAGATTTGGATTGAAAGAAATGTCTAACTTGTAGGTAGAAATAAAAAAGATGAGATGGTATATTACATTTTCTACACAAGAAGTCAAAAGAGTACAGCCTCTGCGTAATGGGATCAACTACATTCCGTAGCTGAAACAGAGGTACATTGAGCCATGGGGAAATCCTACCCAGGGACATGCTATCTGGAATGGTTGGATTGAACAGAACGTTTACAAGTGGTGGGCAAGTCGAGGCAAGGGGATAGTTTTTGAGACATTTACGGCAAACATTTAGAGTAAAGGCCATTGGGGCAGTACATTGACGCTTAAAGATAGGATCCAGAGAAGAAAGTGTACCCCAAACTAAAGAGCAAGGGTGAACCGGGTATAGCACCCCCCTCTCAATGGTGGCCCATTGACTCGGAGCATGTAGGGAGGACCAGGACACAACAGCCCTCAAATGTGAAGCGTAATAATACTTAGCGATGTCCGGGGCACCTAAACCACCCCTGGATCTAGGGGCAAACACCACTGAGCCTGCTATACGATGAGTCCCGCCACCCCATATAAACTTTAAAAAACTCCTACGTATTGCTTTTAACTGGGGGGATGGTAGGGCAATCGGCAACGTTTCAAAATGATAGAGCAATCTAGGCAGAATGGACATTTTTAGAACGTTAATCCTACCGAGAAGGGAAAGAGGGTATTTCGTCCATGTCTGCAGGGACTTATTAATGTCCAAGACTAAAGGGGGAAAATTAACTGTATAAAGAGATGAATAAGAGGGAGTAAGCAGAATACCTAGATATTTGAGGGACTCAGTACACCATTTATAGGGAAAGGAATCCTTAAGTTGAGATAGTAGGGTTGGAGAAATATGGATGGGAAGAGCCTCGGTTTTGGAAGTGTTAACCTTATACCCCGAGATGGCGCTAAAGGAGGACAATAGTTTGTGTAGTGAGGGGAGGGAAATTAGTGGCTTGGTAATAGTGAGCAAGATGTCGTCTGCAAAGAGCGACAACTTATATTCTCCCTGTCGCATCACCACCCCACAAATGTCCGGATGGGAGCGAATAGACCCGGCCAGGGGCTCCAAGCATAAAATAAAGAGCAATGGAGATAAGGGACACCCCTGTCGAGTCCCGTTCGTCATGGGAAAGCGAGACGACAAGAAGGACGACATCTGCACTTGGGCCGTGACTGTCGAATAAAGGGCCTCCAAGGCTTTTAAAAAAGGGCCTTTAAAACCATATACTTTTAGAGTGGCAAACATATAAGGCCAACTTAGCCTATCAAAGGCCTCTTGAGCATCTAGACTCAATACCAGTGCCGGGCGGGCGGTTCTGTCCAGGAGGTCTATCAAGTCAATTGTACGGCGTGTGTTGTCCCCCGCATGCCTGCCAGGGACAAAACCAACCTGGTCACTATGGATTAATTTGGGGATTAGTCTGGACAGTCTGGATGCGAGGATCTTGGTAAAAATTTTGTAGTCAGAATTTAAAAGAGAAATGGGTCTGTAATTATCTGGTATAGAGGGATCCTTGCCAGGTTTCGGAATAACTGAAATGTGTGAGTGAGAGAAGTAAGGGTGCGGGGGAGTACCTTTGAACAGAGAGCTGTACAGGGTCAGCATATGGGGAGATAGAATGTCAATGAAAGTTTTATAGTAAAAGTAAGATAGACCGTCAGGGCCAGGCGATTTAACTGCCACATTTAATCCGGCTAAATCCGCTGAAGACAATCTTGGGAGCTTTAAAGTGGAAAAAAAAGACTCAAACTTATCTAGATTAAAAGAGAAATGATTTTCCAGAGTCAGGCAATTGTATAATTTTTGGTAGAACTTTTCAAAAATATCAACCATTTCTCGAGGGCAATGCGTCCTGGAACCATCCAATTTCACAAGGAAATCAGGAAAGGAGTGGAAAGGGCGTGGGCGCAATTTATTAACCAACATTCTGTGGGGTTTGTTTGAGAATTCGTAACATTTTTGTTTCGACCACATTAAGGACCTGGCCGCCTTATCGAGATTCAACGATTTAATCTGTTCTCGAAGGGAAGTGACTCTACGGAGTTTCACCACCGTGGGGGCGCACAACAGCTCCCGCTCTGCGTCAACTAGAGCGGATGTCAAAGATTGAAGGAGTACGTTTCTGTCTCTCTTTAATCGAGAGCCTTCAGCAATGCAAATGCCACGGAATACGGCCTTGTGCGCCTCCCACAGTGTAGAAAAGTCGGAGACTGACCCCAAATTAAGTTGGAAAAAATCCTCCAAGCCTTTGGTTAGAATAGAACGGGAAATTTCGGATTGTAAGAGATGGTCGTTAAGACGCCAATGACAGGACTTAGTGTGGGCCTGGGAAAGCATGATATCTAACATGATGGGGGCATGGTCCGACCATGTAATGAGAGATATATCAGATTCAACCACATAAGGAATAATCAGGGCCGAAATAAAAAAATGATCAAGGCGTGAATACATTTTATGAGCCGGAGAATAAAATGTGAATTGTTTGGAGGTTGGATGTTTAATCCTCCATGAGTCGAAAAGTTGGTGGGACCTAATACATTTACGGAAGGCATTAGATTGGGATGCAATCCTTTTAGATGGAGGGGTATTAAGAAGGGTTTGTCTATCTCTGGTAGGGGACATTATCAAGTTGAAATCCCCCGACGATCATAAAAGGTTGTGCATGATAATGGGGGGAGTCAAAAAGTTTTTGAAGAAAGTCTATCTGACCCGTATTGGGGGTATAAAGATTGACCAAGGTAAATGTAGTGGTCAGGAACTCACAGTCTAAAATGAGAAATCTCCCATGTGGGTCAGCATGCAAGCCCCTGACCTTGATAGGACAAGATTTTTTAATCAGGATAGCTACTCCCGCCTTGCCCGTGGAGTCAGAGGCAAGGAAGGAGGTTCGGAAAAAACCTTGAAGCAAATTTAAACGATCCTCCCGCCCGGAAATGGGTCTCCTGGATCAGTATGACATCCGCGCCTGAGGCCCTGAAGTCCTTCAGGGCCATCCAGCGCTTATTGACAGAACCTAGACCCTTCACATTATATGATAGAATTCTTAACGCCATGAGATCGGGCTAGGTAAATAGGCTCGTGTACGAATAATGGGAATGAAAGATAATAATGAAACATAGGCAAGATTAAAACCATAGAAAATGTAAAATGTGCATAAAACATCTCTTGAAATAACGTCATCTTGACATCTGAAAAATAGCAGACATATCCTTCAAAGGAACATCATTGAGTTAAGAAAATAAAAACATAGCAAATAAGACCAATAGAGTTGTTTAACAAAAATGGACACATCGGACAAAAACAACAATAACCAAAAAAAAAAGAAAAAACATCTAAGACTTTGAAAGCCTGAGTTGCAATTACAACTCAGGAGGCCCTGGACAAAGCCCAGGGCATAGAAGGGGCGTCTACGGACTCTCATCAGGGGGTTCTGGATAAGGGGATGGGGAGAGCCATCTGTTCACCTTATGAGAGTGGTAGCGGCAAAAATGGACTTGGCAGTCAGAGTTCCAAAAATAGTGAAAAGAAGTCAATACATAAACATGGAAGACCGACAGCATGTACATGATAACCTGAAAAAAAAGAAACCATTAGCAAGAAACACATCCCATGGGTTGGGAAAAGATCCACCCTGAACCAGGAGCAGGGTGGAAACAAAACCTTAAAGAAAGGCCAATAAACTAAATTCCTTACAAAATGAGAAAGAATAAAAACAAAATGTAAGGAGCACTGAAGTGTGGATCCAGGAAGAAAAACAAAAAGAGAAAACATGGAACAATTCAAGGAGGCTGTTTGGAGAAATGTGGACGTTGAGGTGTAGAGAAATTCTTCTTAGATCTGCCCCTAACAGGGGTCCAGATAGGGCTTGGAGTGTTGGGAGGTAGACGAACCTGGGCAGTAGAAGGATTCAAGTCCTCATCCGGAAGAGGAGGTAGGCCAAGGCCTTTCAGGAAAGCCTCACCCTCCTGTACCTCACACATGATATGCTGAACTCCATCTTTGGATACAACAAGGCGGAAAGGGAAACCCCAATAGTATGGGATCTTGTGATGCTGTAGATGGGAGGTTATTGGACGTAGAGATCTACGTTTAGCAAGGGTGATGGGAGACAAGTCACTGAAAATCTGTAGCTTTGCCCCTTTGTATGTAATTTGGGATTTGTTGTGTGTGGCCAAGGTTAGAGCCTCCTTGCTTTCAAAAAAATGAAACCTCACTATGACATCTCTAGGTCTAGCTCCAGACGGAGGTTTAGGGCCCAGAGACCGATGCGCCCTATCCAATCGCCAGTCTATGTCTACTATAGTGGGGGCCATGGTGTTGAAAAGACCCAGAAGATAGGTACGTAGATCAGGGTCGCCTACTGTTTCGGGGATACCCCTAAAGCGTAAGTTCTGCCGTCTTTCCCTGTTCTCCAGGTCCTCCTGTTGTAGTTGGAGTTGAGAGACCGAAATGCGTAAGTTATGATTTTCCTCCTCTATAACCTGTACATAGTTAATCATCTCATCAAACTTGTTTTCAAGAGTGTCTGTACGTTCTCCAATTTGGTTAATTTCGCCCCTCAGTTCCGCAGCTAGTTTGCTCACCTCGGCCGGCACATTACTCGTAATCTGTCGGAGCAAGAGTTGCAGTTTAGCGTCAAGTTTAGCATCTAAGATATCTGGGGTGAGGATTTCATGTGGAGAGGGAGATCTCATGACCGGATCCTGAGCGGTGCCTGTCAGAGATCTTTCAGCAGTCTCCGAACCCAAAGGTGGGTCTAGTGCAGCAAAGGGATCCACAGAATGATTAGATGACACAGATTGTGATCTGGTTACAAAGCGCTCCATATTTAAATTCTTACAGTGTCCAAACAATGGCTTATAATAACGTTGTTGCTGGCCAACTTTTCCCATGGGGCGCAAAGAGGAAAGGTAGGTCAAGGCTTACCCCCGAATTTTTAAATGGCTAGAGTAGCATCACGGAGGTCTTGGTGAACAGATGGGACCCCAAGCTCATTTAGAAGTCAGTTTACATAGTAATTGTAACAGTTATCAAATCATCTGTATGGGCATCAGGCAGTGGCATAAGAAAGGTTAGCAAAGCACTCAGTTTGGCAAAAGAAAAGTTATGTGGTAAATGGCTGGATGAGACAGGGAGAGCCTGGTGCAGTAAGGAGTAGCAAGATGGCCGCCGAGAACCAGAGGTAGGCCGAAGCCGCGGTCTTTCCTAAGTAAGGCAGCCGACCGGGTAAACTACAAGTCCGTGCAGGTCTGCAAAACCTCCCACCCGCAGGATTCGGGACCTCACAGAGCGGGCAGCTACAGGGAAGGAGAGGCTGATGTCTGGATACTCACTGCGCTCTGGGGAAGCAGATGTCCCGGTCCGTAGGCCGCAAGATGGCGCCGCGAGGCTCCGAGAACCGCGGCAGAGCTTCTGAGGTCACACTGTCGGCAGACGGGCATCCAAGGACCCCCGAGGGCACGGCGATCAGCGGAGCAGGTGGTGGCAGACGTCCGGTGCCCGGAATACGGGCTTCAGGTACGAAGGGCTCCGGAGGAGCCTCAGGCCTCAAGATGGCGCCGGCGCGTTGCGGATCTTCAGCTCAGGCCTGAAGAAAAGGTTAGCCTGGCCCGGGAAAAAAGGTCAGATAAGCAGCTGGGGCAGTAGAAGGGAATGTCCCAAGTCAGGAGCTGCAAAAATGGGGTGCCACAGAGGTAGCCTGAAGCAGGGATGGCATTGGATTTTCTGCATCTTTGCGGAGCTCTGTATCCACACGTCCTCCCTGTTTCCCGTCTGGACACGCCCCCTTTTTTTTCCAATCTTCTATTGTCCAACTTTGGTGAGTGTGTGTGAATTTTAGCCTCAGTTTCCTGTTCTTAGCTAACAGGAGTGGCACCCAGTGTTGTCTTCTGCTGCTGTATCCCATCTACTACATCTACTACAAGTTTCAATATGTTTTGCATTCAAAGATGGTATTCTGCATATCTTGGTTGTAACGAGTGGATATTTGACCTCTGACAACAACAAGGCATTTTCCTCCACACAACTGTTGCTCACTTGTTTTCTTTTTTTTGGACTATTCTCTGTATACCCTAGAGGTGGTTGTGCGTGAAAATCCCAGTAGATGAGCAGTTTTTGAAATACTCAGACCAGCCCATTTGGCCCCAACAACCGTGCCACGTTCAAAGTCACTTGAATCCCTTTCTTCCCTATTTTGATGCTCAGTTTGAACTTCAGCAAATTGTCTTCACCACATCTAGATGCCTACATGCATTGAGTTGCTGCCATGTGATTGGCTGATTAGCTATTTGTGTTAACAAGCGATTGAACAGGTGTACCTAATAAGGTGGCTTGAGTGAGTGTATATGCCAAAGAAAAAATTAACAAATTGTCCAAAAACGATAATAACAGTCCCATACAATCTTCATGTGACAACAATCTTCAGAAAGTGCAACACATTTCTGCATAAGGAAGTCACACTTTATCCCCCAATGAAAACAGCACTTTCTGAAGATTGTTGTCATATGAAGATTGGATAGAACTGTTATTATCGTTATGGACAATGTGCACGTTTTTTCTTCGGCATATATGTTTGAAAAACTATATCCAGGGCTGGACTGGCCTAGCGGGATAGCGGGAAATTTCCCAGTAGGCTGGCTGTCCTGGGGCCGCTGTGAACAGGAGGCGAGGCTGGCTGAGGAAATTAATTCTAGCAGTGGAGCGGAGGACTGGAGGAGAACGTGACTATCATGTGGCAGGCAGGTCTCTGGTGTGCAGGAGGATAATGCAGGTGGGAGGGAGTATGGACACTTACTGTGTGTTCTATATGCAGTGGACTGATCATTTCTTGTAGTAGGGAACTTACAGTCAATAGCGCTGCTTAGAGGAGTACAAGGGAGGACCTGCTCCTCCTCCCATCCATCCACAGCCAATCAGCAGGCAGTGTAGCCCTCCCCTGCTCACATTTGACTGTAACTGCTGGAGTGAGGCTCCAGGAAGGAGATGAAGGAAAGGTATGACTACAAACAATCCAAGTTCTGCAGGACACACAACTCTGGCTGAATGGAAAAAAACAGGATCATCAGGAGCACAGTAACATGTTGCTGGCTGCCTGCAGTGTCTTCCAGATCTCTATGTGATCAGGCATCGTGCAGGTTACCGATCAGCCTCCCCTCCCTCTTGTCTCCCTGGTTACTTTTTATCTGCCTAGCCTGACCTGCACATTGTCTGATCACACTGATAAGATATCTGGAAGACATTGCACCAGAATTCTATGAGAACAGGACACATTGCTGTTAACCATTTCAGCTTCTAATCAGCTATTTAGCCAGAGCTCTGTGTGTGCTGCACAGACTGATGTTTTTTTTTGGTGGATTTAATGCTGGATCAGGCTAAAAGCTTCACAGACCCTTTAAGGCCTAGGGTGCCCACATGTCCCAGATTGCCCGGGACTGTCCCGTAATTTACATGTCTGTCCTGGGTCCCGGGCACCTTAATTCTGGGACAATACAGTGTCCCGGAATGAAATAGAGGATACAGCCACCCCCTACTAACTAGTAACTACATTTCCGGAACTGGTTGCTAGGGCCGGCACTGCCTGGCATCTTGCAACCAGTGACAATTTACTCTTGTAAAGACAGTGAGGCCGGGAGCGAGGCCTGCGCCTAGTGCAGCACTACTGTCCCCACCCACCTCGGCACCTCCTTCTCTGGCACCTAACAGGGAGTGGTGTGATCTTCACTCTCCAGATAGTGACTCCACTCCTTTCCTTCAATGCACTGCACTGCATCTGGTGGCAGGCTATGGATGGCAAGCGGCACTGCATCTGGTGGCAAGTGGCACATTCACCTGACAAATAACCCGCCGACAAATTTCCCATCAACCCCGGGACTAATCTTGAGCAGTTCAGTGTTTGCAAGAAAATTTGTATTTTGGAATTTGGATGTGATTATTTCTTCTGTCACTTAGTTGTATTTTCAAAGGAAAAACAACTGACTTGATCTTGCAGAGATGGTTTAACCACTTGCCGTCGCCGCACCGTCATAATACGTCCACAAGGTGGCTCTCCTAGGCGAGAGCACGTAATATGACGTCCTGCCTTTTAGCCGCCACTAGGGGCCCCCCGCTCGCCCCCGACTCCCGTGCGTGTGCCCGGCGAGCGCGATCGCCGCCGGGCACATGCGATCGCTCGGTACAGAGCGGGGAACGGGAGCTGTGTGTGTAAACACACAGCTCTCGTTCCTGTCAGCAGGGGAAATGCTGATTTTCTGTTCATACAATGTATGAACAGAAGATCAGTGTTTCCCCTAGTGAGGCCACCCCCCCCCCCCACAGTAAGAACACACCCAGGCATACTTAACCCCTTCCCCGCCCCCTAGTGTTAACCCCTTCACTGCCAGTGGCATTTTTATAGTAATCTAATGCATTTTTATAGCACTGATCGCTATAAAAATGCCAATGGTCCCAAAAATGTGTCAAAAATGTCCGAAGTGTCCGCCATAATGTCGCAATACCGAAAAAAAAATCGCTGATCGCCGCCATTACTAGTAAAAAAAAATATTAATAAAAATGCCATAAAAATACCCCCTATTTTGTAAACGCTATAACTTTTGCGCAAACCAATCAATAAACGCTTATTGCGATTTTTTTTTACGAAAAATATGTAGAAGAATACGTATCGGCCTAAACTGAGGAAAAAAAATGTTTTTTTATATATTTTTGGGGGATATTTATTACAGCAACAAGTAAAAAATATTCATTTTTTTCAAAATTGTCGTTCTATTTTTGTTTATAGCGCAAAAAATAAAAAACACAGAGGTGATCAAATACCACCAAAAGAAAGCTCTATTTGTGGGAAAAAAAGGACGCCAATTTTGTTTGGGAGCCACGTCGCACGACCGCGCAATTGTCTGTTAAAGCGACGCAGTCCCGAATCGCAAAAAGTACTCTGGTCTTTGGGCAACAATATGGTCCGGGGGTAAGTGGTTAAATAGAGTTGAGAAACCCTACAATACTACTGTATATACCTGTACACTAAGTTCAACTTAGTCTCTGACCATCTCCTGAATCAATCATGTCTGCAATCCCTAACTGTCCCCTGTACAATGTCTGCAGTCTCTGACCATCTCCTGTACCATGGCCACAGTCTCTGACCATCTCATGTACCATGGCCACAGTCTCTGACCGTCTCCTGTACCATGGCTGCAGTCTCTGACCATCTCCTGTACTATGTCTGCAGTCTCTGACCATCTCCTGTACTATGTCTGCAGTCTCTGACCATCTCCTGTACCGTGGCCGCAGTCTCTGACCATCTCCTGTACCATGGCCGCAGTCTCTGACCATCTCCTGTACCATGGCTGCAGTTTCTGACCATCTCATGTACTATGGCCTGCAGTCTCTGACCATCTCCTGTACTGTACTATGGCCACAGTCTCTGACCATCTTCTGTACTGTACTATGGCAGCAGTCTCTGACCATCTTCTGTACTCTGACCGCAGTCTCTGACCGTGTTCTGTACTATGGCCGCAGTCTCTGACCATCTCCTGTACTATGGCCGCAGTCTCTGACCATCTCCTGTACCATGGCCGCAGTCTCTGACCATCTCCTGTTATGTGTCTGCAATCCCTGCAGGAGAGGGCACACACCAGTGGCGGCTGGTGCTCTATTTTTTTGGGGGGGCGCAAACAAAACCCCAGTCACCCCCCCCCCCCCCGCCACTCGCAGACAATGGGACCTGCAGACAGACAGAGAGACAGATAGATAGATAGATAGACAGACAGATAATAAAACAGATAGATAGATAGATAGATAGATAGATAGATAGATAGATAGATAGATAGATAGATAGATAGATAGATAGATAGATAATTAGGCAGATAGCTATAGATAGATAGATAGATAGATAGATAGATAGATAGAGGGAGGGGGGGGGGAGCGAGAGATAGAGCTATATATAATTAGATAGATAATTAGATAGACAGACAGACAGATAGATAGATAGAGAGACATAGCTAGATAGAGCTATAGATAAATAGATAATTAAACAGATAGATAGATGGAGGGAGGGGGAGAGAGATAGAGCTATAGATAATTAGATAGATAGATAGATAATTAGACATACAGATAGATAATTAGATAGATAGATAGATAGATAGATAGATAGATAGATAGATAGATAGATAATTAGACAGACATATAGATATAGATAATTAGATAGATCGATAGATAGATCGATAGATAGATAGATAATCAGACAGACAGATATAGATAGATAATTAGATAGAGAGCGATAGATAGATAGATAGATAGACAGACAGACAATTAAACAGATAGAGAGAGACAGAGAAAGAGAGAGAGAGAGGGAGAGCGATAGATAGATAGATAGATAAATAGATAGATAGATAGATAGATAGAGCGAGCTGTAGATAGATAAAGAGATAGAGCTGTAGATAGATAATTAAACAGACAGATATATAGATATAGATAGATAATTAGATGGATATAGATAGATAGATAGATAGATAGATAGATAGATAGATAGATAGATAGATAGATAATCAGACAGACAGCTAGCTATAGATAATTAGATAGACAGACAAATAGATAGATAGATAGATAGATAGATAGATAGATAGATAGATAGAGACATAGAGATATAGAGCTATAGATAGATAGATAGATAGATAGATAGATAGATAGATAGATAGATAGATAGATAGATAGATAGAGACATAGAGCTATAGATAGATAGATAGATAGATAGATAGATAGATAGATAGATAGATAGATAGATAGATAGATAGATAATTAAACAGACAGACAGATAGATATAGATAGATAATTAGATAGATAAATAGATAATTAGGCAGATAGCTATAGATAGATAGATAGATAGATAGATAGATAGATAGATAGATAGATAGATAGATAGATAGATAAACAGACAGATAGATATAGATAGACAGACAGATAATTAGATAGATAAATAGATAGATAATTAGACAGAGGTAGCTAATAGATAGATAGATAGATAGATAGATAGATAGATAGATAGATAGATAGATAGAGATCTATAGAGAGAGAGAGAGAGAGATAGATCTATAGAGAGAGAGAGATAGATAGAGCTATAGATAGATAGATAGAGACATAGATAGATAGAGACATAGAGCTATAGATAGAGAGATAGATAGATAGAGAGAGATAGATAGATCTATAGATCGAGAGATAGATAGATAGAGCTATAGATAGATAGAGCTATAGATAGATAGATAGATAGATAGATAGATAGATAGATAGATAGATAGATAGATAGATCTATAGATAGAGAGATCGATAGATAGATAGATAGATAGATAGAGAGATAGATAGATTTGTAGATAGAGAGATAGATAGATAGATAGAGCTATAGATAGAGAGATAGATAGATAGATAGATAGATAGATAGATAGATAGATAGATAGATAGATAGATAGATAGATAGATAGATAGATAGATAGAGCTATAGATAGAGAGATAGATAGATCTATAGATAGAGAGATAGATAGATAGATAGATAGATGGATAGATAGAGCTATAGAGAGATAGATAGATAGATAGATAGATAGATAGATAGATAGATAGATAGATAGATAGATAGATAGATAGAGAGAGAGATAGATAGAGAGAGAGATAGATAGATAGATAGATAGATAGAGCTATAGATAGAGAGATAGATAGATCTATAGATAGAGAGATAGATAGATAGATAGATAGATAGATAGATAGATAGATAGATAGATAGATAGATAGATAGATAGATAGATAGATAGATAGATAGATAGATAGATAGATAGAGCTATAGAGAAATAGATAGATAGATAGAGAGATAGATAGATAGATAGATAGAGAGATAGAGAGATAGAGAGATAATTAAACAGATAGACAGACAGACAGAGAGAGAGAGAGAGAGAGAGAGAGAGAGAGAGAGAGAGAGAGAGAGAGGGGGCAGGCAGGACAGTCAGATAGATTAGATAGACAGACAGAGATAAGAGATTTGTAAAGCACAGCTGCAGGACGCAGGCACTCTAAGCCCTCACACACAGACAGGAGATGTGAAGCACGGCACCCTCCCCCTCCCTCCTGTCCTCTCTCAGTCCGATCACAGTACAGGCTGAGCATACAGCATAAGGTGCTGGAGATGGATGGGGTGGACAGGGACACTGGACAGGACAGACAATGAGACAAATAAAGTGTTTTTAATAAAGTTTCTTACCTTAGAGTCCTCCTGGAGTCAAAACCGAAAGTAACACTGCCCTGGGGAAAGCACCGCCCATTTCCTTCTGCAGTGAGGAAGCAGCAGGACCCAATTAGAGAGGAGAGTGGAGACACTGGAGAGTGATTGGCTCATGGCGCACAGCACATAGCCACAGAGCTTAAAAAAAAACTGCAAATGAAGCGTCTTGCCTGCTGCATTGGCATGACGCTTCAATGATGCTATAGCAGTGCTCTGAGTCTTTGACCGGCGCTCACCCTGAACATGCACCGTCTTAAAGGACCTTTTTTTTTTCTTAAAGGGCCCAAAAAAAAATTTTTTTTTTTTTTTTTTTTTTTTTTTACTGGCTTTGGGGAGAGGGGGGGCGGCGCCCATGCGCCCCCTATGGACGGGCCGCCACTGGCACACACATAATAAAAACACACACACAAACACTGTACACACTTCTCCATCTCCCACAGCAGAAGTATATAACAGCCACCAGTCCTGGACCAGTACAGAGGGAGGATGCTTTATGGTGGGCGCTATGGCCAAGGCACATTTCACATTGGAATCCACCCTTTCCCAAAAGACAATCATTCATTGGGGACAAAAACGGGGAAGGTCTTGGACATGTCCTTAATCCGGAAATCGGGGATGTCTGGTCACCATACCCTGTAGCTAACACAATAAGTATAATAAGGCATATATTTCAGCTAGAGCACCTCCCCCTAGAGGGGAAAGCCCTCAAAGCAAACTGTAGAAAATTTAAAGTCCATCACTTGGCAGGGGACAACCGTACAGATACCTGCAAACAGAAACAAGAAAATGCAATTCTATCACTAACTTTTGTATCTGTCACTACAGTCTGCCAGCAGGAGGTTATAGGCCTGCTGGCAGAAAAAATCTAACAACAATTTATTTTTAAAGAGTCTCTGGTAAGAGAAGCCTCACCATATGTAGCAAAGCAGTAGGATACTAGGCCTCACGCAAATTTCTTCAGCAGGAACAGGATATCTCATCTATAAACAGATTAGGCCCCTGTTAGGCTGGCCTAGTCCTTGACTGAAGGAACAACAGAGACATAAATCCTCTCCTTGCTGTGCATCTCTGTGATCTCTGGGCTAAACAACTCTCTTCAGTCATTTCACAAATAGAAGTGAGGATTGGGCAGTCTTTTAATGCTGATGTCAGCTTCATTGATGGTGGCAGAGTGGCTCCTGGTTGGCTGTCCAGCCTTGACAACCACCACCCTGTAGAGGGCTCTCCCCAGCCACCATTCCTGATGAATGTACTGAAAACAAGTCTAAGCCTCCTTAATATGAGATTCAAACAATGGTTTGGGGTTGTGCATGTAGTCCCACCACACCAGGTCATCTCCTCACTGTGCACGAGAGTCCACTATGATGTCCATGATGATTTGGGGGACATATGGGGAATCCAACCCCCACTCAAGTGCTGTTCTCTTCTTTACCTCTGGCTGGAATCTGGAAAACCTTGGCAATACCCTTGGCTTGCCTTTCCCAGGGAGGACACAATACTCACTACCCACTGCCTGTACGCAGCACGTTTGGTCTGGGTCTATAAACTACTTACCAAGAAATAACACAAAGAAATCTTCAAAGCAAAGAAAGAATATTCCTCCAATACCATCTCAAAAGCCCTAAACCGCCCCCGTGAACTTTTCAAACTAGTCGCTCAGACTATGAACCCCACCTGTCTAGAACCTCCAGCAAATGAAACACAAGAATTCTGAAATGAACTATCTGATTTTTTTATTGCCAAATTTGAAAACATTTGTGAAATAATTCAGCAGAAAAAACAAAATCGACCTCATCCAGCCAAAGCAAGAAAATCATATCAAAATAAATATTCCTCAATCGTCGCAATTCATGCTGCTTCCAATCACCGTCGACACCATGAAAAGCATCATCAAAAATCTCTGAGACACTACAGCACCAACTGACATCATTGCCACAAAACTCTTGGAAGAATGTGCCGATATTGTGGCACTCACCATAACACATCTCATAAACCAATCATTTAAAGAAGGCATCATTCCAATGTCACTCAAGCAAGGCATAATCAAACCCCTCCTAAAGAAACCCAACCTTGACCCCAAAAACCTAAACTGCCGCAGACTGATAACAAGCCTGAGTACCATCTCCAAGATCATGGAGAAAGCAGTAGTACAACAGCTGCAACTCCATCTGGACGCCCACAAACTCCTGGACCCACTACAATTCGGTTTTTGCCCAAGACACAGCACTGATACGGCACTTCTCAAAATATGGGATGACGCTCTCGAAGCAGCGGGCGAAGGAGAATCGGGTCTCCTGGTGCTGCTGGACCTAAGTGCAGCTTTCGACACAGTAGACTACAAAATTCTCCTCCCATGTCTCACAAAAGTAGGTGGAGTCGCAGTTTCGGATCTACCATGTTTCTCATCATTCCTGGAAAATCGATCCCAGACAGTGAAACTAGGAGTCTTCACGTCAGAAGCCTGCACCGTCACATGCGGAGTCCCACAAGGATCACCCCTGTCGCCAGTGCTCTTCAACATCTACCTTCGCCCACTCCTCACAATCATCAGCAAACAAGACCTGCTCTACCACTCTTACGCGGATGACACTCAACTTTACCTTTGCATCGCCAACAAAAAAGATCAATATCAGGGATTGGAAAAATGCCTGACATTGATAGATAATTGGATGACAGAGAGCTCCCTCAAACTCAATGGATCCAAAACAGAACTTTTCCTTCTCTAAACTGGAAGACAAATTCTAGGACAACTTGGATTTCTCCCACCATCTTTGGACAAACCATCACCCCAAGCACTAAAGAAAAAAGCCTTGGAGTTATCTTTGACTCAGACATGTCCATGGACGCACAAATAGGATCAGTGGTCAGCGGATCTCACTACCTTCTCCGCTTGCTGTGTAGACTCACCCCCTTCATCCCGAAAGAAGACACAGCAGTAGTAGTTGGAACATTAATCAATTGCAGACTCGACTACGCAAATTCCCTCTACCTAGGACTACCAAAATACCAGATTGCTCATCTACAAGTCGTACAGAACACGGCAGCCAGACTGGTAGCGGGTAAAAAACTGTGGAAACCAATCTCCCCGGTCATGAGGACCCTCCACTGGCTAGCCGTAAAGGATTGGGTGACATTCAAGACCCTCTGCCTCACCCACAAATGCACGCAAGGAAACATGTGGCAATATTTATGTGAGAAAATAAAACACTACACCCCAAATCGGGCCCTCCGATCAACTAATCAGAACCTCCTCCACATCCCTAAATCTCGCTACAAAACGAAAGGAGAACGAAGATTCACTGTCCAAGGACCTTGGTTATGGAGTCTGGGGGACCCCAATCTATTGCCCCTACCACTGCCGCTCCCCTCTGGCTCTCTTGAAGACAAGCTGTCTTCCTGCATTGGCTCCCTCCAGGTGGGGTTGTCAGGGTGTACGGGCACAGCCAGCCTTCCAGGGGTAGCTTCTGGTTCCTGCTGGGCAGTACTTACAGGTACCAGATCCCTGACCAGGCTGTAGGCTGAGGCAGCTTTCCAGCTTTTATCCTCAATGACGCTTGTCTTTTTAGGGGAGTCACTATCCTCAGACTCAACCCCACCTTTTGCAGTCACTTCAAGGTTCGCTCCGACCTTTTGGGACTTCCACGGCTCTTCTGTGCAGAGACCCAATCACAGATCTATGCTGAAAGTGAGTGGATCCTGCTCACTCTGTGTCAGCTTGGTAAGCAGCTCTTTGCAGTGCCCACACCGGATCCAGGCACTGATCACTGTGGTAGGTCTCCTGCAGCCAGGACATAGAAGACACAGTCTCTCCGTCCCCTTGATAAACCCAAGGGTAAATCCCCCTTGATGCTCCAGCCGCAAACCAGTGTCCATCTGTCTCATCTCCTGCACTTCAGGCTACCAGGTTAACGCTGGGTACACACATGCACTATCCACCATCTTGCTTCTCTTCTCTGTACAGGCATGGCATGCTGAGTCTCTTCTGGTGCGTGACTCTGCTGCCTAGCTTCAAAACTGTCTGGTTCCCACAGCTCTGCTAAGCAGGCCCGCTTCTGCATGCTCTTCAGTAACCTTTCCTTGGCTAGACTAAAACTTGCAGGCACAGGCAGTATACTGGTGGTTGTCATGTATACACTGATACTTGCTGAACTTGTCAGGACATGCCGCTTAGCACCGACTGTACCAGAGCAACTGAGAGCAGATAGCAGTAAGTGTTTACTTCGACTTTGCTGTTGCCATGAGCAACAGCAATGTCTGTAACACACGTCACACTGTTTTTAGCAGGGTTAGGACAGTCCTCACATCAGCCATGTTTGGGCAACTGAAAGACCCCTTCCCGCAGACGACTGCTGGTTTACCTCGATCACCATGGACAGAAAGAGACATTTCAGTGCACTCTTTACTGTTCTCAGCAGGACATTGCAACATACAGTCACTTTTTCCAGCTTTAAGCAGACCACTGGACACGTAATCCATGGGCGCGATCGCGTGCTGTGGTTTCCACGGGTGACAGCACATGGCGCAATTCTCACTCATTGGCAGGTTTTAAGCTCAAGTGTCCATTCCAGATGCTGTTGGGGCAACTGGGTATGCAGTGCAATACTGGTTTGACAGCAACTCCCACTGGTTGCTATGGACAATGGTACTTTACTTAGAGTTATGTGCCCTGTCAAACTGTGACCATGTTGCCTGTTTCCCTGTTTTAACCACCTCAGTGGTCCTGGTAGTGCAGGTTACCGTGGGCAATATCCCGGATGAGCCCCCAAATGTAGCTCACCCCTAAGGAGCTGAAGATGAACTGGATCCCCAATTCTGAACAGTCGGACCCCCAAATCTGGCATGACTTATGCCTATTTATTAGGTAAGTTCTGACCCCTGCTAGCCCACTACTAGGGATTGGCCGAGGCCTTATAAGTATTCCAGTCATCTCTTTCTAACCTCTTGCCCACTAACTCTAGAACATTCTCCAATGTCCCAGAAACAGGAGGAGGCACTAGAGGACTGTCAGGATGAGTCATCCATAACTGACTCACTGAACCCTGACCCATATTCAACAACTCAGGCTTAGCCCTGAGCTAACTAAATTTTACCCACACATTCACTAACTCTAGCACACACTAGCGGGTGCTACAAAACAATTATTTTGTTTATTAGATAATTGGATAGGGGATGTCTTTAAAAAGAATCAGTTTCATAACTCTCTTTCAAAGTATAGGAATGCACCCCCCTGCAGATGACATATCTGGGCTTTGATGGTAGTCCTTTAGGTTTCAGAGCCCAATGAGCCCTATCCAGTTCAATATGTTGAGAGATAGGGTCGCCCAATAAACCTTTGAACAGAGAATACTTTTCCAACCCTCAGAGCCTGGGAGGCCCCTAACTCAAATATTGTTGTGACGGTTGCAATTTTCCAGGTCTTCCTGGTGTCTTTGCATGTCACGGAGGATATAGCGATCGTCTATCTGTTGTGATTGCACCAGGTGAATTGCTAGCTTTGTAGTTTGCACATCCTTTTTAATATCTTCCAACCTAGCAGACAGGTGATGGAAGTCAGTCGATAGGGTTTTAATCTTATTGTGACAAGCCTCTTTGACCTCTGTTATTATTATCTTGAAGTCATCCTTGGTGAGCAGAGATTGCAATTGTTCATGCTGAGTTCTTCAGCAGAAGGCATAGGGGAGGCCCTGGCAAGAGGACGGGTGGGCCCTGCAACCCCACCAGGAAAGTCCCATGGCTCATACCAGGCCTGCTAGGCATCCAATTGAGGATGATTACAGGCCTTGCAAGTGTTACCCCCAGATCGAAAACCAGTTTGAGATGGAGCCCCAGGGCAGTTGGCAGAGGTGCGGGGGACACTAACATCCCTAGAGCGATGCGCCCTTTGAGGTTTCAGGGAGCATGGGGCTGAGGTTGAGGTAAATGCAGAAGATGACTCAGGCTACAGCGTGGTAGAGATTGCGAGCAGGCCGTATGGCAAAGGGAAACCACTGGAAGAGAAGGTGGAGGGCTCACCTGAGGATATGCTGGCTTTACTGCAGTGTCCTCTGGGCAAGATGACCAATCATGCTCCACGGGCTGGAGAAGTCTGCTGCGATAAACACAAACTATTTACTAGACATGTGCACACTGAAATATTTTGTTTCGGAATTTTGTTTTCGTCCGGAATTTTTTTTTATTTAGTTACTTACGAAATTTGTTTTTATTTATTTATTTTTTTGTTAAAAAAATGCATTTGTTTTAAATCCAAATTAATTAAGGTCGAATCTGTCATTGAAGGCTTATGGTGGCTGTCAAATGTGCTAAGAAGATTTGACGGAATCTTTAAAAAAAAAAAGACGATTCAACAGAATCTTAAAAAAAAATAAAAAGATTTGACGGAATCTGTGTTTTTTTACAATTATTTACACTTCCTTAGTGAAATGGTAGGGGTATAATGTACCCCATTACCAATTCACATAGGGGGGCCAGGATTGGGGGTCCCCTTTGTTAAAAGGGTCTTCCAGATTCTGATAAGCCCCCCTGCCCGCAGACCCCCACAACCACCAGGCAAGAGTTGTGGGGATGAGGTCCTTGTCCCCATCAACAAAGGGACATCCTCCCCATGTTGAGGGCATGTGGCCTGTTACAGTTCAGGAGGGAGCGTGGGGGCTCTCTCGTCCCCCGTCTTTTCTGTGGCCGGACAGGTTGCGTGCTCGGATAAGGGGTCTGGTGTGGATTTTTGGGGGAACTCCACACCATTTTTTTTTTGCATTTGGGGTGGAGTTCCCCTTAAAATCCACACCAGACCTATAGGGTCTGGAATGGATATTTGGGGGGAACCCCACGTCATTTTTTTTTAAATTGACGACAGGGTTCCCCTTAACCTGAAGGGCCTGGTAATTGAATTTGGGGGGACCCCCACACTTTTTTTTTTCCATGAATGAATTCTCTCTGAATTCCTGGGAGCAGACAATTCATTATAGCCACGAGTGATTTTTAAATGACTTTTTCTCCTTCAGAGATGATACTTTGTGCAGAGACAGTTCTAAGTACGGGAAACATGCGTTATTTCACATGCATACTTTACACCCCCCCTACGTATGAAATGTAAAGGAATATTTCACTTTTATTGTTTCACTTTAAGCATTATTAAATTCACTGCTCCTGAAAAAATGTCCCCTGAGTCAAGACCCAGGTCCCCAAATACTTTTTAGGACAATAACTTGCATATTAGCCTTTAAAATTAGCACTTTAGATTTCAAACATTCCCATAGACTTTAACAGGGTTCTAAAGTTCACACAAACTTTTGGTGTGTTCGCAGGTTCTGGTGCGAACCGAACAGGGGGTGTTCGGCTCATCCCTAATGACTAATAATAATTATATTTATTAATTATTATTACTAGTCAACCAACATTCAAATTCTTCTATAGCCTATGGGCAGAGAATTTCACCATAAATGTCCGCTTGCTGCGATCCTATGTTTTTAGCTACTTCATTGAATCTTCATGTCTCTCTATGTCAAATTTTTTCTCTCTATGTCAAATCTTTTCTCTCTATGTCGACTCTTCTTCATGTCTCTATAATGTTGAATCTTTTCTCTCAATGTCAAATCTTTTCTCTTTATATAGAATAATATTACACAAATAGAACAAAGCTCTAAGGCCCAGATTCACAAAGACTTACGACGGCGTATCTCCAGATACGCCATTGTAAGTCCGAATGGCCACCGTCGTATCTATGCGCCTGATTCATAGAATCAGTTACGCATAGATTTGGCCAAGATACGAGCGGCGTAAGTCTCCTACGCCGTCGTATCTTTGGTTGCAATAATTACGCTGGCCGCTAGGTGGCGCTTCCTTGATTTCCGCGTCGAATATGTAAATAAGCAAGATACGCCAATTCACAAACGTACGTACGCCCGTCGCAATTAGTTACGCCGTTTACGTAAGACATACGCCGGCGTAAAGATAAAGCATGTCTCTAGGTGGCGCAGCCCATGCAAAGTATGGACGTCGGAACAAGCGTATCTTTTTACATCGTTTGCGTAAGTCGTACGCGAATAGGGCTATGCGTAAGTTACGTTCACGTCACAGGCATTGAGCCGACGTATCTTTGGGCATAAATACGACGCTATACTGAGCATGCGTTCGTTCGGCCATACATCTACATGGGGTCAAGCCTCATTTAAATACAACGCGCCCCCTACCAGCCTACTTTGAATTACGCGTGCTTACGCGTGCTTACGCTGGCCCATTTACGCTACGCCGCCGTAACTTAGGACACAAGTGCTTTGTGAATACAGCACTTGCCTCTCTAAGTTGCGGCGGCGTAGCGTAAATACGATACGCTACGCCCGCGCAACGTAGAACGGCCGTACGTGAATCTAGGCCTAAATGTATCAAGTGAAATAATAATAAAGATTATTAAGGTAAAAAAGTGTGCAAAATGTCCCATAAGCAGATGATGTGATGAGCTGCCAAATGAGAATAATGATGCAGCTAAATGTCCACTAGGCCAGGTATGGGTAGATGACTGACAACTGAGTGGTCATATCCATCAAAGGGCTCCCAGAACTCTTACCTCAATATAGAAGGTACAGGGCATCAAAGAAATCCTTAGTGTAAATAGCCTGCTTGCAGCCACAGCGTCTTCCCTCCTGGCTCACTCCAGTCCAGTCCTATTGCACAAACCCTTACAATTCCGGTCCTGATGAAGTGGCAGGATGTGTCTGCAGATGGGGCCAAAGCGAAGTTGAGATCTCCACCGATGTTAAAACAGGGACCCCCAAACGAGGACAATCTGGTGAGAACGGATGAGAGGAACCGAGCCTGATCCACGTTGGTTTGGTTACCCTGCCTCTTTCAAAGGCCTTTTTCCATCTTTGAAATGTTCAACTAGATATTGGCAAATACCCAATGCATAGGATGATCAGTCCAAGGCAGTCTTTATATACTTAATAATTTTTCAATTCAAGTGTTCATCATTTGGGCTGACAAACATGCAATGAATTGGAATATTAACACATGGAACTTTAACTGTGAACATCTCCCAATCTTCTGGAATGCAGAAAGCAGGTGAGCAATCGCTTGCCATGTATCAGCAGAATGTGTTAAATCTCTGTTTGTGTTGCTGGTAGGGATCAGTTTACACAACGTTTAAAAATATATAGTTATATAATGATGATTATAAGACACTCAGTATATTTCTCAGCAGCTAAAAATGCTACAGAGTGTCTTAGCAGTTTCACAGTAGTAATTAGCACTGTCATCAAGAAAATTATTTCTGTATACAGTATGTTACCTTCAATATGTTTTAATAAAAATAGAAAACTCAATTATAGTAAAATAAACAAAGTGTTTCTTATAAATAGATAAATGATGTAGGAAAGCTATTTATATATTGTATATTTTAGAATTTGTATAATGTACACAATCAGGGCCGGACTTACCATTGGCCTTGACTGGGCTCAAGCCCAGGGGCCCCACCCAATAGGGGGCCCCCTTTAAAAAAAAAAAAAAAAAAAAAAAAAAATTTTATTTATTTTTTTTTTTTTTTTTTAGGGGTCCGGAGGTCCCCAGGGCCCCGGACGGCAACCCCCCTTTTTTTTATTTATTTTTTGTAAAAAAATTTTTTTTTATATATATATATATATATATATATATATATATATATATATATATATATATATATATATATTATTATTATTATTATTAAAGGGCCCAGGGGTCTCCAGGGCCCCCGGATGGCAACCCACCTTTTTTATTTTTTTATAAAAAAAATTACATTTTTTATATATATATATATATATATATATATATATATATATATATATATATATTTTTTTTTATTAAAGGGCTCAGAGGTCCCCAGGGCCCCATGTGGCAACCCCCCCCCCTTTTTATTTTTTTTATAAATGTTTATTTTTTTATTTTTGTTTATTTTTTTATTAAAAGGCCCAGAGGTTCCCAGGGGCCCAGAGGTCCCCAGGGCCCCCGGGTTTGGCAACCTCCCTTTTTTTATGTATTTTTTATAAATGTTTTTTTTTTATTATTAAAGGGCCCAGAGGTTTATTTTTTCTTTTTATTAAAAGGCCCAGAGGTCCCCAGGGCCCCGGATGGCTACATATATTTATATATATTTGTTTTCTTCTTTATTTCTTCTTTTTTTTGTAAAGGCCCCCCCGCTTCTCAATTTGCGGCAGCCCCCACGCTTCTCAATTTCAGGCGGCAGCACCCCCACCCCCCCTAGGTTCTCTGCTTCAGGGGGCCCATGCCTTAAGCTGTGCAAGGGGCCCCAAAATTCCTGATGGCGGCCCTGCGCATACCTCCCAACACGCACGGATTCTGTGGGACTTTCCCGCACAGACAGTTTCTTCCCGCAGGGTTAATTTTCCCCGACTGCAAGAGGAGGCAGCACGGAAGCAGGAGGAACCGGAGTGGTGTGTGGAGGACTGTGGCTGCTGAAGGGAAGAAAGCCGACAGCCGGGCTAATGACAGTCTGTGGCCCCGGCTGTTGGCACAGGTGAGAGGCACTCCCCCCCCTCAACAACTGCAAAATCCCCCCCCGCTCAACAACTTTAATGCGCTCCCCCCCGCTCAACAACTTCAATTCGCCCCCCCCCCCCCGCTCAACAACTTCGATCCCCCCCAATTCTCGGCTCCAGGGGGCCCCTTCAACACTCAAGCCCAGGGGCCCCCACCACCCTAAGTCCTGCCCTGTACACAATTAACTTCTGGCATTACAGTAGTACATATGCTAAACAGATAAGTACAACTATATAAAACAACTATTGCTGTAACTGCTTATAAAATATTAGCTGGAATTTGGATTAAGTTTTGGATCTAACCTTCCTCTCCCCCCAGACTAACAATGCTGCTGTCCAAAGGAGTCTCTATTGCTCTTTTATCCAGAGGTGTGTTATTGGCCAGATCAACAACTGACAAAATAAACTAAAAACATAATGCAGTCACCACATCTAAAGATTGGTAAGCTACATCGAGGGGCAGCTGGATGGCAGGATATCAAGGGGCAGCTGGATGGCGTGATATCGAGGGGCAGCTATATCGAGGGGCAGCTGGATGGCGGGATATCGAGGAGAAGCTGGATGGCGGGATATCGAGGGACAGCTGGATGGCGGGGATATCAAGGAGCAGCTGGATGGTGGGGATACCTACAATATTGCCTGGTGAGAGCTGGACGATGAGGCCATGGAAAGGTAAGGAGGAGGATGTATCCTCCGATCTACATTGTAATGTGTGTGTGGGGATGGTGTTGTGAGTAATGCAGGAAGCATGTGTCATGTAGGTGAGTGTAATGTCAGGTAGGTGAGTGTAATGTCACGTAGGTCAGTGCATGTGTCATGTAGGTCAGGTAGGGGAGTGTAATGTCATGTAGGTGAGTGTAATGAAATGTAGGTCAGTGCATGTGTCATGTAGGTCAGTGCATGTGTCATGTAGGTAAGTGCATGTGTCAGGTAGGTGAGTGCATGTGTCATTTAGGTGAGTGTAATGTCATGTACTGTAGGTCAGTGCATGTGTCATGTAGGTGAGTGTAATGTCATGTAGGTGAGTGTAATGGCTAGGTAGGTCAGTGTATGGGTCAGGTAGGTCAGTGTATGTTACACAATGCATTCCTAAACCCTGCATTCTGAGCGAATCTGGCAGAATCGTAAGTTTGTGGCCCTTTAGGCCTTATTCAGAGGGATGATCAGTCCCATCCTCTGTTCAGAGATGCTGGCAGGTCTAATTCTGTGTTGGCACTTTGAAAGAAATACGTTGGTTTTGCGTTGCGGTTTTGGCACTCGGGCTCAAAAAGCTTCGCCATCACTTCTCTAGGGTGAGCACCTCATAACAGAAAGATAGGAATGTAAAGCAGTGACAGGCTTCTGTTTTCATGAATATGGTCCAAAGGTATCCTACCAGAGGATAGGCATAGTTGTAAAGGTCTGATTCGCATGGAGTGCTGCTCTGGTGTTGTCATCATGCTTAGCCAGGAAGTGATCATGCATACAGAGGAGCGAAGGTGCTGGTCACTATTATATGAATGCCTAGGGGATTTAAAAAAAAAAATATGTCTGTGTGCACCGGATATAGTGCACAGTATAATGTGAGTGTTTAATTAAAATGTTTAATAAATGTAGTGTGACTGTCAGGAACCGGAGTGACCAAAAATGTGTGGACTGCCACAGGGAATATCAGGCACAAATACAGTGTAAAAGACTATAATTTATTTAAAAATGAATGCACCTCCAATATACCAAACTGTGTAAAACAACAAGATAACCAAAAATAGTGACACACAGTGAACAACTGCCCAAACCAAGTATATACAGCAAGCAGGGAATGCAAAGTCATAACAGAGCCAGGGTCACACACACAGGAGATTAGGCAGAGGGAGCTGGGAGCAAGACAGGACAGGGAGAGGGTAACAGGAGATGGATAGAGCAGGTGGGAAGGGATCAGGCTGCAGGGTCGCGGTCAGGATCCAGGAACAGGAAGCAGGATACAGGAACATAGGTCAGGGGCACATGGAGACAGAACACCAAGGCAGGACTGAAGAGCATAGGCAGGGCAGGGTCACTTTTTGCGATTCGGCACTGCGTCACTTTAACTGACAATTGCACGGTCATGTGACGTGGCTCCTAAACAAAATTGACATCCTTTTTTTCCCACAAATAGAGCTTTCTTTTGGTGGTATTTGATCACCCCTGCGGTTTTAATTTTTTTGCGCTATAAACAAAAATAGAGCGCCAATTTTTAAAAAAATTCAATATTTTTAACTTTTTGGTATAATAAATATCCCCCAAAAATATATAAAAAAACATATTTTTATCCTCAGTATATTTTTGGTAAAAAAAACACAATAAGTGTTTATTGATCGGTTTGCGTGAAAGTTATAGCGTCTACAAAATAGGAGTATTTTTATTAATATTTTTTTTTACTAGTAATGGCAGCGATAAGCTATTTTTATCATGACTGCTATAAAAATGCACTGAATACTGTGAAAATGACACTGGCAGTGAAGGGGTTAACTACTAGGTGGCACTGTAGGGGTTAAGTCTGCCCTAGTGAGTGATTCTTACTGTAGGGGGGATGGGCTATGTGTGACAAGACAGTGATCACCGCTTCCGATTACAGGATGCGGTGATCACTGTCATTGTCACTAAGCAGAGCGGGGAGATGCTTGTTTAAATCAGCATCTCCCCGTTGTGGTGCGTGTCCACAATGGCACGATCTTAATGGGGACGTATAGATACGTCCTTCTGCCTGTCCGTGCCATGCTGCCTATGTATATAGTCGTGCGCTGGTCGGCAAGCAACAAGCAACAAGCATCAGGCGATGACCGATTACATGATATGATCTTCTGGATGCTGAGAGACACCCCCTGGTGGACACTGGAACTTTAGCCTATAGATTTGGGAGCCACAGTGCCACCAGCAGGTGAGCCCTATCCTGACAGTGACCTTTATAATTTAAAGGTCATACCTTAAGGTGAGAGCACATCTGGGATGAATAGTGTGCATATGTTAAAGGAAAGAGGTTTTGAAGTGGATCACAGTGAATTTTGAATATTTGGTTATGAACAAAATGGACTGCATATAAAGACACTAATAGTCCAGAATGTTGGATCAAATTTATTTTTAATGTTGTACACATTTGCCAAAAGGATGGAATTTATTGTAATATATGGTAATAGCCCTAACCACCTTTTCTGGGTCCACTGTTATTGTGGCCCATGTGTTATGTAAAGTACCTGTAGAAAGGTTCTGTCCAGAGTGGAGCTTTGGCTGGGGGTTGAGGTGTTAGCGTAGTAAGGCAGGCCAGATCAGCAACAAGTCTTGACAGTAAGGTACAAAGTCAGAATCCAGAAGCATGGTTGAGGACAGACAGGGTTATATAGTGACTGATTGTTGGATCTGTTTACCTGATTCCTGGAATCAGGTAAACAGCTAGAAGCTGTCAAATTCATCCACTTCATATGCCCTAGATCAGGGGTCTCCAAACCTTTCAAACAAAGGGCCAGTTTATTGTCCTTCAGACTTTAGGAGGGCCGGATTGTGGCCAGTGGGGGCAGAAAATGTCCCAGGCCCAACATCAGTGAGAATAAATATGGCCTCAGGGTTAGTGGTCAGAAGGAGGAGTAGTGTCTCTATCAGTAGGAGGAAAAGCATCCCATCATTGGTATCAGTAGAAAAAACGGTGCCCCCTTGTTGGTGTCAGTGGGAGGAATAGTGCCTCATATCAGTGGGAGGAATAGTGCCCCAAGGGCCAGATAAAGGCTAGCAAAAGGCCACATTTGGCTCTTGGGCCACAGTTTGGAGACCCCTGCCCTAGATGTTTGGCATTTGGACAGATGTCCAAACAGCCACTGTTCAGTTTGAATGTAAGAGCATTGAGCTCATCCCTAATACTTAGCTATCCTGATGCCCGTGAAGTTGAAAGATGCTTGCTGGAATACCTTCCACATCTGGTGCACTTTAAAATGTGTGTCAGATCCCCTTTGCTGCATACTAAGGTTTCTTCCACCAGCCCCCGCGTCCTGCAGGGATGTAGGGGCCAGCAGAGGAAACCAGGAAGCTCAAAGGGGAATTCCAGCCTCTGACACCCCAAGAAGTGTAAATTGCAGGAGATGTTTGAGCATGCTTATTTCTTCAATTTAATGGAAAAAAAATAATAATTATGTGCAGGCAATGGTACAGGTAAGTGTTTTTTCCTTGCTTTGCAGAGACCATTTATTTTTATGTTTTAAAACTAGAGTCAAATCAATGCCATGGCCACATCTTCAGAGAGTCAGCCATGAAGTGTAGATCAATTGTGGTGTGTTGGCAGCCCATTTATAGTGAATGAGCTGGCTTAACATAATGCATGTAAGGCTCTGTTCACACCTAGGCGTATATACGCCTGTAGTGCGACGCCGCAGCAGCCCCCGAGACGCTGGAGGGATGATTTCACATTGCCCTCTATGGAGATGGTTCACATCTCCACGCCGAACGCCGAACACCGTACGCCTGTCGCCTGAAAACAAGTCCCGGACCTTTTTTTCAGGCGGCTTTCGATGCTCGGCATAGGAGATGTGAACCATCTCCATAGAGGGGGTAAGCTGCATTCACAATCGCGGCGTTTTGTCGCCGCAAATCGCGGTACAAAACGCCGCAATTCGCGGGACAAAACGCATCGATTTTGTACGCCAAGGTGTGAATGCAGCCTTAAGATGCAAAGTAATATGAGTTAATGCACTGCAGCAGATGTCTAAAATTTGAATCACCCCTTCATGTTTTGGTATGGCACCCCTGATGATAGCACATGTTTCCAGGTCAGAAGTTTGTTGTTTATATTTCTGCAGTGAAATCCAGAGTAAGAGCCTTTGCTGAATACTTATATTGGTGTTTTGTGTTTATATTAGTATCCAGGTGATGGGCGTAAGACAGGTTGATTTTTTATTGTGAATAATTATAGTTTATGATGCTATATTTATTGCTTGCACTTTCTTATTTTATTTCTTTATCTGGACAAGAAATGTTTAATTAGATATGTTTTGCTTGTGGGTTTTTTGAGTAATCCTTGGACTCTGAGTGAAGAATAAAATGTATCACTGCTGCCATACCAACATTGAGGCCCTGTACACACGGTCGGTCAAAACCGATGAAAACGGACTGAAGGACCGTTTCATCGGTCCAAACCGATTGTGTGTGGGCCCCATCGGTCAGTTATCCTTCGGTCAAAAAATTTAGAACTTGCTTTAAAATTTAACCAATGGACTGATAACCGATAGGTCAAAACTGATGGTTAGAATGCAAAAGCATCGGTTAAAAACCTGCGCATGCTCAGAATCGACGCATGCTTGGAAGCATTGAATTTCATTTTTTTCTGCACGTCGTTGTGTTTTACGTCACCGAGTTCTGACACGATCGTTTTTTTAACTGATGGTGTGTAGGCACATTAGACCATCAGTCAGCTTCATCGGTTAACTTTCGGACCGTTGTTATCGGATGAACTGATCGTGAGTACGCAGCCTTAGAAGTAACAATGTTTTGTCCCCCTCTCAGCTGAAACATCTTTGAAGAATTCTGCACTTTTAGATGTTGCATCTTTTCATCTTAATCCATAAGAACATGTGATTCGTAGGTTTCTTAAAAAATACCAAGAAGCCAAAAAAAAATAAAAAAATATATAATGTATATTCCACTGGTGGCATAACCAAAACTCATTATTTTGTAATATTTACTTCCGCCCAATTGTATATCTATCTATCTATCTATCTATCTATCTATCTATCTATCTATATATATATATATATATATATATATATATATATATATATATATATATATATATATTGGGAGAGAGAGAGAGAGAGAGAGAGAGAGAGAGAGAGAGAGAGAGAGAGAGAGAGAGAGAGAGAGAGCGAGAGAAAGAGAGAGATAGCCAAGTACTGAAAATTAATTTGTCTTTAATGATTTGTAACCTTTTTTTCTTCATCAATCACCTTAAGTGGAAAAGTACTCAGAAAATGTATTAGTTTACAAATAAATCCAATAACAACTTGAAATGAAGATGGGTATAATAATCTCCATTCTTCTGGGCAAATGTATTGATTTTTACAAGGTAATAGTATTACATTTGATGTCCAAACAAAATGGGAATTAACATTCGAATTTGCAAAGAATCTTCAGATAATTGGACTTGTTTGTATCTATTGATTGAAAAGATAAATTGAAGCACCTCTGAAAACACAAACGGTAGCTATAGAAGAATTAAATTAGTCCGTTTTAGCTCTTGAAAAAAGAGGAATCAAAGCAACTAACTATTGTGAAGATTGATTTTTCACATCAAGTTTTATTCTATGTGGTGACCTAATGGATTAAAACATAAATTATTATATTTTACATTTATTTTAGTAGGCTAACTCTAATGCCGCGTACACACGATCGGTCCATCCGATGAGAACGGTCTGATGGACCGTTTTCATCGGTTAACCGATGAAGCTGACTGATGGTCAGTCGTGCCTACACACCATCGGTTAAAACCGATCGTGTCATAACGCGGTGACGTAAAACACAACGACGTGCTGAAAAAACGAAGTTCAATGCTTCCAAGCATGCGTCGACTTGATTCTGAGCATGCATGGATTTTTAACCGATGGTTATGTCTACTAACGATCATTTTTTTTTTCTATCGTTTAGGTATCCATCGGTTAAATTTAAAACAAGATTGCTTTTTTTAACCTATGGATAAATAACCGATGGGGCCCACACACGATCGTTTTGGTCCGATGAAAACGGTCCATCAGACCGTTCTCATCGGTTTGACCGATCGTGTGTACACGGCATAAGAATGACCCAGGCTATTCGCAGTTTGGTGAATGGGCAAATGAACTGCCCATATTTGGCTAGTTCACCAACCCCCAAGAATCTCTGGTTAATGTAACCGTAAGTCTGTCATTTAGCAGTGGTAGCACTAATGCTGCTAAATGACACAGGAATTCCCCACTGGCTTCTTTTTGTACCCAAGCCAGCAAAGATTATGGGTGACATCATTTGCCAAATATGGTCATGAACATAGTTGGTCAACGACATCACCCAGGATCTCCGTCAGCTTGTTACCAAACAGAAGTCCAAGGGAATCTGTCTTAATATCAATAGTGTTGAGTGAAGATTGCTAGGAACAATTACCGGTAGTTGCTGTGGCAGTGGGTTAACATCACCAGGCATCGCCTTGATGTGAAACTACATCATTAAACTAAATGAATGTTCAATGTACATGTGTAATATGTACAGTGTGGAATGTTTTATTTATTAAAATACTTTTTTTTATGGTGTGAATGCTTTTATTTAGTGGAGGAACAAAAAGGGATACTATGTACCCCTTACCCATTTACCTAGGGGGGATACCTGGGTTCCCCCTAGCTCTAAATAGGACTTCCAGATTCTGATAAGTCCCCCCTGCAGACCCATATTTCCCTTTCAGTGGACAGAATGTGAAAATGAGGCCCATTTCCCCATCAACGTGGGGCAAGGTGCCTTGCTAGGACGAAGGATTTGATGTCCCACCTTGTAAGGTACCCTCCCAATGTTGAGTTCATATGGCCTGATATGGTTCAGTAGGGGAAGGTACATGCTCTTAGGCAACATCATTGGACAAATATAGTCAAAAAAGTATGCTTAGCCTTCTTTTCCAGTTATGCAGCTCCCCAAGACTTCAGCAGCTACTTTTCAGTTTCTTGTACTTCAAGTTACAGCAAGAAATATTTTCACATATAAGTCTAAAGGAAACCAGGAGTGTAACCAATGTATACTATTCAACTTGCTGCATGTGTAGCCCCCCTAAAATTGAAGACAAAACCCTTATAAAGGCATGCAGCCAGGGTGATCAGAAAAGGTGAGCATTGATTTTGCCCCCCTTTTGAACCATACTAGCCCATATGCCCTCAACATTGTAAGGTTACCTTACAAGAGCGAGTGTACAGAGGTAAGTGGGGGGATGCAAAAGGGGAACCGAAGGGACATGTAGAGGTAAGTGGGGGGTGCATGGTGAGCAGATCTTAACAGTGGAATTTAGGATGTGAAGGTAAACTGATCGGGGTTGGGATAAGGATGTATAGATAAGCAGAGTGTCAAGGGAGGGAGGATTACATCACTGGTCAGTGTATAGACCTATATTACATTGGTGCTTAATGTTACTATAAGGAAAATAAAGAGGAAAGCACAAGCACCCGGTTTATTACCCAAGTAAAGCCGTATTTGAATCGAACGGCTATAAAAACAATAAAATGCATACTCACAAAGGTATTAAGATAGACAACATGTAAATGGGAAGATGTACCTTTGTGAGTATGCATTTTATTGGTTTTAATGCCTTTCATTAAAATACCTCTTTACTTGGGTAATGCACCAGGTGCATGCACCTTTTCCCTTGTTCTTGTAGTTCCACATTCAACAATACTCCAATCCAAAGAGGGCTGCATCCACCAAGCATTGGGCCATGTATGTGATCTGTCACCTGTACAGCCATCTCTCTAAGGGGGACCCCTGAGCGCTGGGAGTGTTTGTTTCTCTTTTCTTGTTAATGTAAATATGCCTGTTATGTTGGGGTCAGTGTAAATCTTCCCATTACATCGGTGGTTGGTGTAAATGTCCCTGTTACATTGCTGGTCAGTTTAAACATGCTTATTATATTATGGGAGTTATTTGCAAATCCACTTTTCACTGAGAGTGCACTGAGAGTGCACTGGAAGTGCAGTTGCTGTAAATCTGAGGGGTAGATCTGAAATGAGGGGAAGCTCTGCTGATTTTAGCATCCAATCATGTGCAAGCTAAAATGCTGTTTTTTATTTTCCTTGCATGTCCCCCTCAGATCTACAGCGACTGCATTTCCAAGTGCACTTTTAGTGCAATTTCAAGTGCACTTTGCACTTGTAGTTTGCACTTGTAGTGCAAATCGGATTTGCCTTTCGTAAATAACACCCTATGTGTCAGTGTTGAATTCCTTCATTACACTAATGGTCAGTGTAAATGCGTCCCTTACATTGGTGGTCAGTTTAAATTCCCCCAGGCATCGGTGTTCAGTGTAGAATAGCCCTGACTTTGGGTTTCAGTGTAAACCTCCTCTTACATTGGTGGTCAGTGTAAATTCCCCCTTACATTGGTGGATAGTGTGAATGTTTCTATTACATTAGTAGTCAATGTAAACTTTCTGTTACACTGGTGTCCAGTGTAGAAATCCTCCCTTACATTGGTGATCAGTTTAAAATTCCCCCTAAATTGGTGGTCAGTGTAAATTCCCCCTAACATTGGTGGTCAATCCTGGCAAAATCCCCACTTATATAGAAGAGTAGAAATCTCTCCTTATGTTGGTGGTGTAACCCAGGGGACAGGTAGCAGATACAAAGCTCCCTGGGATGAGCAGTCTTTTAGGCACAGATACCAAATCCAGTGAAGTAGTGACTAAAGCCCTGTACACACGGGCCAGAATCTCGTCAGGAAAAAATCTCTTACCGCCTGAGTGTACAGACACTTCTTTCAAAAGAACCGCGGTTCTTTTGAAAGGCAAGAACGCGGTGACGTCATCGCGTACGATGAGCATGCGCTCGTCACATTTGATGCCTTTACCACCATCTTGCTGCACCCTACCTATGCCTAGGAAGCTACTACGCATGCGTCAAACTCATTTCGAGTATGCACAGGTTTCCACAGCGACAGGTAAGTATACACACTCTCAGGTTTCTCGGCAGGAAAACACTGCCAAGAATCACAACGAGAAAATAGAAAACAGGTTCTCTATTTTTCTTGTTGAGATTTTATCTGTGCCACCTCTCAGTGCAGCCTCATTAGTGCCTCCTTATCAGTGCCCACCAGTGCCACCTCAACAGAGCCCATCAGTGCAGCCTATCAGTGCCCATTGGTGGAGCTTATCAGTGCCGCCTTTCAGTGCCCATCAGTGCAGCCTATCAGTGCCCATCAGTACAGCCTCATCAGCGTACATCAGTGAAGGAGAAAATTGCCTGTTTGCAAAATTTTATAACAAACTATGAACATTTTTTTTTTTAAATGTCCTGTCTTTTTTCATTTATTTAGCAAAACATAAAAACCTCAGTGGTGATTAAATACCACATAATAAAGCTCTATTTGTGTATATATATATACATATATATATATATATATATATATATATATATATATATATATATATATATAAGAAGGCCAGTATGGTGGCCTGAGTTTATGGGAGGAGCCCGGAGGGTATTTAAGCAGCCCACTCACACATGCTCTTTGTCGGTTCAGTGTGCAGTACTACACGTCACTGGGCCGACTCTTCCCAGCTCACCTCATATCCGTGAGTCTGCGCATTCAATCGCATTCGACATCGCAAGCGCTTTGCGGCTTCTCCCTTCATGGTCTTCGCCGGCGGTTCCCGCTTACTTCGCAGGTAGGATTCAAACCTTTTCGTATCTTGTGCAATCTTACAATTCGTTATGCTTCATATCCTGCATCCCTTTTGGGAAAAAATCTGCTTCTGAGTTACTTTTGCTCATGTTCCAACATCATTTGGCTCAGGCATAGTACATTTGTAACTTCCTTCTGCCAAACATACGATTCATTTGTAAATCCATTTGGAGATTGACATGTGTTTGTATGGGTTCTTTGGCAGATTGAGGTGCTAATTGGACTCACATGGTGCCTTGTCTGCACTTGATTAGTCTGGGGGGATGGGTGGTTGGTAGGTGTTCGGTTTCAAAGCAAGGGGTAGCATACACTCTACAACCAATTCGTATTAGATTCGTTCAATACTCCTTACTATCAATTCGTATCGGATTCATTTCATGCATTTTACAACCATTTTGTATCAGATACATTGCATACTTTCTACCGTTGTCATTCATTGTTTCCCCATGTCGTGTGTTTTAGTTCCCGCAGCGGAACTTAGGAATTGCTTGTTCCCACAGTGGAGCTTACAAAGCATTGATACGCACTTCTCGTGTTCTATTTTCTACACCAAACCTTGTTGTTTTGCCCCATGCACGGCATCACGCTACACATTCCCGACATGTTTCACTCCAGCCACAGTCCGCCGCAAACTCACTCGCATGGCCCACTGTCGCAAGTAAGATTTACACATTCTTTATGTCCTATCAATTTGCTACCATTCGTTGTCTCCCATATCGTTCATTAGTGGCCCCTATGGAACCTACGATTCAAACAGGCGTTGTCCTTTTACCTTATACTGCTAGCTTAAGGTACAAACAAACCAGGTGTTTTTATCCTTTCTCAGTAACCCAATTCTTATTGATTGAGACCTTGCAACCATGCAAATCATCTCAGCAGTCTGATACCCTTGCTGAGACCCTTGCAACACATGACCATTACAAAATGCGAAAAAAAAAAAAAACTCAAAAAAGGAAAAAAATATATAAAACGCAAAAAAAAAAAAAAAAAAAAAACTATTGCCACCACGTAACCTCAGCCCAGCAACCTGACACCTGTTGAGACCGTTGCAACGATGCAAAATTCGTCTCCACAGCCTGACACCCTTGTTAAGACCCTTGCAAACGCAATACCGTCTTAGCAGCCCCACACTCATCGAGACTCTTGCAACCACACTAAATCGTCTCAGCAGCCGACACCCTTGTTAAGACCCTTGCAACACATGACCCTTACAAAACGGAAAAAAAAAAAAAAAAAAAAAAACGCAAAAAGAAATATAAAAGTGCAGAAAAAAAATAAAAATTGCCACCACACAATCTCAGCCCCGCAACCTGACACCTGTTGAGACCGTTGCAATGACGCAAAATTCGTCTCCACAGCCTGACACCCTTGTTAAGACCCTTGCAAACGCAATACCGTCTTAGCAGCCCCACACTCATCGAGACTCTTGCAACCACACTAAATCGTCTCAGCAGCCGACACCCTTGTTAAGACCCTTGCAACACATGACCCTTACAAAACGGGAAAAAAAAAAAAAAAAAAAAAAAAAACGCAAAAAGAAATATAAAAGTGCAGAAAAAAAATAAAAATTGCCACCACACAATCTCAGCCCCGCAACCTGACACCTGTTGAGACCGTTGCAATGACGCAAAATTCGTCTTCGCAGCCTGACACCCTTGTTGAGACCCTTGCAAACGCAATACCGTCTCAGCAGCCCCACACTCATGGAGACTCTTGCAAGCACAGAAAATTGTCTCAGCAGCCTGACACCCTTGCAAACGCAATACCGTCTCAGCAGCCCCACACTCATGGAGACTCTTGCAAGCACGCAAAATTTGTCTCCGCAGCCTGACACCCTTGTTGAGACCCTTGCAAACGCAATACCGTGTCAGCAGCCCCACACTCATGGAGACTCTTGCAAGCACGCAAAATTTGTCTCCGCAGCCTGACACCCTTGTTGAGACCCTTGCAAACGCAATACCGTGTCAGCAGCCCCACACTCATGGAGACTCTTGCAAGCACACAAAATTGTCTCAGCAGCCTGACACCCTTGTTAAGACCCTTGCAACACATGACCCTTACAAAACGCAAAAAAAAAAAAAATATATAAAAAAAAAAAAAAAGCAGAAAAAAATTAATTGTCACCACACAATCTCAGCCCAGCAACCTGACACCTGTTGAGATCATTGCAGCCATGCAAAATCGTCTCAGCAGCCTCACACCATTGTTGAGATCCTTGCAAACGCAATACCGTCTCAGCAGCCCTACACTCATCAAGACTCTTGCAACCACACAATACCATCTCAGTAGCCTCACACCATTGTTGAGACCCATGCAAACGCAATACCGTCTCAGCAGCCCTACACTCATCAAGACCCTTGCAACCACACAATACCGTCTCAGCAGCCTTACACCATAGTTCAGACCCTTGCAAACGCAATACCGTCTCAGCAGCCCCACACTCATCAAGGCCCTTGCAACCACGGAATACCGTCTCAGCAGCCTCACACCATAGTTCAGACCCTTGCAAACGCAATACCGTCTCAGCAGCCCCACACTCATCAAGGCCCTTGCAACCACGGAATACCGTCTCAGCAGCCTCACACCATAGTTCAGACCCTTGCAAACACAATACCGTCTCAGCAGCCCCACACTCATCAAGACTCTTGCAACCACGCAATACCGTCTCAGCAGCCTCACACCATTGTTGAGTCCCTTGCAAACACAATACCGTCTCAGCAGCGCCACACTCATCGAGACCCTTGCAACCACGCAATACTGTCTTGAGCAACCTCCCACTCGTCAAAGACCTTTGTGACCATACAGTCTCGCCCCAGCAACCTGGCATTCATTGAGACCCTTGCAGCCAGACAAATCATCTTTGGCCTCATGTACACTGCTGTTGGTAAAAAAAAAAAAAAAAAAAATGGGTTCAGACGGATGTTCAGAGGCATTCGAAACGCCAATGCCTGTAACAGCTTGTAAACACTGCCAGATGCGGTAACTCATGTTTACCAGCGTTTCATTCACAGTCATTTTCATAAAAAAAATAAAAAAATAAAGGGGAATATTGTCTCAGCAACTTGACACTCATTTGAGACCCTTGCTAAATGTAATATCATCTCAGCTACCTCACACCCTTCTAGACCTTTGCAACCACACAATCTCATCTCAGCAACCTGACACCCGTTCAGACCTTTGCAGCCATACAAAGTCATCTTAGCAACCTGACACTCATTTGAGACCATTGCAAATGCAATATCGTCTCCGCAACCTGACACCCATTTAGACCCTTGCAGCCATACAAAGTTGTCTCAGCGGCCGACACTCATTTGAGACCATTGCAAAACGCAAGATCGTCTCAGCAACCCCTCACTTGTTGAGACCTGTGCAACCACACCATGCCATCTCAAAACAAACCTCATAATCATCGAGACCTTTGCAACCACACAATATCGTCTCAGCAAACCAGACTGAGACCCTTGCAACCACCAATACCATCAAACCTTCATACTCAAGGCCCCTGCCACCACACAATATCGTCCCAGCAACCTGACACTCACTGACACCCTTGCAACCGCACAATATTGTCTGCAGTAGTATAAAACACGTAGCGGCACGCACCTACGTGCAAACCCGAATACAAACTAAACTTGCAAACACACCTCAGTGACAAACAATCAGCCACACAAACACACAGTGGCACCCAGTTGGCCATTCATCTTCAGTGGCACGCGGGCCACTCATCTTTTCTCAGTTTTTTCCCTGCGGTTAGTTCAGGTTTTCATCCAGCACCAGCAAGTGCACGTTGGCCTGCGAGTGCACGTTGGCCTGCGAGTGCATGTATATCGTCTTGTTGAGCACCTGTGTATTGTCTTGATTTTCTCACACCAATGCAAGATCCAGTCCAAGTTCTCAAACTAGACCAAGCATCAGTAGCAGACTTAGCTATGTGGGACAACTTCCCCACCTGATAGAACATAATTTCAATCTTCATCCCGGCAGTGTCAGCCGAGCCACCAAAGGCTTTTGCAGCCATTTTTAGGCCGCCACTGGTTCTCCAAAACTTGGCCCCCAGAAATTCTCTTAAATTTTTGCTTCACCCAGTCTTCATCACGCCTCGTGCTGCACCCCATCGTGGCAGCTGCCCAGGTCTGGGTCCACACTTGAACAGGACAGACACTGTTCTTCACCACAGACAATCAGGCCACAGCCGACATCATCAATTAAGATAGATCTAAGTCACTCCCCATCACTTCCTGCGCAGGCTCGCGCAGCTGTCACTCCGTCACCAGTTAATATCTTATGTAGACCTTTTCCAGGCAAATGCAAAAAGCAGCTGATGCGTTTTCCTATTCCAACCTTGGAATGGATGTTTTTTCCAGCAAGAGCCTGGAGCCGACCCAACAACTATCCCTGTCCCACCATGGACATTGCTGACGATGGACTGAAGTCGCATCTCGCCAACGCAATCCAACTTATTAACCACTCCTTGGCACGCAACACACTGAAGGCCTATCGCACTGCTTGGAACACTAATCGCAAATTTTTGGCCCCTTGCCCCGGAGCAGCAATAGGCAACGTTGGACACATCCTAGCCTTCATATCGTATTGCCACATGCAGCTGACCATTTCTCAATACTATCTCGCCATATCTAGATGACATCCAGCATTTCCTGTCCCTGCAGGACCCCAGTAAACCGTCAGTATTCTTGAGCCCATGCAGTCAAATCCCTCCTACAGGGCATACAGAAGCACTGTAGTCAGTGGCAAGCGCCTAGCTTTCAAGAGTCCCCTCTTTAGGGACATGTCTAAAATCCTTACTCGTTCCCTGTTTAGGGCTTTGCCCAGTCTAGTCACCCAACAGCCATCTACCAGGCCTTCTACGGTTCCCTACAACCTAGTGAATTTAGTCAGCGGCTCCGGCAGTCACACACTGCTCCGACGCCACCCGACTTGCTTTCGAACCACTACACTCTCACAGTCTGCAAACGCAACAAACAGGCCCCTGGGGTTGACATCAACCTGTTTCAGCCTGACGCCCAGTGACGGTGCTCAACCCACTACTGCTCCATCTACCCAGCCAATCTGAGGGTAGCTCGTTGCTACCCTTTCTAAACCAGCTCCCTGAGTGTCAGCCAGTGTGTCAAGCATGTCAGAATCCTCCTAAGTAACTTGTGCTTCAAACCCCAGTCAGTTCTCTGGACATTCTTTCCGAATTGGAGCAGCCTCAGTTGCCTCCCAACAGGGAGTACCAGACTACGTAATCAAGATACCAGGCTGATGGAAGTCTCCTTGTTTTGCCACATACATCCCAAATCCTCATGAAGGAATGGCACAAGCCTTTACCAAGCTGGCTCAATAAATACAAGAAATCAATATAAACTATTTCCCTATCTGAGTCTTTTGCCCCCTTTTCTTGGCATACTGACCAGACCACCAAGGCACACTTCAGGTCTATTTATGTTGTAAGTCTTGACGCGTGTTTATGTGATCCACATCTCTCTCGGTTAGAGGGTAACGACCATAAATAAGAAGGCCAGTATGGTGGCCTGAGTTTATGGGAGGAGCCCGGAGGGTATTTAAGCAGCCCACTCACACATGCTCTTTGTCGGTTCAGTGTGCAGTACTACACGTCACTGGGCCGACTCTTCCCAGCTCACCTCATATCCGTGAGTCTGCGCATTCAATCGCATTCGACACCCTCCCGCCCTTCCCTTTTTCAGGGCACTTCTCAGCATGTCCTTCTTCAATTAACTACACATTACTTACCTTGGGTATGCCCCCTTTTCTTGGCATACTGACCAGACCACCAAGGCACACTTCAGGTCTATTTATGTTGTAAGTCTTGACGCGTGTTTATGTGATCCACATCTCTCTCGGTTAGAGGGTAACGACCATAAATATAATATGGGTACAGTGTTACATGACTGCGCAATGTCATATAGTTTGACAGCGCTGAAAGCTGAAAATTGGCATGGGCAGGACGATAATAGTGCCCAGTAGGCAAATGAAGACATTAAGGTGAGAACAGAAAATAGATAATCCACAGTCATCTAGTCCAGCCAGTAGTATAACTCAAAGTGTTTTTTATATATTTACACATTATTTATTTGTTGTGACTAAATTAGCTTTGCATGTGTTTGCATTGTTCAGTCCAAGTAAAGGAAGTATACAATGCTATGAACACTAAGCAGCACACAGTTGATTGTGTATAAGGTTATATTTTGATTTCTGGATTGAATGTTGTGGGACTTTTGCCTAATGCCGTGTACAGACGATCATTTTTTGGCATGAAAAAAACAAAGTTTTTCGGCACGTAGAAAAAACATCGCCTTTTCCAACTTCATCATTAAAACGACGTTGCCCACACACTATCGTTTTTAAAAAATGCTCTAGCAAAGCGCGTTGATGTACAACACGGACGACGGCACTATAAAGGGGAAGTTCCATGCGGATGACGCCACACTTGGGGCTGCTTTAGCTGATTTAGTGTTAGTAAAAGACGATTTGCGCTTTTCTGTCTGTTACAGCGTGATGAATGTGCTTACTCCATTACGAATGGTAGTTTTACTAGAACGAGCGCTCTTGTCTCCTAACTTGCTTCTGAGCATGCGTGGATTTTTATCATCGTTTTAGCCCACACACGATCATTTTTTACAACCCGAAAAACGACATTGTTTAAAACGTCGTTAAAAAATGCAGCATGTTAGAATTTTTTATTTGTCGTTTTTCAGAACCCGAAAAATTATGTGAAGCCCATACACCATCATTTTAAATGAATTTTTTTTAAAACTTTGTTTTTTTCATGCCGAAAAATTATCGTGTGTACGCGGCATAAGAGATTTTCTTACATCTTGTCTACATTTCCTTCCACACAGAGCTACTGCCATACTTGACTGTTAACAAGATGAGAAGGAAAGTTTTGTAGAAAACACATTTGAAATAAAAGCTGATGAGACCTGGGAATTCATTGTAACTGTTATAATTACTGTAGTATTGATGTTGGTATATTTACTTTGTCACTGATGGGATATTTTCACTAATAATATGCATTTTACTAGGGCATTAATGCAATTCTCCACCCACTGCTAAATTTCACTGTTTCTGTCAGGGGAAATTGATACACACATACATATTAATGTATCTCGATTAATCTTTTCAATCTTAAGACTCACTTATTTCTCATTTGCCCAACAGTGTCTCCTGCAGGAATTTAGCCTGCATTTCTTTCTTGTATTGCTGTCTTATGAATCTTCTCCCTAACTACATTTTCTTGCATGACCTTTTACAACTGCATCACAGTACAGAATATATCTGATTGAGGGTGCTTGGAAATAACCAAACAGATACCCATTCAGTTATTTAGAGCCCATGTATTTGCAGCAGTTTCCCATCAAGGAGCTTAACCACATCCCACCCGGCCACTGTACATATTCGGTCGGGTGGGCGCTCTCTCCTTCTGAGTCGACGTTCAGGAACATTCATATGTCGGTGATCACCTGCGTGCATTTGTACATGATCATTAGGGATGAGCTTTATGTTCGAGTCAAACATGAGTTCGACTCGAGCATTGGCTGTTCGCCCGTTTTCACCCATGATGTGTGACCCCATCATGGGTGGCCCCGCTCAGTTATAAAAGAGCTGTCAAACAGCTTGCACGTCATTTGGCCGGGTGCCTTTGGTGCGGGCAGGATCTTGCGTTGTTCCTCACTGGAGAGAGCATCGCTGGAGAATAGAACACCGCTGGACATCGAGACTGACATCACTGGAATCGTTTATATATATATTTTTTTTAAATGACTTGTCCCAAGCCATCTCCTGTCATTTTTAACATTTTCACACTTTTTTTGGTGAAATGGTAGGGGTACAATGTACTCCTTACCAATTCACAAAGGGGGTGGGATTTGGGGGTCTCCTTTGTTATAAGCCCCACGCCCGCAGACCCCCACAACCAACGGGCAAGGGTTGTGGGGATAAGGCCCTTGTCCCCATCAACATGGGGACATCCTTCCCATGTGGAGGGCATGTGGCCTGGTATGGTTCAGGAGGGGGGGGCGCATTTCCCGTCCCCCCCTTTCCTGCGGCCTGCCAGGTTGCATGCTCGGATAAGGGCCTGTTATAGATTTTTGGGGGAACCCCGCACCATTTTTTTTAATTATGACACAGGGTTCCCCTTAAAATCCATACCAGACCTGAAGGGTCTGGTATGGATTTTTGGGGGGAACCCCACGCCTTTTTTTTTTTTTTACATAGGGTTCCCCTTAATATGTATATCAGACCTGAAGAGTAATGGTAATGGAATTTAGGGGGATCCCCATGCATTTTTATTTTTTACTTTTCAATGACTTTTATTTGTATTGCCGGGACCCGACAATTCATTATATTCGCGAGTAGTTTTAAATGACTTTTTTTCCTTTAGAAATGTAATTTTGTGCAGGGACTGTTATAAACATGGGAAACATGCGCTACTTTACAGTCATACTATAGACACCCCAGGTCTGAAATTTAAAGAAATATTTCACTTTTATTGTTTTACTTTAAGCATTATTAAAATCACTGCTCCTAAAAAAAACTTTTTTAAACCTTTTTTTTGCATTGATACATGTTCCCTGGGGCAATAACAATAACTTGCATATTAACCTTTAAAATGATCACATTTGATTTTTTGCACATTTGACTTTAACGATGTTCGCATGTTCGAACATTTTTTTTGCCTGTTCGCATGTTCTGCTGCGAACCCCTAATGATCATCTGTCCGTGATCACACTAACCAATTATTATACACTTAACGGGATTTTTTTTTACCAAAGACATGTTACAGGCACAGTCTTATAGAATGATCATTAGCTGAGGTAAGCACTATAACACATATCCATATATATATATGGAGTCCTCATTCTTCAGGATTCACAGATTTTTGTCCAGAGGAAGGCAAATCAAAACTCTGTGGGCATCTGTTGCCAATTTTGCCATACATCCGTAAATATATTACTTCCTGGCCCCCAAAGGTAATCAGATTGCTTTATTAACCTTAATAATTACAACTGGATAATATTGTTTTCAAAAAAAGCATTTAGTCCTTTTCAAGTTAATGTGTATGTAATTGTTTTGCTATTTGTACCTTACGGGTAAAGTATTCCACTGTGTAACTTCTCTCCATAGGTGTGCACAGCCTATTGCATTAGGGTGTGCACCCTAAAGCGCCCACACATATGAGGAAGGGGGAGGAAGGGAGCACATGGTGTACCCGGGGCACCCGGTCAACAGAAGGAAGAGGAACAGGGAAAAGAGGGGTGGCATATATTAGTACCGATCCCCTATATTTTCCTCCTGTGGCAGCTGAATGTTGACAAAAGGGAGAGGAAGAAAAGCCTACTCTCAGCTGCTGCAGGAGGAAAATACAGATTGGTTCCACTAAATTCAACCCCTGATTCTGAGGACTGGCAAGAAAGGATTGTGGTTTACCTGTCACCTGCCCGCCAATGACAGATTGCCATGGGGTGTTCCCAGGCACACCTGGCACACCCCTTGCACATGCCTATGCTGCTCTCGATGCAAGAAAACCCTTTTCTAAACTAATGTTGGTAAAATATTTTGTCTTTCATACACATCTGATGCCCCTTGTCATATCTAAGGCCAGTTAAAGATTTGTCCCTAGAGCTGGTTTAAATATATTAATACATTTTCCCCATAGACATCTTTGTTTCCAAAATGACCATACCTGTTTTTTCTATACTTTCAAATAATATGATTTTCACTCCCTTTTATTTTACTGGCTTTTGAAACTGCTGAAATACGTCTGTGTGTCCACCTTCCCATTGTTCCTTGGTTAGTATTTTTTTGGTTGCCACCGCTTCCTCAGCTCCCTTTCCTAGCATATATTGCTACCATCCTTGGTGAACATAGCCACAGGCACCTAGGCTTTGCAGATTGGTGAGTATGGGGGGGTCTTTTTTTTTCTGTGAGGCCCCTTTTACCATTTGTCCATCTATTCATGTGTTACATTACTTTTTGATCATTATTTTTCAGATATATCCCACATACATCCACCTCTGAAGAGAAAGCCACATCTCGCAAAACGCGCCTGTGTTATAGATGTCATGTATACTCATGTACTTTAAATGCAATGAAATCTTTAACTATGTGCAATATTGTATCGGTTTTTACCTTTGTTTATGTTACTTTCTTCATGTGTGACTATTTTTGTAATAAATATTTTACTGTGTTTACATTTGTTAATTTTATCAGCCAATTGTGCACACCTCATTTAATGTCCTAATGGCAACATTGATGTTTCTACTGTATTATTAGGGATAGAGGTGTGTTACCAGTGACACCAGACCTTTCTTTTATTTACTTTTTATAAAGTGGTACCATTGTAATTATGCCACTTCACAAAAAAGAGTGTTTTTTTTATTATTATTCTATAGTTTGTATGCGGAAATTGTCCCGTCTATGAACTCCCTATTGAATTTTCAAAGAGGCTTTTTTCCATTTTTTTATAATAATTCGAAATTATATTACATCTGTGATGATTTAGGGTTTGTTCATCCCAGCTGTTCTGGGACTGCACGAAAAGTCTTGTTCCCTATGAAGGCACGACACAGCAGAAAAAAGTACTACATTCAATATTTTTTTTCAGAACAGTGGACTGCAACACAAACTACAAAATCGCAATGTCGATGTGTGAATAGAACATAATGAAATGTAACTTGTGACATTTCAATAAAGTTCTAAGAAAATTCTAAGAAAAAAAAAGTGTGATTTTCTGTGATCATCAACATTGCTTGCTCTCAGCACACACTTATCTCTATTTGTCCATTCTCCGCAACCTCTTAGTTTTACATGGAGGCCTTAAAGTGAACTCCTACTTTGCTTATTCAGGTAAAAGTAACTAGTAATGTAGGAAAGTAGCACCAGCAGGGTATATGCTATATTTAAAGTGGTTGTAAACACTTACATATACCCATTGAAGTGAGTTAGCCCCAGGTGATACAGCAGGGCTCGACAAATCCCGGTCGCCAGGTCGCCATGGCGACTAGAAATAGTGTCCTGGCGACTTGGCTTGGAAGGTTTTTTTTTGTGAGCTGGCGCCATCTGGTGGTGAGCCGTTGGTATTACAAGTTATTACCACCAGATGTGAGCTGGCGCCATCTGGTGGTGGCCGTTGGTATTACAAGTTAAGCATTACAAGTTAAACAGCAATTCTAATGTAATTTTTCACTATTTTTCACTGCCATCTTCTTCCCTCTAATTAGAACCCCCAAACATTATATATTTTTTTTATCCTAACACCCTAGAGAATAAAATGGCGATTGTTGCAATACTTTCTGTCACGCCGTTTTTGCGCAGAGGTCTTACAAGCGCACTTTTTTGTGAAAAAATTACACTTCTTTTAATTAAAAAATAAGACAACAGTAAAGTTATCCCCATTTTTTTTTTAATATTATGAAAGATAATGTTACGCTGAGTAAATTCATACCCAACATGTCACGCTTCAAAATTGCGTCCGCTCGTGGAATGCCGACAAACTTTTACCCTTTAAAATATTCATAGGCGACGTTTAAAAAAATCTACAGGTTGCATGTTTTGAGTTACAGAGGAGGTCTAGGGCTAGAATTATTGCTCTCGCTCTACCAATCGCGGCGATACCTCACATGTGCGGTTTGAACACCGTTTACATATGCGGGCGCTGCTCACGTATGTGTTCGCTTCTGCGCACAAGCTCATCGGGACGGGGTGCGTTTTCTGGCTCCTAACTTTTTTAGCTGGCTCCTAGATTCCAAGCAAATTTGTCAAACCCTGTGATACACAGAGATAAATCAAATCTTCATTAACAGGTTGTACCCATTTATCTGTAGCTCTCTACTCTCCTCATATATGCAAATGTATGCAGGTCTTAATTAATTCTAAAGTGCTTGTTATGCAAATACCTCTCAAATATGAAATACAGAAATACTACTATTTTTCAGATACCTCACAAATTATACAATAACAAATCATAAGAGCACTTTTAATTATAATAAAATCAATACTATTAGGTATACACACTCACATAGTATTGTGCTGACATCCACCACATAGTACTCACATTAGTATTACACTACTGGCTACTTGCATTCCAAGCTTCCATTGGAATGGGGTCAGCTAAGCAAGCCCTGCGCCTATGCATTTCACCTTCTGGCGTCTTCAGGGAGCTTTACCGTTGGTAATGTTCCCTGAAGATGCTGGAAGGCGAAAGCTAACGCTCCCTGAAGCTGACAGAGCTGACATCATTCTGCCAGAGGTTTCAGATGTGGCTTTAGATTGCAAGAAGCCAGTAGTGTAATGCTAATGCAAGTACTATGTGCTGGATGTCAGCACAATACTATGTGAGTGTGTATAACTAGAAGTATTGTTTTTTTTTATATAATAAAAGGAGGTTCTTTTTTTTTTTTTTTATTCCAGAGATTTTTATTGAGTTTTCAAACAGTAACAAGTGCACTCAAAGCTACTACTCGCGGGCGCAGCCGCTACATATAACACAGGAGAAGGAAAAATGATAACAACACACTTGAGAGTAAGGCCGAATGGCCGAGGGCATTATCAAATACAATAAACAGCAATAACCATTAGACCGAATGAGCCAGGGGTCCGGTAGGAAGTGGTTCTGAACTCCTCGTGTGCCTACTACAGTGTGCCTCAATGCGGGCGAAGCGTATCCATGGGGGTAGGTGGGCGTACCGGTCATTCCCTGGGTAGTTTGCCGCTAAGGGTAATTAACGATAGACAGGTGATCGCCCATCGTCATAGTCATTGCTCCGGCCAGGGGGGGGGCCCTACTACTTGGGGGGAGGATGGAAGGGATGGGTGCTCCGCCACAGCTCTGCAGGGGGTGAAGGGGAGCCGGGACTCAAGGTCGGGGTTGTCAAGGACACACCTTCCGGTATTCGCCCGTTGAAATGAAGTGCCTCCAACAGGCCCATGTCTCATTGAACCTTGTAGGGTTGTCAGACGCCTGATGGATTAGGTCCTCCATCTCCATTATCTTTTGGATTCGGTGGAACCAGTCCGCGAGGGAAGGAGGGTGCAGGGAGAGCCATTTTAGCGAGATGCACATCCGTGCGGCATTCACCATGTGCATAGCCAGGGACCGATTATATCCCCTCGGTAGCGTATGGGCGTGATGCAGGAGAAATTGCGCGGGCGTGAATTCTAGATTTTCCGTCGTTACGTGTGTAATGTGCTTGTGGACCTCCGTCCAGTAGGGTTGGAGAGTAAGGCATGTCCACCAAATGTGGAGAAAGGAGCCCGTCTCCAGGTGGCACCTCCAGCAGACCTTCGGTAGTGTGGGATCAATCCTGTGAAGTTTGAGCGGGGTTTTGTACCACCTGGAGAGGAGCTTGTATGCGTTCTCCTGTGTTTGGACGTTAACTGAGCCCTTGTGGGCCCGCCTGTATATAGATTCCCATTCCTCCCCCGTAAGGTCGAGTGCCAGGTCACTCTCCCACTGTTGGTTGGCCCAATGAGTTTTGGAGGAGTGCGTGGAGAACAAGAGACCATAGATGACAGAAATCAGATGCCTCTGTGGTCCCTTGCTGGCGCAGAGGCTCTCGAAGGGGGAGCAGGGCCTAGACCATTGTGGGCTCGGGGGCCGTCTTGTCCAGGAAATGTCAAATTTGAAGGTAAGTCCAAAATGGGAACACTTCCTTGTTAGTTTTGGCGGCCAGTTCCGCCTGGAGCAGTAGTCTGCCCGAAACAAAGAACTGACCCGCCTGCACCATCTCATGTGGCCAGCCGTCAGACAGGAAAGTAGGGTGCATGCCCGGCGGAAAGTCGGGGTTCAGTCTTAGGGGGGTCAAGGAGCCGCATCGGTCCGACAGTCAGTGTTTGGTGCATGCCTCACGGAAGGCTCGTAGGGAAGGAAGCATGAGGGGATGGTCCTGGCATTCAGGCGGAGTGTTAGCCTGTGAGACCCACGGCAGGTGGGACAGTGGAATGGGGGAAAATGACTGTTCTAACCCCACCCAGTTTTTCCTCTCCCCATTGGCAGCCCAGTCAACTATCCTAGTGAGGCCACAGGCCAGGTGATATCTATGTAGGTCCGGGAGTCCCAGGCCTCCCTGCATTTTCGGGACCGTGAGCCTCGCGTAGCTTAAGCGTGGGCGGGTGCCATGCCACACGAAGTCCGCGCAGGCTGACCTGTAGGATGAGAAGAAAGCCGTGGGGAGCCTGATGGGGATCGCTTGCATGGTATACAGTAGCCGGGGGAGAACATTAATTTTGATTACCGCGATCCTGCCGAACCATGACAAAGGTTTCGGGGACCACCCCTTCAGGTCGCGTACCACAGCCTGAAGCATTGAGGTGTAGTTAAGGGGGTATAGGTCCGAGAGGGAGGCGTGGAGTTGGATTCCTAGATACTTAATGGCCTTGGCATTCCATTTAAAGGGGAAATTTAGTTGGCAGAGGTCACAAAGTGATCGGGGCAGTGAAATGTTTAGGGCAGATGACTTGGAGAGGTTGATTTGGAAATTGGACAGGGTCTTAAACTCTTGCAAGTCTATCATGAGATTAGGGATAGTCGTGAGGGGATCTCTAAGAAATAGGAGAATGTCATCCGCGAACGTGGCAAGTTTGTACGTGCGATTCTTAATGTCGATGCCCTTGATCGTCGGGTTGGATCTGAGTCATCGCAGGAAGGGCTCGAGGGTGAGTACAAAAATCAGGGGGGGAGAGGGGGCACCCCTGACGGGTCCTGTTCGCTATGGAGAAGGCGTCTGACAGGTGGCCGTTCACGCTGACCCTCGCTGTGGGGCCCGCGTAAAGCAGGGATATGTAGTGTAACATGAGCGGCGGGAGATTGGTGGCTTTAAGAGTCGCTTGCATAAAATCCCACGCCACCCTGTCAAACGCCTTCTCCGCGTCGAGTGATAGAAAGAACCCCGGGGATTTGTTGGAGGTGAGCCAGTGGTGAATATTTAAAGCCGTGATGGTGTTGTCTCGGGCCTCATGGCCAGGGACAAAACCGTCTTGGCCTCGATCGGTGAGTGTGGGCAAGTATGGGAGAAGCCTGTTCGCGATCGTCTTGGCAAACCATTTGAGATCCACATTGAGGAGCGATATGGGTCTATAGTTGGTAACTACTGCAGGGTCTTTATCGGGTTTAGGAATCACTACTATGTGTGCAGTCAGAAGATCTCGGGGAGGGGTGTTGGTGACGGAGGCGAAAGCCGCTACGAAAAAGGGTGTCAGAATCCTCGCGTAGGTCTTATAATATTCCGCCGTTAACCCATCCGGGCCCGGGCTTTTGCCTGATTTAAGTTGTTTCAGGGCCAGTCCCACCTCTGTGCAGTCTAGGGGCCTATCCAGGTCTGTTTTAGCCGCCTCCGATAGCTTGTTGGGGCCGTATTGGCGCAAAAAGTCATCGATAGATCCTTGTCGGGAGGCCTGAGTCTGTGGCGTGGTCGGGGATGGTAGGTTGTACAGGTTCCGAACAAATAGCTTGGCAATATCGGGAGTAGAGTGTATCTTACAACCCTTTTCGTCAGTCAGGGAGTGGACGGTTGCTTTGGCTTTTTTGGATTGCAGTGCTTTTGCCAGCATCTTGCCCGCTTTGTCACTGTGCTCGTAGAAGGACTTTTTGGCCAGAGCGTAGTTTCGTCTAATTGTTTTACCGATAAGCTCTAGGAGCTCGGCTCTAGCCTGGCTCAAGTCCTGCAGTGTCGCTAAGGCTTGTGAGCGTTTGTGTGCGGCCTCCAGTCTCCTAATCCTATCCAGCAGATCGTCGTAGTGTTTACGCCGTTCTTTATTCCGTTTGGCGGCCGCAGCTATCAGAAGGCCCCGAACCACACATTTATGGGCCTCCCAGTTGACGATGGGAGCCGTGTCCTCTGGTCTGTTTTCTCGAAAGTACTGTTCGAGAGACGCCTCCAGTTCTTTAGCTAAGACCGGGTCCGTGAGCAGGGAAGGGTCCAGCCTCCATACCCTCGTACGCGGGTGGCAGGGGGGAGGGACAGTGTCGCCGAGATCGGATGATGGTCCGACAAGAACATGGGCTCGATGGACGCAGAAGTCAACTTGGGCAAGTCTTCCTGGCTAATCATTATATAGTCGAGTCGGGAGTATCGGTTGTGGGGTGACGAGTAGAATGTATAGTCCTTCCCTGTAGGGTTTAGGGCGCGCCATGTGTCGTGTAGGAGAAGTCCCTGGAGGATCGTTTTAATCCTCCTCAGTGCCATGTACGGGGTGGATGAGGTGACCGTGGATGTGTCCTGCGCGGGGTTGAGGGGTACATTAAAGTCGCCCCCCAGCACCAGTGTGCCCGCCTTAAAGGGGGTCAGCATATCCGATATCCGACACAGACTGAAAAAAAGCTACTTGTCGTGCGTTGGGCACGTAAATGTTGGCCAGCGTGATGGCACGATTCAGGTAGGAGCCTTTCAGAAACAGGTACCTACCCTCCGAGTCAGCTAGTATCTCCGTGGGCGTGAAGGGGCAGTGTCTTGCTATCAATATGGATACCCCCTTAGATTTGGCTTGCATGTTCGGAAAATGATAGTTGTGCAGTTTGGGTACAGCTCCCGACTTAAAGTGTGTCTCCTGCACAAACACTACGTCCGCTCTTGCTCGGTGCATGGCCAGGAGGAGTTGGGCTCGCTTTTCAGGGATATTCAACCCCTGCGCGTTCAGGGAGATCACTTTCAGCGTGGGGCTAGCCGCCATCGTCGGAGAGGTTGTCATCGTGAGCGTGACTACGGTCACGTTCCCCCGTGTGAGGTGTGTGGAGGTGGTTGAGCTGTGGCGAAACTGGGTTAGGTCAAGGGTAGGGGTCCCCCAGGGGAGGTGACGCTGGGGTCAGAAGACTAAGGGGAGGTGGATCGCGACCGGGCACTCAATCCTCTAACGCCTGATGCGGTGGGGGGGGGGAGGAGGTGTTGTGGCCTGTTTCTCGGGAAGAGGGGGTACAAAGAGGGTTATCAAGACTCCCCCTCCACCAGAGGGGGGTAACGACCGATTAGGTGGGGGGGGACACAGTCCCACCACCTGTTTGGGTGTAACACAATCGGTAGAGCGCGGCCGCGTGGGATACCTACGCCTATTGATAGGCCCAGGCAGCACCACACGGTACCGCTCGGGGGTTGGCCGAGACCTCACCGGAGGTCTGCCTCGATGCCGTACCCATGATTCTGGCGCAGAAACTCGGGTGATATTCGCCGCTAACGTTGTGAAAGGCTCTGAGGTGGCAGGAGCTCTGTGATCAGGCAGCCATCTCCTAGCTCGGCTCGGCCACGCCCTCAGGAGGTTTTTATGCTATGATCCATTTTAATTCTCATGCGAACAAGAGTGATGGTGTGAGGTATAAGAAGTAATGTGTGGATACAAGGTCGGTAAGAAGAAGCGAAGGAGACTTCTGCTTGGGGGGCATAAAGGAGTCAAGAATGTCTGGCAAGTGTGTTTGCACCTTGTGTTCTGCACCTCTGCATCCAGAGCATAAGGTGGGATGTAAAGCATGTTATATATTGAAGTCACACTGAGCACTTTAACCACTTCAGCCCCGGGAAGATTTTACCCCCTTCCTGATCAGAGTACTTTTTACAATTTGGCACTGCATCAATTTAACTGACAATTGCGCGGCCATGCAATGCTGTACCCAAACTGAATTTGCATCCATTTTTTCCCTACAAATAGAGTTTTCTTTTGGTGGTATTTGATCACCTCTGAGATTTTAATTTTTTTTTTTTTAACTATAAACAAAAAAAGAGCGACAATGTTGACATTTGCAATACTTTTCAAAAGTACATTTTATCCAAATAAAGTTCATCTCAAATGAACTTTATTGAGAGCAAAAGGTGGATATTTCCACAGAGGGGTTATTTGCACAAAATATGTATTAATTGATCAATGTTGAATTTACACCTGTTATTTATAGTTGCAACAATCATAACTGATTTTGCACAAAGTGGGTATATTGCATGTAGCGCCGCCTTACTTTCAGTACGGGCACTACACGAAAGTTAGTGGGGAATGGGAGAGTTAAATTTTGCTCCCATTCACGATTTGTTAAATTTGGGCTGCTGTCATGCTGGAACTGTCCGATGGGTCAGTCTGCGTTCCAGGGGTGCGATCCCACCCCTGGGCAACAGTTGGCGCTAGAGAGGTTCTGGCAGAGCCACTTTTCCCCAGCAGCCAATTAGAGGAGTTTTCCCTCGCTGGGCATGCTGGGGAAGGGTATATCTGTGGCAGATGCCATTGATTCTTCTCTCTTTGCGGGGTCCAAGTTCCAGGTGCAGCATCCACCTTTGGGGTGCGCGCATTCATGGACCACGCCACCATGGCCTACCTGGCCAGAGTTGCGCACCAATTCGGAGCTCCATCCTGATGCTGACTTGCTGGGTCCTGAACTTTACTAGGAAGATCCTAGGCTGAAGGCTGCACGGTGGGGGATTGGCTCAGGGAGAACCTAGAGAGAGGTTATCCAGGAGTTCTGAACGAACCATCGGCAGTCTGGTTACCGAGATACTGACCGGTACAGTGCAGCTGTCTACCGGTAACTCTAACTGAATTTACTGGGAGAATTCGCTCAATCCAACCATCGCTCATCAAATTTCTAAGCCTGTGGCAGAGGCCTGTTTCCTCCCAGTGATCTACAAGTGACACTTCGGCTGCCAGGTTTGTGGCGGAGGTCTGTCCGGGGGCACTTCACCCACTCTGGCGATGAACTGATTTTACTGTTACTGAGAGCAGGATTGCTCTCTTCATATCTAAGGCCTGATACCTTTGTTCTTCTTATGCTTCATCAACCTGTCCTATCCTACCCCATGTTGATGTTGGCCGTGTTGGGCCTTGGAATAAAGCATTCAAGAAAATCCATTTGATGACTGGACATTCGCTCACTGTTTTGGCTCACTGCTATCACCCCTAGACACACTGCAGGGTAACTTAATACGCCGATCCCAAAACAATCAGCGGCTCCTTCGGGGGTAGTGCTACACGCACAATGCACATTTATTGCGAAAATAAGTAGAAAGAGCAAGAGGCACAGACAAACTGTCTCTTAATAATTTTTCTCCTCTCTACAGCCTCCTAAAACACTCATTTTACACAGTATTTCTTAGCAGTAGAATGCAGTGGGCAGGTATCTGACATCACACACACACACACACTGCAGAGCTAGAGCACAGAGCTCCACGAAATCTGATAGCTGATTGGAAGGAAGGGACACCCCCCCCCCCGTACACAGGTTTACAGACTCATAGAAAGAATATCAAGAGCTGAGGCTATGGAACACCTGATGTGTGCTGGAGGGACATGGATCGTCTCCCAGGAGTCTGAGGTGTCAGGTTAAATTATTTTCAGTGACTCATTCAGTCAGCAGAGGGATCAGAGATGAACCACACTCTGTACTTTGGAGTACATACTATAGAAGGATATGCTTTGTTCATTTTTATGTCTGAGGTTTACAACCATTTTGAATATTTTAAAAGGAAAAAATGCCTACTATACCTCCCTACTGGTCCAGAGTCCTTGATAAAATGACTGAAAACAAGGCTGTATGCCGAAACACGTCAAATGTTTTTAATCTTGACTTTTATTTAGCTAATAAAGATTTCCATGGAATTATGGATTTGCCGGCTACATTTTTCTTGGAGTAAAATTACTGTGCTCACCTAAAGCCAAATATCTGTTTACCAGATTATTAAATGCCAACAATTCAATACCTACATTTAGAAATACAAATGCTAACAGAGCTGTGTGCCATAATATGCTTGTTTTTACAAAAGATAAAACACCATGGTTGATTTAGGAACAGACTGCTTAATGCCAAAAAACCTGGAGACCTATTCTACAGAACTATTTCCATGCTAATTTCCCTTTGTGCTGAACATGACAAAGTGGTGATACGCTATACATGTTAACATTTATAAAGTCTAAATGATTTTTTTATGGGCACATCATATTTCCTGCCAGATTTGAAAGATATTTGAAATGTGGATTTTAGAGTAGATAGATGGCTAATGTCAGAATATGTCTCACATGCTTCATTTTCAAATTCATAACCAGATCTAGTGTGATAAAATAACAAGCAGTGAAAAAAGGATGATCGCGTTTCAGGCTGACTCATTTCTGAATAGCTTGTTCTACTTGTTCTCAGAATAACACAACATTTGCCACTGAATGTCAATCAATAACACACCAAAATGTATTTTCTGACACCAAAACTCATGGGAAATTAATGGAGATGGTTTGCTTGTCATATATTATTTCCATTGAAATGCAGTATGAGGGAAACCTGCTGTGTTCAGTACTTTACCTCCGATACAGTACATAGTGATACATTGCAAAGCGCAATAGTAATGTGCATTGTGCAGTAACCAATTAAATAGAATTTCATTGGTTGTTATAAGTTACCTCAAATAGAAAATTTGTTGTTTGTAAAAAAATATATATCTATATCTATATCCGCTGTCTATACAGTATATATATATATATATATATATATATATATATATATATATAGATATATAGATATCTAAATATAGATATAGAAATAAATATAGATATAGAAATAAATATAGATATATATATATATATATATATATATATATATATATATATATATATATATATATATATATATATATGTAGAGCAAAATGATAAACGCAACACTTTTGTGTTTGCCCCTATTTATCATGAGCTGAACGCAAAGTTCTACGACTTTTTCTATGTACACAAAAGACCTATTTCTCTCAAATATTGTTCACAAATCTGTCTTAATCCGTGTTAGTGAGCACTTCTCCTTTGCCGAGATAATCCATCCACCTCACAGGTGTGGCATATCAAGATGCTGATTAGACAGCATGATTATTGCACAGGTGTGCCTTAGGCTGGCCACAATAAAAGGTCACTCGAAAATGTGCAGTTTTATCACACAGGACAATGCCACAGATGTCTCATGTTTTGAGGGAGTGTGCAATTCTCATGCTGACTGCAGGAATGTCCACCAGAGCTGTGTAGCCCTTGAATTGAATGTTCATTTCTCTGGCTTTGAATGGCCAAGAATTTAGCAGTACATCCAACCGGTCTCATAAACACAGACCACGTGCAACCCCACCAGCCCAGAACCTCCACATCCAGCATCTTCACTTTCAAGATTGTCTCAGACTAGCTACTTGGACAGCTTATGTAATAATCTTTTTGCATAACTAAAACATTTCTGCACAAACTGCCAGAAACCATCTCAGGAAAGCTCATCTGCATGCTTGTCGTCTTGACTGCATTGCGTTTGGCACTTTGGAGAGGTGTTCCCTTTACGGATGAATCCCGTTTTTCACTGTACAGGGCAGATGGCAGACAGCGTGTATGGCGTCGCATGAGTGAGCGGTTTGCTAATGGCAACGTTGTGGATAGAGTGGCCCATGGTGGTGGTGTGGTTATGGTATGGGCAGGCATATGCTATGGATAACGAACACAGGTGCATTTTTATTAATGGCATTTTGAATGCACAGAGATAACGTGATGAGATCCTGAGGCCCATTGTTGTGCCATTCATCCATGACCATCACCTCATGTTGCAGCATGATAATGCACGGCCCCATGTTGCAAGGATTTGTACACAATTCCTGGAAGCTGAAAACATCCCAGCTTTTGCATGGCCAGCATACTCACTGGACATGTCACCCATTGAGCATGTTTGGGATGCTCTGGATCGGCGTATAAGACAGCGTGTTCCAGTTCTTGCCAATATCCAGCAACACCGCACAGCCATTGAAGATGAATGGACCAACATTCCACAGGCCACAATCAACAACCTTATCAAATCTATGTGAAGGAGATATGCTGAACTACGTGAGGCAAATGGTGGTCACGCCAAATACTGACTGGTTTTCCAACCCCCCGACCCCAATACAGTAAAACTGCACATTTTAGAGTGACCTTTTATTGACACCTGTGAAATAATCATGCTGTCTAATCAGTATCTTGATATGCCATATATATACAGTACAGGTATATTCTAGCAATTTTGGAATGTATGCATCTTAACTTTAAAGTTGCATCCTGTGCTGCAGTTCCCCCTGCTAGGCATCTCAGGGGTACAATCATTTACAGGTAGAAAAGAGGACCAGCAACAAAGAACAACATTTTAATTTGCCCTTCATAACATATACACATGTAGGCTCAGATTCACGTATGACTTACGCAGACGTATCTTCTGATATGCCGCGTAAGTTCTAGGATGCACCGTCGTATCAATGCGCCTGATTCAGGAAACAAGATACGGCTGAATTTTGGCTTGATACAACCGACGTAAGTCTCCTACGCCGTCGTATCTTGGGCGCATATTTACGCTGGCCGCAAGGGGCGCTTCCATTGATTTACGCGTCGAATATGCATTATTATGTAAGGCGTATGTCCGGCGTAAAGTTACGCCTCATAAAGCAGGGGTAAGTCATGTTAGGGTATGGACCAGGGAACAGCCGTCGGAGTTTACGTCGTTTGCGTAAGTCGTACATGAGGGGCTGGGCGTAGATTACGTTCACGTCAAACGCATTGAGCCGTCGTGTCTTGGGGCGTATATGCAACGTAATTCTGAGCATGCGCGCGCATGCGCCATTCGTTCGGCCCTTCATTTACATGGGGTCACGGTTAATTTCAATGTAACACGCCCACTACCTGCCTACTTTGAATTAGGCGGGCTTACGCCGGCCCATTTACGTTACGCCGGCACAAATATGGGAGCGAGTGCTTTGTGAATACTCAGCATGCCTCTCAATGTTACATCGGCGTAGCGCATATGAGATGCGCTACGCCGGCACAAAGATACGCCAATGTACCTGAATATCGCCCGTAATGTATAGAAACCCAGGTTTATTTGTGTATATTTTCTAAAAGTTGTTCTATATCATAGCTTATACACTGCATATTTTATAACCCATTCTCAAGTGTGAGCTATAGTTCATAAATAAAGATAAATTGAAGGATTAATATTAGGCTCTATTGGAAAAAAACTTTACTCTTTTTCAGTCCTTGACATTCAGCATGCAACGGGCACCACTGCATCAAATAAGGAATATGACCAAAGGTGGATTTTTTTTTCATTGGGAATGGGCCCAAAAGTACACAGAGCTTTCTAAGTCCCCATCACAAAAATAGCTGTCTTTGTAAATACAGACACTTAGGTCAAACAAATGTGTGAGTTTCAGACTTTAGTGTTAGTCATCAAAGTATTAAATTCAGAATCTTCAGTTTTCATGACCACTAAGATTTATTTCCTGTGGGGACATCCCAGCATGCTGAATAGAGGCAACCCATTCTCCGCTTTAGAAAGTGACAGACTTCTTTTCCTTTTGCTTGCAGAATGGGATCACCACAAGTATGATGGTACTACACCCATGTGCTCTCCACAGCACAGAGACTCCTCTTCATGCATAACCATCAGCCTTGGAATGCAACAATCAGTTGGTAAATCTCTCCCTGACAACCATAATACTCACATCACTGATACAGTGAAAAAACCTAGGGAGAAAGAGAGGCACAGAAACATTGTTAAAAATCCCCAATCTACTTGATCACTTTATGCAATTAAAGGATTATCCAGCTTTCTTACAACATGCCTTGGTATCTGCTATGTTAATCTCTCCAATAGATTATGTCCACCTAGATATAACAAACATAATTGCAAAAATCAACAGTGCGGGACTATAGCAGGCCATAGATAAGTTGATTACCCCATCCACATGTGTGGATGGAGAAATCCTCCCCGCTGAGCTAGTGTGACAACGAGGAGGCCTCCCCACCATCAGAATACACTGATCATTGCATCAGAGGGGAAAATCTAACAGGGTAGTTGATCAACATTTATACAACCTCCCTGCCCATACTAGACTTGAAATTCCGCCGGTCCCTGCTGAATTGGCTGAATTTTGATCCATGTATGGCTGGCTTTTAACACCAGAGTCTCCCACACTAAGAACAACAACCTGATAGTTTATCATAATGTTTACAGGACAGACCTACAGTGACTCAAACTAAACATGTGACCTAGAGAACAGGTATAGATGTAACAACATAAAATTCAGAGGATACTCTGAAACAATTCCTCAATCATGCATGTGTTTCTGCAAGAGCTGCTCACTGAGCTAGTAATAGATGCTAAGAAACATGAGCTCAGAATCGATAGAGCACACCATATTTCGAAACAAGATTTCCTATCCTAGCGTTCCACACAATGGCCTTGTTAAAATACATTTCTTCCATATATAAAAAAAGTGATGGCAGCTGCCATGAAAAAGAAAACCCCCCCGTAGTGAAATTGACAGGCATTACACAGTTTGTGTGCTTATTATCTGCATTGATACAAAACAGTAGAGCATTTCTGATGCTGACTAAGGCTCCATTCACACCACACTGTCTGTCAGAGTGAACGTAAATGCAGGTACAAATGTGTGCATCAATTGGGGGAGATTTACTAAAACTGGTGTATAGGGATGTGTGAAAGGTTCGGCTTGAGCATGAGTTTGGGCCAAACATTTGCCCGCTCGCTGAACACCTGAATTGGCAGGGCCATTCGCCCGACAAACACCCTGCAATGCACTGAGCATTACACAGTGCATTCTGTGCCCTGAGATCGCCGCACAACAGGTCAGCGGGACTGGGTGGGTTGAGGAGGGGTAAGTTCAGCTTACATATTTTTTTGATCCGAGCACGCAGCTCAACAGGTAAGGAAAGGGGAGGGGAAGAGCGAGTTCCCCCTCTCCTGGACTATACCAGGCCGCATGCCCTCAAAATTGTGGAGTGGGTGCTTTGGGGTGCCCATGTTGATGGGGACAAGGGTCTCTTCCCAACAACCCTGGGCTGTGGTTATTGGAATCTGAAAGCCCCTTTTAACATATGTCAGTTCCCCCTATGTGAATGGGTATGGGGTACCCCTACCCATTCACCAAAAAAGTGTCAAAAAGTAATAAAATAAGTCCTTTATTAACCACTTCCCGCCCAGCCTATAGCAGAATGACAGCCAGGCAGTGGTTCCGTTATCCTGACTGGGCATCATACAGTATGAGGTCTAGCAGGATAACATGCTGGCACGCATCAATGCCACCTCATCAGTGCCCATCAGTTAAGGAGAAAACAACATTTTATAACAGAAACAAAGAAAAACTTTTTTCTTTTCCAAAATGTTTGTCTTTTTTAGTTTGTTTAGCAAAATATAAAAACACCAGTGGTGATCAAATGCCACCAAAAGAAAGCTCTATTTGTGGGGAAAAAAATAAAAAAATTAGTTTGGGAACAGTGTTGAATGGCTGTGTAATTGTCATTCAAAATGCGACATTGCTGAAAGCTGAAAATTGTACTGGGCAGGAAGGGAGAAAGTGGCCAGTATTGAAGTGGTTAAAAAAAAAAAATAGTGTCCTTCGATGTAAATTCATCATCAATTACGACGCCCGCTGGACTCGAAAAATAGAAGAAAAAAAATGCTCTCGTCTTCTGGATCCACTTTCTTTGCTTTAATCACGGACTATCTTTGGGATCTTTTTCTGAATACTTTGGACTTTTTTTATGTTATATATCAGTTAATTAATCTTATTCAGGAGTGCTGCTTAATATATATATATATATATATATATATATATATATATATATATATATATATATATATATATATATATATATTGTTTTATAATATATGTGTTGAGTTTTATATGTCTAAACCTGTCTAAGGATAGGACATAGTAGCAGCTCCAGCTGACACCAGCATTGTGACAGTAGAGGGAGGTTGTATTATAGACCTATCCATTTCTCTCTACAATTTTGTTTTTCAGTTCTATCTGACTCCATAAGCGCTGAGTTTTTAGGTAGGGCCGTTTGAATTATTGTTTATATTTATCATAGCCAGTTTGATTTCACAGAGGGTACTGTGAATTATTGCTGGAATGGCGGAAGAACATGATCATTTCATAGTGTGACCTGGACATTACAGCTGAATAAATGGGCATGTAATGGATGGGGTCGGTGGACCAGTAAACATGTTCATAATTTTTTTTGTACGGCCCATGTTAATTGTGAGGCCCAAAAATTATTTGACCTCCTCCACTGTGAGACATCTTCATTCAAATGGACAGGCATATGATGAATTGTGGCTATTTGCAATATATTGCTCAGCAAAAAGATTGGTCTGATGCACAATCAACTTTATTATCAGTGAAAAAAATGTAAAATGAAAATAAATTTTTGAAAAATGTTCAGTGTTGACCTGAATACATGGCTGTGTGGTAAAAGGGGGGATTCTACCTGATTCGGAGTTGGAAGACAGCCATATGAGGTTCACAAGTGCATCTGAGAGATTTGTATGGGCCCTAATTATTGGAGTCTGATGTGATATCCAGTGCTAGTACTGGGCCATTCATCCAGGGGTCAAGCACGTTTGCTGATTAACCATTGGGGTGCATGATGCTGCTGGTGGTTGCCTGGTTATCAGAGCATCATATCCTTTTTTGAGGGACTGTTCCTCCTCCGATATGGTCACTGATCCACTACTTTTTATGGGTTTGTACTCTAAATCAGATATATGCAATTAATTGGCCAGAAAAGGGTATGGGGGTCCAGGTATTGCCCTGGGGGACATGTATTAATGCAAAAAAAATGTTTTTTAAACAATTGGTTTTTCAGGAGCAGTGATTTTAATGATGCCTAAAGTGCAACAATAAAACAAATATTTTAAATATAGTGCCTGTGGGGGGCGTCTACTTAGTCTTCCTGTAAGTGTCGCATCTGTAGCATGCATAGAACATGCTGGAGCAAAAATTACATTTCTGAGAAAAAATAATGAATTGACGCCTGGTTGCAAATGCTGGCACCCGGCTATTGACATTTTTTAGTACTGTATAGCACTGTATAGGAAGAATATAAATATAGTTCCAATGCGCTACTGTGAGTAGACCAAAGTGAAAAAATAGTGTAAAAAATATATATTTAAATGGATGAATATATATATAGGATACCCGGGGCAGCTATATCTAAAAGTGTTCACGTGACACAAAGAGGGATAAAATGGTAGAAAAGTGATAAGCGCTCCAGGTATGTGCAAAATGCAACCAAAGTGTATACATAAATGAATAAACGACTAACACGGAGATAAAGTGACCAAGCTCAAAAAGTGCAGTACGTGCCAATAAATGATAATAAAAAAGTATAAAATCTGATGTGATAATTAAAGAGGATATCCAGTCCTCTAAGAGTCCATAAGCTCTGTAGGACTAACACATAGATATATAAATAGCAATATACAGATGAACAAAGTGTATATAGAACGATTTAAAGGCGAGTGAGCAAATAAATAAAAGTGCAACAGTGATGTTAATAGGACAGTCTATAGGTAGAGATGATGAGATGCATCCAAAGAAGATATCTATGTAGAAGGTGGCAGTGTAACAATCCTCATTTGTCTTGTAGTGCCCTTACCATAAAGGTGCTATATGTGCGCATATAGAGATATCCCTCCGGGTCTACGATCGTTCCTGTTCTGGGGACAGTCTGTATATGTTGTTCCAGCAGCTGTGTTCAATTAGGCTCTCCTGGACGTGTGTCTCCCGATGTCCTCCGGATCTCCGGTCACCTTTCTCCTAGGGTCACTTGTTTCCAATGTCTAGAAACTGCTGCATACCTCCATAGTGCTCTCAATTATATTGTTCAATGGATAAGACAGTGGGGTGGGGAGAGAAGAAAATAGCCTCCAATGGTGTAGTAGGATTAAGCATCCACAGGTATTTATTAGGGTTAAAAAAGCGAGTGGCACACACAGTGCTTAAATAGCAAAAACAGCGTGTAAAAACAAAGTACAGACGTGGCGTTTTGAAGTTGCCGCCTTGCGTCTGATAGCCTCCGGCTTGTGTGAGTATAATCCTCGGTCTCGACTCAGCTCCCTACGGCGTTACGTCACGCACCTCGTGACTTCATCAGGGGATTCCTATTGGCTGTCGGGCCGCTGGCTAAATACGCCCAAACCGGAAGTAAACAGTCATCCATTTTCTTGAAGTCCATGTTCATGGACATAATGTATTACATGGGTGCTGATATTGGGACGTGGCTTACAGTAAAGGTGAACACCTTAGTTTGATGATTATCATCACGTTTCATGTGTAATCCAAGTGTTAGACTGGGAATAATATTTACAGAGGAAACTAAAAGGGTACATCTTATCGCAAATGGCGATGGGCAATAAGAAAAATCAGTCATATATAATTACACACACATATCATGTTAAAATAAACATTAAAATTATAATGCTAAAGGGTTAGCTTCTAAAAAAGGGGGTGATTGGTATGATCACAGTGTTTATTAAAAAGATAGTTAATAGGGATATTAAACATGATAGGTTAAAATTAAAGTCAAATAGCGCAATAAGTGACGTAGTGTAAGTGCATCAATGTCGTGGTTTATTAACCCTCAGTGGGCCGATGGACAGACATTGGCCTTCGTTGGTGCAAATGCAACTATTGGGTTTATAGTATTAAAAATGGACTAAGTGAATGGGAAGTGGCGGTGTGGATGAGACAAAGGTCCTAGGTAGTGGATATAGCCATAGCTAAATTAACATTTCTGCACATAAGGACTATGTCTCGTTGTGCAAAAGGACTTAGCTAAAGGGTTAAGTGGTAAAAGTAGTGATGAAGGGTCAGGTACGTTTCCACTAAATGGGATCAGTAGGAGACTGTACTACCCGTATATCTACTTGATAAAAAAGTAATAATATCCATGAGTATACCTATATAAAATTGTCTCAACCGATACTCCCACAAGCCCAAGTCCATCAGGGCAATTTAAGTATCATAATGACATACATTCACATTAAGTGATGACTGAAGTCAGAGAAAGATGAAAAATAAAAATGGTAAGAAACATTTAAAAAAATTAAAAAAATTATTTAGAAGTTATTTAAAAAGCAATTCAGGTCGAAATCCACATTCATACCTCCTGGAGTGAGTGTGTTTAAAGTATGAATCCAGCGTGATTCTTTTTGGCTAATGACTCGTATTTTATGGCTACCTCTCCAAGATGCTTTGTATTTTTCTATGCCCCAAAATTGGAGCATAGTGGCATCCTGGTTGTGCACTATAAACCCAATAGTTGCATTTGCACCAACGAAGGCCAATGTCTGTCCATCGGCCCACTGAGGGTTAATAAACCACGACATTGATGCACTTACACTACGTCACTTATTGCGCTATTTGGCTTTAATTTTAACCTATCATGTTTAATATCCCTATTAACTATCTTTTTAATAAACACTGTGATCATACCAATCACCCCCTTTTTTAGAAGCTAACCCTTTAGCATTATAATTTTAATGTTTATTTTAACATGATATGTGTGTGTAATTATATATGACTGATTTTTCTTATTGCCCATCGCCATTTGCGATAAGATGTACCCTTTTAGTTTCCTCTGTAAATATTATTCCCAGTCTAACACTTGGATTACACATGAAACGTGATGATAATCATCAAACTAAGGTGTTCACCTTTACTGTAAGCCACGTCCCAATATCAGCACCCATGTAATACATTATGTCCATGAACATGGACTTCAAGAAAATGGATGACTGTTTACTTCCGGTTTGGGCGTATTTAGCCAGCGGCCCGACAGCCAATAGGAATCCCCTGATGAAGTCACGAGGTGCGTGACGTAACGCCGTAGGGAGCTGAGTCGAGACCGAGGATTATACTCACACAAGCCGGAGGCTATCAGACGCAAGGCGGCAACTTCAAAACGCCACGTCTGTACTTTGTTTTTACACGCTGTTTTTGCTATTTAAGCACTGTGTGTGCCACTCGCTTTTTTAACCCTAATTAATACCTGTGGATGCTTAATCCTACTACACCATTGGAGGCTATTTTCTTCTCTCCCCACCCCACTGTCTTATCCATTGAACAATATAATTGAGAGCACTATGGAGGTATGCAGCAGTTTCTAGACATTGGAAACAAGTGACCCTAGGAGAAAGGTGACCGGAGATCCGGAGGACATCGGGAGACACACGTCCAGGAGAGCCTAATTGAACACAGCTGCTGGAACAACATATACAGACTGTCCCCAGAACAGGAACGATCGTAGACCCGGAGGGATATCTCTATATGCGCACATATAGCACCTTTATGGTAAGGGCACTACAAGACAAATGAGGATTGTTACACTGCCACCTTCTACATAGATATCTTCTTTGGATGCATCTCATCATCTCTACCTATAGACTGTCCTATTAACATCACTGTTGCACTTTTATTTATTTGCTCACTCGCCTTTAAATCGTTCTATATACACTTTGTTCATCTGTATATTGCTATTTATATATCTATGTGTTAGTCCTACAGAGCTTATGGACTCTTAGAGGACTGGATATCCTCTTTAATTATCACATCAGATTTTATACTTTTTTATTATCATTTATTGGCACGTACTGCACTTTTTGAGCTTGGTCACTTTATCTCCGTGTTAGTCGTTTATTCATTTATGTATACACTTTGGTTGCATTTTGCACATACCTGGAGCGCTTATCACTTTTCTACCACTGTATAGGAAGGAATCACTCTCTACACAGATTTTTCAGCTCTCACTAACCAGTTCCAACAAACAACCCTAATAGGGCTGTCGCAAGCTCACTCTTTTGTAGTGAGGGAGCTGGATTGTACATTCTTTCAGATTATTGGCACTCAGGGATCCATTTGTTCAAGGAAAAAGCTTATTACATGAATTATGGGTTCAGAAACAAATTTTCCTGCCATAAATGTAAAGTTTTGTTGAACTGCAAAACCATGAGATCTGCCTCAAAACTAAAATGGCTTTGAACCTGAACTTCATCCCAAACCTCAACCAATATACTGTATATAAAAAAGGATGTTTCATTTCATTGTATCCGGGCGGACTAAACACAGACATCAACTTCAAATCACACTAAATAGTTTTACACAAAACCTTTTATAGCTGGTACCTAAGAACTTCTAGAAAGCTGTGACATGATAGAGGGAGCATTGAAAAGCTTACAAAAACCTCTACACGCATATACTGTTGGATGACGAGAGCTGGATTACCATTTAAATGAATATGCTCAGAAAGATCCCTAGGCTGCATCCGAGCAGTATAGTTTCTTTTAATGCTGCTTTTAAAGAGTGCCTTAAGAAAGGTGAATGCTTGTGTGCACTATTTATAAATAATCTACTGTACTTAAAAATATTTTTATTTGTGTAAAAACTAGTACAGCAAAACACTAATGAGAAATAAATAAGCATTCAACTTGTGACCAATTATACATTTTACTTTATTGCTTTGAATGTCAGTATGGAAAATAAAGGACCTTATTTTTCAATCAGTTGCCTCTTTCCATTTCTAAATCCATTCTTTAGAGGGAAATGTTGTCAAATTATCTGCTTGGGCGTGTGTGATAACAATGCATGCTACTACATTTTTCTGTTGCTGCTGTTCCTGGCTTGTCAACGACATAACCAATAGACTTTCTCTAGAGATCCCACAAGAAGTCTGATGCTTCGTAAAACCTACAATCAAGCCTTTGACTAGTTGAATCAGAAAACAAACGCTCTATAAAAAGAAAATGCCAAAATAAGGATTTCTTTTAACAATTTCAGCTTGCTCATTTCCATGTCCTATTAAAACAGCCCTTATTTGCATTATAAGGACACAGCTGGAGAGAATGACATTTGCTAGATAAATACTATTCTTAACCCACAAAATGTAGCTGATGCTGAGCAATCTAGTATATACAGTAATTAGGGCCAACATATCATTGGCATACATAGAAAGAAATACCAGTTAAACTCTGTCACAGTACTAACACAGGAAAGGATCTACATTGGAACAATATTTAAAGAGAGGTAAACCCTAACTGGATGACATTTAGCTAAAGCAAATAAACTATTGCCATGCATTTTTCATTTAGAAAATACTGCTTTCATCTTATTTTCTACACATGCTTGGGCTCCTGTGGTGGTAGTTTGTCTTTGCCAATGTCCATTTTACTGATGGTGGCAACAGCAGAAAATGTCTGTGCAGTCAGTGTTATTGCAGCTGTTTGGGCCACATTCACACTTTAGACACGCACATCCAAATATGCCAAAGTGCATGTGTCAGCAAAGGTAACAATAAAGATGGAGCCTGATCACATTTTAGAAAATGGTTCAAATACATTTTGTATGTACTTATATGTGTTTTGAGGCTCATGAAAGTCCATGCATTTATGGTGCATTTTGCGTGCATTTTTGTGCATTTCCAGCTGGTAACAAGCCATCCCCCTAGATACTTGTTGTGCTCTCACACACAACCTCAGAGCTAGATGGCTCCAAAAAAAGAAAGTGTTTGATGCAGAAATGATCTTTAAGGGGTTTGCAGCCCCCCCCCCCCACATACATATACTGTATGACCCATCCCACCACCACCTGGAAAACCACTAGTGATAACTTTTTACCACATATACAGTAAGTCCCCTTCTTACTAACAAGTTACATCCCGGAAACTCTTTTAGCCCTTGAAGACAAAGGCTGCGATCTCTGCAGTACTTGCAGACAAAAGCAGCGAGAGCTGATCAGTGTGTTCTGGTGGGGGGAGTCCCACTTTTAGGTGAATTACTGCACTTTGTCCATAGAATGTGCCAGAGAATCTTTAACCAGTTCCCATCCCGGCCAGAAAATTACCCCCCAAACATTACATATGTTTTTTTTTAGCAGAGACACTAGGGAATAAAATGGTGGCTGTTTTTTAAACACTTTTTTTAAATGAATAATAAAAACGAAAAGTAAAGTTAGCTCAGTTTTTTTCTATAATGTGAAAGATGATGTTACGCTGAGTAAATAGATACCTAACATGTCACGCTTTAAATCAGGGATCCTCAAACTACGGCCCTCCAGCTGTTGCGGAACTACACATCCCGTGAGGCTTTGTAACACACTGACATTCACAGACATGACTAGGCATAATGGGAATTGTAGTTCCTGAACAACTGGAGGGCCGTAGTTTGAAGACCCATGCTTTAAATGGAATGGTGCCAAACTTTGGTACTTAATCTCCATAGGAGACGCTTTAAAAATGTTTACAGGTTAGAGTTACAGAGGAGGTCTTGGGAAAGAATTGTGTGCCCTCTACATATGTGGGCACAATGTATGTATGTATGCGTTGGCTGCTGTGTGTGTGTGAACACGTGGGGACATGGACACTTTAAACATTTTTATTTTATTGTTTAGCTGTAGCTGTAGCTGCAGGCATCATTCAGACATTCCCCACTCAAAGTCCAAGATGTCATATGACATACCTTGGGCGGGAAGTGGTTAAAAACAATTAATTACATAATTCTGTTGTTTTTTAGTAGATAGGTTTGAATTTGCCAGAGTAGTGGTCACTTAGTAGTGACTAAATGTGTGGATTTATACCCTAGAAATAGAAATGTATCCAATCCCTTTATCGGTATATATTCCCCCAGAAGATGAAGAAACCTTAGGCACAGCCCACCAAATCCTCCAAATAAATATCTTCTATCTAAAAATTATAGTGGGAAGCTTGGAAAGTGGGCAGATGTGACTCTCAGTGTGGGTGGCGCTGGCACTGCCAGCGCCACCCACACTGAGAGTCACATGCCCGCCGGCGACCAATCATTAATTTGACATCAATGCATGTGATGTGATGATGAGTGACAGACAGTCACCCACCCAATCACACTGCAGTGGCTTGCTTCACTTGGCGCATGCACGCGCCCCTGGAGTCTCCCGAGTCCCACCCGCGGCCGCCAGTCTCTCAGACCGGGACCGTGAGTGACACGAGTCTAGTCAGTGTGACGGACGGTGACCGTGTCTCCTCACTGTCACTGCTGTGTCAGACAGTCTGTCACTGCCCGTCGAGCGCCGACAATCACAGGCGAGCCGAGTGACCCGGCCGTCCCCCGCGGAGGCTCCGCTCCACCACGGACTGGACCGAGGCCAGCCCGGCCAGCACAAGCCAGAGTGAACCACCAGCACCACCAGGCAGCAAGACTGTGGCCCTGCCCTGCGCAAGCCAGCAGACAGGAGGTGAGGTGCAGACTGCACCGTCTGGACCGGACCACCAACCGACCGACTGGCGGCGAGTCGACTGCCCCCTCCGCATCCAGACCAGGTCCCACTCCCAGCCCAGGTGAGGAGCCAATTGGAACTGGGGGGGCCCAGGGGGGGGCACAGCGGCAGCGCTCAAAGGCCAACAGAGTTCATATTTTGCCACACCAGGCCTAAGGCCTTAGCCTAAGGCCTAGGCCTTAGGCCTGGTGTGGCAAAATATGAACTTTGTGCTACTGGGTGAGCTGACAGTGTGACTGGCTGCTGCTGATTGTAAAGCTTAAGGACTCCAATTATCTGTCTATAAGCCAGGTATATATTTATAGACAGATAATTGTAGTATTTTAAGTATTACAATTAGGCAATGTAATATTTTTTAGGTGATATAATTCACCAATATTACCCTGTGTATCTTTCATGAATTATAGGGTTCCAACGGCAACGTCTTCCAGGCACTGCAGTCACCCGGCCGTGGCCCTGCCCCTGCCCTGCACAAGCCACCAGACAGCAGCACCGACCGACTGACTGTGGCCCCAGCCCCCTGCGCAGCCAGGTCCCAGGTGAGGAGCCGATTGGACCTGGGGGGGGGGGGGGAGAGCGGCCTAGTCTAAGGCCTTAGGCCTGGCGTGTGGTGAAATATGAACTTTGTGCTACTGGCTGAGTCTGACTGTCCTCCTCCTGATATTAATACCAATACCATACAAACCAAACCTGGAAATCTAGAAAGGATTTTAAGGTGGACCAGTGGAGGACCACATACAAAAAAAAAAAAGATATTGAGTACAGTGCTATGAGGCACTTGCATCGATAGGAAAAGATAGGATCCCAGCTGTTGCACAGTGCTTAGAATATTGCGGTTTTGACTTGTATTATATTCTGCAACTTCTAGCAAAGGCTTGCATTAAAATTAGCAGCAAACATTATTTAGCACAATACAGGCATGAGCCTGAGCCTCATAGTAGTACTAGCACATCTTTTTTATTTTTTTATTTTTTTGAATGTGGTCCACCTTTAAAATCTTTTCTAGATTTCTAGGTGTGGTATAGATTTAAAAAAAAACATGCCCTGCAGTAGAAAAGTCACCCAAAGAAAAAAAGGCATATGAATGATTAACCTTAAATTTGCCATGTATTTTAAAGAAGACACGCCCATTTTCTTTTTTTTTGCTTTTATTTAGGTGCCCCCCACCCCCTCAAAAAAAATACAAGACAGGAATCAAGGAGTCAGACTCAGATCACGTTCAGGTACCATCGTACCACACTGCGAGTACCCCCACCAGTGCAGTGCCACACCACCAGCCGTCAGCGACAATGGCGACGAGCTGGGGAAGATCAAAGTTAGCATTCTCAAACTGAAAGTCCCGTGACTACTTTTCCTTGATTGACATTAAAGGCAAGAATGTTTATGTAACATGCACGCTATGCTCAGGAAAAAAGAGTTTATCTACATCTGCCTCAAGCAACTCCAATCTTTTGAAGCACATCAACACATGCTAACGTGACACTTGTTGCTGCTGCTGCTAACCCAACCCCGAATGCAGCTAGCAGAGTAGCCGGACCGTCTCCCCTAAAACAAGGAACGCTTGATTTTTCTGGTCAGCATCAGGTGACCAAGCCCGAGCTGAATACATTGATTGCAAGGTATGTTGTTGAAAACATGCCTCCCCTGTCCACTGTGGTGTCTGAGTCATTCAGAGCTATCCTTTCTAAAACACCACTACAAGGAGGAGGAAAGGGGGTTGCCCCATGCCGAAACACTTTTGCTAAATTCTTGGACAGTGAATACGAAAAAATGATGATTGAGCTCAAAAAAACATTTGAGGAATTACAGTACATTGCAACTACAGCAGACATCTGGACTTGCCACAATAAAAGTTACCTGGGTGTGACAGCACATTGGATCAATCCAAATAACCTGGAAAGAGAGAAAGCAGCTCTTGCCTGCAGACGGTTTAAGGGGCATCATAGTCATGACGCCATAGCAGTTGAGCTTGACAATATACATTCAACATATGGGATAACACACAAAATCACAGCAACAGTGACTGATAATGACTCAAATTTTGTAAAAGCATTTAAGAGGTACCAGCCACTTGAGGAAAGTGATTTTGAGGAAGACGAAGATGAGGTGACCTTTACAGACATTAATGATGCTCTACATGCAACAGGTGATGATATTGATGGTAATGTGATCACTTTGCCCCCCCACAAGAGATGTGCATCACACACACTCAACCTGATTTCATGCACAGATGTTGACAAGTGGCTGCTGTCAAAATCTGCAACAAAGGCTGTTTATAGAAGTGCTACTGCCAAATGTACTGCCCTATGGAACAAGACTAGTCGATCAGCTTTGGCTACAGAAACAGTTGATGATTTGGTGTCAAAAAAGCTGCTTGTACCTTGTAAAACACGATGGAATTCCTTCTATGATGCCCTGGCTTGAATCTGTGATATATCCATGGTAGACCTTAATACCATTTCATCAAAATTAGGACTGCCAGCAATAACGGAAAGGGAACAACAGTTTTTAAAGGAGTACTGTATTGCGATGAAGCCCCTTACAGTTGCCTTGGATATACTTCAGGGAGAAGAGAATTGTTTTCATGGTACACTCCTACCAACAATTGAGACATTAATGTTGAAGACAGAAGCCCTTCAAAGTGACCTTCCTGACGCCATAGTCACAGTAAGAACTTGAATGTCATATTTTATTATTTATTAAGTGAACATTGCTGTAGTACTCATAATACTAAATACAACTGCTACTAATTATGATTATAATTTCAGGCTATCAAAACCAGATTTGCTGATGTCCTGGGAAATGAAGAGGCTATACTTGCTGCTGTAACTCTTCCAAAATTCAAGCTTCGCTGGCTGCGGTCACAGGAGTTAAAGGATAAGGCTAAGGCAATTTTGCTGGCAGAGTGCCGAAGAATTGTCCTTGAAGAACCACAACAAGGTAACAGCACATCTACACAACAACATCACACAGATTCAGCCAAAGAGAACGATTTATTTTCCTTTGAGGAGGATGAGGAGGAAACAACCTCTTTAGCAGAAAACCAGGTGGCAGACTATATAAGATCTTCAGCACAAAATGTTGACTCTGTGTGGATTTTCTCTGATCAAGAAAATTTTGCTACGTTATAATGCTGCTACTCCATCTAGTGCACCTGTTGAGAGACTGTTCAGCCTGGGCAAGCTTGTCTTCTCTCCAAAGAGGAACAGACTGTCAGACCAAAAATTTGAAAAGCTTCTCCTCCTACGTTACAACCACTGGTTTAGTTGTTAATGTATTGTTTGTTTTCAGACAACGAACAACATGTTAATCTATATGGAGAGTTGGATAGTGTTCTGTTTATTGTGCACTGCAGTATTATACAGATACAGATAATTGCACTAATTAAAGTCAAGAGTTTCCTTTGTTTCTTATTAGTATAAGAAACTAAGGAAAATCTGGCCTTTAATTAATGCAATTAATTATCTGTATCTGTATAATTGTTTAAAAAGAAACAAAGGAAAATCTGGCTATTAGTGCAAATCTGTAACTGTATATTCAGCCTACTAGTGCACAATAAACATAAGTTTTGTTAATGTACTGATTGAATAGTTAAGAGTTGGATAGTGTTCTCCAACTCTTAACTATTCAGTAGAGTAACAAAACTTCCGTTTATTGTGCACTAGTAGGCTTAATATACAGTTACAGAGATTTGCACTAATGGCCAGGTTTTTCCTTTGTTTCTTTTAACACTATTATACAGATAATTGCACTAATTAAAGGCCAGGGGCCAGATTCACAAAGAGATACGACGGTGTATCTACAAATACACCATCGTATCTCTGACTTAGACAGGTCCTATCTATGCGCCTGATTCATAGAAGCAGTTACGCATAGATAGGGCGAAGATCTGACAGGTGTAACTGTGTTACACTGTCGGATCTTTTTTTTGAATAAAAAATGGCGCCGGGGGCGTTCCCGCTGATTTACACTGAATAATATGTAAATCAGCGAGATACGCAAATTCACAAACGTACACGGACCCGACGCTGTGTTCTTACGTCGTTTCCGTAGCGCGGTACCCGTCGTATACTTACCCTTTCTAAAAGCAGGCGCAGCCAATGTTAAGTATGGCCGTCGTTCCCGCGTCGAATTTGAATTTTTTTACGTAGTTTCCGTAAGTCGTTCTCGAATATGGAACTACGTAGTTTACGTACGCGTCGCAACCACTGACGTCCTAGCGACGTCAGTGGGAGCAATGCACGCCGGGAAATTTCGCGGACGGCGCCTGCGCATTTAAATCGGTGCGGGAACGCGCCTGATTTAAATATGACACTCCCCTAGCCGCGGAATTTGAATTCCGCTGGGAGATTTAGGATCCGCCGTCGCAAGTTTGGAGGTAAGTGGCCTTAATTCACGTAGATCGAGCGGATCTATAGATCCGCTGAGCTACGTGAATCTGGCCCCAGAACTTCCTTTGTTTCTTTTTACCCACGTTTACATTTGTGTGTCTTAATTTTGCACTTGAATTTTAGTTTAAATATTTATTTATTTTTTATGTTTATGTGCATATCGTTCATATGATCTATGGCAGGCTGCGCCGCTGCAATCTATTGAATTGGGTTCAAATAAATACAAAATGTTCTAAAATACTGTATGTGGTGTTTTTAAGCTTCAATCAGTTAATATAAACATCTTTGATATTAAAGATGTTATAGAACGTACTTGCATTGTAGAAAATCAAAAATAAAATTCTCAGTTACTTTTCCGAGTCACTAACTCACTTACTTTTTCGGTCAAGTAACTTGTAATTGTAACTAGTTACTTTTTTAAAAGAATATGAACAACACTGTGTATAATATACCTGGTCTGTCAAATACAAATACAAACAACAAGAAAAAATGAGACCTGGTGCCAAGTTGGCACGGTCTAACCCCTCAGGACTTTCAAAGACAGACAGGTAGGTAAGTAAAATTACAAGTAGGTAAGTAAAATAGGTACGTTTATTACATTAAATTCCTAAAAATGGCATCATAAGAAATACATCAGTACAAAAACATTATTAATATTTGAACCCAAATACATGCGTCTGTATGTACAGCAAGCTGCCCTTAAAGATGGGTGGGCTAGAAAATTTGCATACTGGCGGGTACACCTGACATGTTTCAGAGCTAAACGCTGCACATCACCACACCGGGGATCCCAAAGCCTGATCTAAAGCCAGATCTAAAGCCATAATCTTGCGCCTCAGTCCTATCCCTTTGCCCAGCTGTTCCTAATCGCCCTTGACGCGATTGGGACAATTAAGGCTTTATTTACACCAGCATCCCAGGCTTCATTTGTGAGGTCTTCGGATCACCAGATGGACACACACCACACACTGCTTGTAAACTAACGAAAAAAGGTATGTCAGCAGCCCTTGCTTATACAGCTTAATATAGTCATCCCCCAGCATCTCCTTTGTGGCATTGACTACACATGGTTTTTGCTTATACTCTAAAGATACATACACATATACATCTATTATAAAGACTGGAATACCATAGACACACTAATAGTAATGTATTTATTATCCTTAGACACAGCCATACTACAGCATCTTACCCTTATTTACACCACCTGCTAGATTACTGGTCAAAAATAGGCTGGAACTTGTTCCTATGCCTAGGGATCTTCGTAGCTGAGACATCTGCTGCCTTCCTTTGTGGTGTTTGCATCCCCTCTTTCCATCCTGGGCACCTCCGGCTGTATTGTGTGGCCTGTGGGCTACTTACCATCAGGTTCCTGACTGACCATTTTTCTTGCCTATGCATTTTTTGTAAGTACATGTACACCTATTTATAGTTTTGAAAAATGTTCCACTAACGTATATATTATATATTTGTATTGTAGAATTCTTATGATCCAAATGGCATAAAAACCTCTGAAGAAGGAGCGGTTTAGGTCTGAAACATGTCAGGTGTACCTGCCAGCATGCAACTTTGCTAGCCCACCCATCTTTAACCGCTTCAGGCCGGAAGATTTTACCCCCTTCCTGACCAGAGCACTTTTTACAATTTAGCACTGCACCGTGCAACGCTGTACCCAAACAAAATTTGCGTCCAATTTTCCCCACAAACAGAGCTTTCTTTTGATGGAATTTGATCAAATCTGCGGTTTTTATTTTTTGCTCTATAAACAAAAGATGTTTGAAAAGAACACAATGGGGGTTATTTACAGCGACTGCACTTCCACCTGCACTTTCAGTGCAATTTCAAGTGCACTTTGCACTTGTAGTTTGCACTTGCAGTGCAAAGTGGATTCTCCTTCAGTAAATAACACCCAATATCTTTTACTTTTTGCTATAATAAATATCCCACAAAAAAAAATAATTTCCTCAGTTTAGGCGAATTCTTAAGGCGCATGTGCGATGGCACCATCACGTCCGCATTTGGCCGGTGACGTTAGACACCGGCCGAATGGTGAGCGCTTTTAAGCTGGCTTCTTGAGCAACACAGCAACTTGAGATTGGAGGCGACCTGACGCAAAACGTGTTTTGTCCTTAAGGTATGAATCCTGACCTTTTGTTTTCTCTCCCTCTCTTCTTTGTTTGCTTGTCCTAAGGCTCTACTAGTGATCCGGGGAAACAAATTTTAATAGGCTTTTTTGACACTGTTCAACCTTTCTGAATATATATGCTATCTCTATATGGACAAACAGGGAGTCTGTTTATTTCAGACCCCTATATCTGCCCCCTTCTTTTTCTCATAATAATTTTTTGTTTATTTTTTTAGATCTATTGGACCCAGACTTGCTGTGTTTATCAGCATCAGGCCTCTGTTAAAAAATGTGTTCACTATAATATTTTTAGTTTTACTTTCTTACAATTTTTTTTTTTCATTTTTTTTTATTATCAATAAAAATGTCTACTTGAGGTAGTTGTTTCTTTTTCTTTTTTGTGTCTATACCCATTGTTACTTATCTTTAAATTTCAAAAACTTCAAACATTTTTTCTTTGAGTTATCTTGCTTCTCTGCATGCAGGCGCCCCACAGTGTCATTGTCAGGATCAGTGTTATTACTTGGGTGACCTGCTGGTGGCACTATTACTTTCAGCACCAAAGGGTATAGTTCTGGTGGCCACCAGCAGGTGTCTCCCAGCAGATGGACATTCTTATGATCAAGCTGCACCTGATGTGGAACTGCTGGGAGTATATAAGCCTGCCCTTCACTGAGGCTCAAGGCTTCAGTATAACTTCTGTAAGTCTTGTCCCTGCCTGAATCTGATCGGTTTGCCTGAACCTGATCCTGATCCTGATCTGTTTCTTGTATCCTGTCCCTGAGATCTGTCCCCTGATACCTGTCCAATGATACTTTCTTACAGCTCCCCCTTGCTTACTGCTCCCAGTACCTGACCTTCTGTTCCCCTTGTCTCTCGACCCTGCCTTGTTTATGTGTGTGTTCCCTTTACTTGTAAATATTAGTTAGATATTTAGATTAGGTGTATTTGGGTTTGCTCTGTTTTCGTTGTATTAATTTCTTGTTTATGGTTTGCTGTTGTTTGGTTTGCACGTGTGTCTTTATCTTAAATAAATATATATATATATATTTTCACTTACTTTGTGCCTGATTCCTTAAGTGCAACCCACTGATCTAGCGTCAATTTCCCCATTGACGACGTGTACTTGACACAAAACGTACGTCGGGAGGTGAATGTACTGACATCATCATCAAGAGACAAACGTCTGCAGGCAGGCCAGCCTGCTTTTTTATGGAGACAAACATCGTCTTTTTGTATGGTACCTGTCGCCGAGAATCTGTTTCCAGCACAACGACATTGCGCTGATTCTCGCCGACATGGTGCCGACATCTCGCACTCGCTGGAATAGGAAAAGCACATTCCAGCGAACGCGTCATAGAAGCGATGGGGATCCGACTTGGATTCCCGCCAATTCTAGCCGCAGCGTTTGGTATGAATCATGAGGGGGAACTCCACGCCAAATAATAAACCGGCATGGGTTTCCCCCAGGGGCACACCAGGCCCTTAGGTCGGGTATGGATTGTAAGGAGAACCCCTACACCGAAAAAACGGTGTGGTGGTTCTCCCCCTCCTGAGCCGTACCAGGCCGCATGCCCTAAACATGGGGGGTGGGTGCTCTGGGGCAGAGGGCACTCTGCGGCCCCCCCACCCCAAAGTACCCTGTCCCCATGTTGATAAGGACAGGGCCTCTTCCCGACAACCCTGGTCGTTGGTTGTCGAGGTCTGCGGGTGGGGGGCTTATCGGAATCTGGGAGCCCCCTTAAATAAGGGGGCCCCCAGACTCCGGCCCCCCACCCTAGGTGAATGAGTATAGGGGGTACATCGTACCCTACCCATTCACCTGGAGGAAAACTGTCAATAAAATAAACACACAACACAGGGTTTTAAAATAATTTATTAGTCAGCTCCGGGGATCTTCTCCACACTCCAGGGGTCTTCTCCGCTCTCCGAAGGGTCTTCTTCCATCTTCTCTGCTCTCCGCTGTCTTCTCGGCGCTCCCCGGTTCCTCTCCCGCTCGCTCTCCGGTGCCTTCTTCGGGGCTGGCCGCCGTTATCTTCTTTGAAGCTCTCTTACTAGCCACGGCCAGCCGGTCTTCTTTGCCACCTTCTGCCTTTCTTCTTATGTTGACTCAACGATTCCTCCCGCTGTAATGCCGGGTGTTCGAGACGGAAGCGATTTATATATGCCTCTTATGACGTCACAATCCCAGCATGCTCCCAGATTCCGATAAGCCCCCCGCCCGCAGACCCCGACAACCAACGGCCAGGGTTGTCGGGAAGAGGCCCTGTCCTTATCAACATGGGGATAGGGTACTTTGGGGTGGGGGAGCCGCAGGGTGCCCCCTGCCCCAGAGCTCCCACCCCCCCCATGTTGAGGGCATGCAGCCTGGTACGGCTCAGAAGGGGGGGGCGCTCGCTTTTCCCCACTCCTTTCCTGACCGGCCGGGCGGCGTGCTTGGATACGGGTCTGGTATGGATTGTGGGGGAACCCCCACGCCGTTTTTTCGGTGGAGGGGTTCTCCTTACAATCAATACCAGACCTAAAAGCCTGGTATGCCCCTGGGGGAGAACCCATGTCATTTTTTTTTTATTTGGTGTGGAGTTCCCCCTCATGATTCATACAGTACCAAATGCCGCTGCTAGAATTGGCGGGAATCCAAGTCGGATCCCGTCGCTTCTATGACGGCTTTCTCCCATCGCGGCGAGCCGGCTCGGTGCTGGTTCCCGCGATGGGACTCGTAGGTGGTCAATCTCGCCGAGAAAGGGAGCGAGATTGACACAATATCGCGGTCACCTACTGTAAGGCCCCATACACACGATAGAATCCATCCGCTGAAAAATCCCAGCGAATGGGTTTCAGCGGATAGATCCTATGGTGTGTACACTCCAGCGGATCTGTTTCCGCGGATATTTATCCCCTGGGATGGATTCCAGCAGATCGAATATTCGCTGACATGCTAAACAAATCTATGGATCCGCTGGTCTGTATAGACTCACCGGATCCATCTGTCCGAAGGGATCCCCCGCATGCGTCGTAATGATTTGACGCATGCGTGGAATTCCTTATATGACAGCGTCGCGCACGTCGCCGCGTCATAATCGCGGCGACGGCGTGACACGTCATCGCCAGAGGATTTCGGCGCGGATTTCAATGCGATGGTGAGTACACTCCATCGCAGAGAAATCCGCTGAAATCCTCGAGAGGATTTATCCGCGGAAACGGTCCGCTGGACCGTATTCGCGGATAAATCCTCTCGTGTGTATGGGGCCTTAGTGTTACTATTTTTAAAAATAAACCTTTTTGTATGGTAATACACTATCGAGTGTTTCTACTTTTTGGGCCTCCCCGAGGGTTGAAAATATAAATCGAATTCCATCAAATCGAACTCCGTACATCCATTGGAGGATTAAAGACTGCATGACAGGCTTGGTATCCTCTTGCCTCTCGTAAGCTGTGATTTTGGCTGGTGGTGGAGCATGGGTGTTTGCACGAATACTTGGAGGTTTATCCCTCAATTATCTTCATCAACACCTATTTTTATCACGGACTCACTCTATACAGATTCTCTCTGAACCTGAGGAATTGGGACTGTCATTTTCCTTATTCATTGGATGTGTTTGCTTTCTTTTAATAGTTTTTTGTTAGCATTCCAAGTGCTCTAATATCAACCCTTCATGGCTATATGATTTGTTTTGGTTTATATGCACTTGGCTTACGATGGACTGAATATAACAGTGGTCCTTCACGTTGAAGTGCAGCTCTTTACTGTTTCTTTAATTCTATATTTTTCGCTCCTGGCAACAGAGATTTTTGTTATCAGACATTAAGTGAACACACTAAAGAACAGTTGTTAGAATACATCAGGGGCGGACTGACAGCTCATGGGGCCCCCGGGCAAAAGGAGATCATGGGGCCCCCTGTGTCTCTGCCCATGTGTCCCTGCCCACGTTCAAGCTGCATCCACACAAATCCTACCTACATATTGCACTGCCCATATTGCATGCGTTCAAAGAATTTCTGGATGCTATGTTCCAAATAAATGTTTATTATAGGAATTAAAGAAAAATAAAATGTACATTAAAGTCAACAATGGTACATTTTCGAAATTAAGGTTTAGCGAAATTAGCACAATATTCCCGCATAGCTTTCCAATCGGCTCTTCGTTGGTTAGATTGATAGCAGCGCAGCCATTGGCTCTCACTGCTGTCAATCAAATTAATGTTGTTGCACGCCAGGAGGTGGGGCTGAGTCATACACTTATCGGGTATGGCCGCCAAGTGTATCACACAGGAGTGCGCCCGCAAGGTAACCCACTCGGGAGAGAGCTTCCCAGAGGGGGTTAGCTCTTGCGGGGAGGAACCGTGAGAGCCTCCGTGGGACCACAGAAGATGACGATCGGGGCCACTTTGTGCAAAACAAACTGCACAGTGGAGGTAAGTATAACATGTTTGTTATAAAAAAAAACTGAACCCATACAACTCCTTTAACTATGAATTATGGCCCTATAATTGCTCTCACTCTGATGTTCTGGTGGATACTATACATGTATCCATTATTGTTTACATACATATGCTCATCCTACATAACCCTTTTTATAAGTGTGTGAAGGGATTATGGGTGTGTTTTAAAAAAAAATGAAATAATTGTATTTACTTTAAATCATTTTCACTGACTACCAATGTAAAGAACATTCTTCCCACTGATCACCAATGTAAGGGACATTCTTCCCACTAACCACCAATGTAAGGGACATTCTTCCCACTGACCACCAATGTAAGGAACATTCTTCCCACTGATCACCAATGTAAGGAGCATTCTTCCCAATGATCACCAATGTAAGGAGCATTCTTCCCAATGATCACCAATGTAAGGAACATTCTCCTCACTGACCACCAATGTAAGGAACATTCTTCCCACTGATCACCAATGTAAGGAACATTCTTCCCACTGATCACCAATGTAAGGAGCATTCTTCTCACTGACCACCAATGTAAGGAACATTCTTCCCACTGATCACCAATGTAAGGGACATTCTTCCCACTGATCACCAATGTAAGGAACATTCTTCCCACTGATCACCAATGTAAGGGACATTCTTCTCACTGATCACCAATGTAAGGAGCATTCTTCCCACTGATCACCAATGTAAGGAGCATTCTTCTCACTGATCACCAATGTAAGGGACATTCTTCTCACTGATCACCAATGTAAGGGACATTCTTCCCACTGATCACCAATGTAAGGATCATTCTTCTCACTGATCACCAATGTAAGGAGCATTCTTCTCACTGATCACCAATGTAAGGAGCATTCTTCCCACTAACCACCAATGTAAGAGACATTCTTCCCACTGATCACCAATGTAAGGAGCATTCTTCCCACTGATCACCAATGTAAGGATCATTCTTCCCACTGATCACCAATGTAAGGAACATTCTTCCCACTGACCACCAATGTAAGGGACATTCTTCCCATTGATCACCAATGTAAGGAACATTCTTCCCACTGATCACCAATGTAAGGAATATATATAGGGAACAACACTCACTTAGGCTGAATTCACACCTATGCATTTTTAGTGCTTTTTGCATTTTGCAGATTTGCACTACAGAACGTGTTCCATAGGAAACCATGATAAATGGACTGTTGTGCAAATCTACAAAATGCAAAAAGCACAAAAAATACCATAGATGTGAATCAGGCCTTAGTCCAGGTTCACACTGACAGCGGGAATGAAATTGTGTGACAGTTCAGCTAAACTCGCACGATTTCATACCCGCATGTCAGTGTGAATTTGGCGGGTGATTTCAGAGACGTCTGTGCGGGTTGCTGCACAGATGTCTATGGAAATTGCACCAAAAAGTCGCCAAAAGTTATACAGAAACTACTTTTGGGAATCGGTGTGGTGCCACAAATGGGGCATCGCACCGATTCGGGTAGTGCCATTGCCATGCGATTTGACATGTCAAATCGCATGGTATATTGCTTCAATGTAAATCAGGTCTAAGAGCTATTCCCTATATATAACACTGATATCTATACACTGAGTGACATTCAGTGTACCAGATATCAGTGTGCAGGGGCGGACTGACCATTCGGTCAGTTGGGCACTGCCTGAGGGCCCGGCCGGGTCAGTCCGCCCCTGGAGGTGCCCGCAGCAGTGGCAGCTTATCATACACAATAAAAAAAAACAAGTCTGTACCCCCGAGAAAGCAGTGCCTTGAACCATTAAATCCTGCTAGCTAGGATGATGTGGCTGTTGTATGAGAGGCTTGGGAGGGATGAGCTGGCCGGGATGGATGGCTCATCATGTGCACTAGTGAATAGCACCTGACCTGACCTGCTACCTGGTAAATAAGCACAGTCACAGCACAGGGAAAGAAGGTAAAGTAACAATCAGCATGGCTCTTATAACACAGATGAGACACAGACAGTGCTTTCATTATGACACTGACCTGCTTCTGCACAGGCAGGTCCGTGTGGATGCAATGCCTGTGTCTGTGCAATTCACTCTGCCTCCGAGTCCAGCAGCTCCTTCACAGACAGTCCTCCGCGGCAGTGACTTACGGCCCCGCCCCCTCAGCTGAATTCCACAGGGGGAGAGGTGGCCGGAGCGCCTGTCACTAAATCCTTGCACGGCTCACCGCTCTGATGAGCCATCCATCTCCAGCTCACACCTCAAGAGCCTCTCATACAACAGCGCAGCCACATCAACCTAGCTAGAGGGATCCAAGGCACTGCTTTCTCTGTTTTTTTTTTATTGTGTAGAAGCTGACGCTGCTGCGGGCACCTCCATGGGCAGACTGAACCAGCCTGGGCCCTCCCACCACGGGGCCCTCGGGCAGTGCCCGACTGACCGAATGGTCAGTCCGCCCCTGGAATACATCCTTCTAGCTCATGTTTTCATTGATCAAGCCAGTTTTCTGTTTGAGGATGTGCAACCATTGATTCAGATCTGTACAGAGTCAGCCCTGTCTGATGCCTCTAGTATAGATGATGACTATACACCCCCTTTTAGTGCAACTCAGGTAGAGACTTTGGTTTGGCTATTGGAAGATGACTCAGACTTTTTATTTGAGCAGTACTCTGCTTGTCTTCAACAGGTGCTTGCAAAATGTATTGATTCAGTGCAGTCGCTGGTCAGACGAGCAGTGTGCAAACCTGATTTTGTGCAATCATTATTACAGGTCTGGTCAAGTTTGTTGCACTTAGACTCTGTCAGCTCCCAACCACCCATTTCTGCATCTAGACACCAGCCTGCTGGGATGTCTTCCTCTCCTTTACCCCCAACAACCACAGTTGCCGACTAATACACCCTGCTGCCAATGAAGTACCAGTACCCTGTTTCCTCCTGCTGCACCTACCCTGCCTTTAACCCTTCTGCTTCTTCTCGGCTGCCTCCATCAGTTCCACTAAATCTTCCTTCAAAATATGCTCCCTCTGTTTTACCATCCTTCTGCTCTTCTCTTCTACCAGCTGCATCCACTACCTACAGCCCTGTATCCACATACAAATCTTCAGAGGCTAAAACCAAAAAGAAGCAGAAGTTTTTCCCAACCCATACCATCCTGCCATTACCCAGTCCTGCCCCCACATCCAGCCTGATTTGGTGCCCACTGTCCAGTTTGATGTGCTTACTGTTCAGCCTATTGTGCCAGTGTCTCTGCCTGCTGCCCAGTCTGACATTCAAGTGCCTGCTGTCCAGGCTGACATTCAAGTGCCTGCTGTCCAGTCTGATGTTCAAGTGCCTGCTGTCCAGTCTGATGTTCAAGTGCCTGCTGTCCAGTCTGATGTTCAAGTGCCTGCTGTCCATTCTGATGTTCCAGTGCCTGTTGTCCAGTCTGATGTTCCAGTGCCTGTTGTCCAGTCTGATGTTCCAGTGCCTGCTGTCCAGTCTGATGTTCCAGTGCCCACTGCCCAGCCTGATGATCTGGTGCCCTTTGCACAGCTTTATGATCCAGTGCCCTTTACCCAGCCTGCTGACATGGTACCTGCTAAACCATTTCCTGGTGCCAAGCTTGCCACTGATTTTCCCCTGCTTGATTTCGAGCCTGACTGTGATGCCCTTGTGTTGTCTGCCTCCGATAGGTTCATGCACGTTGCACTGCCTGTTTTAATTTCCAGATCCAAACTTCCAAACCCTGGTGGTGGGGTGCATGTTCCATTGCCGGACTCGGGTGGCACACCTCCCAGTAGGTTAAAAGACTCTGTCCGGAAGAGCGCAAAGAAGTCTGCAGTCACAGGGGAGACTTTTTGGGACCGCACCTACATACAATTTTTTGTTTAAGTTGTGGTCCAATAGCCAGCATTTGGAGGATGTCACCCTCATATAAGCCTATTGTGTTACATCGTTTCTACATTTAATCCTGAGACCTGATGTGTTCTGCCAGGGGTTCCATAACCAAGGAGAAGATTATAGAGGAGAGTGGGTATCCCTGCCATGTTCCATTTGTGATGGGAAAAGGGGATGACATGAATCCCGAGGTCCAGACTTTGGCCGACGGTTTTGAGTACAGTGTTGTTATGGCTGAGAGTATACACCCTGAGAAGCCAAATTTAGAGGAGAACCGCTAGTATGTAGGACCAGTGTACCCGGTCAAAGGTTTTGTCAGCCTCGAGGGAGAGGAGAATAGATGGAGTTTTTTGATGGTCAGCCCATTGTATAAGGTTCATAAAACTTCTAGTGCCGTCTGAGGTTTGTTGTCCATGCATGAACCCAACTTGGTGAACCAGGTAGGGAGTAATATTAGCAAGGCGGAGTGATATAAGTTTAGAATATACTTTGGTATCTGTGTTTAACAGAGAAATGGTTTAGAAATTGGCTGGATCATTCATTTTTTCCCCAGGTTTGGGGATTGGGATAATAATGGATTCTAGAAACTTAGGAGGTGTTGGTGATGTTGTTAAGGGCATTAGTAAGATGTCATATAGGTCTTCTTTATGCTAGAAAGGATTGCAGTGCAATTTCTTTTCTGCGGAAGGGGTTCGTTGAGTCAAGTAAAGAATCGGGGGTCTGATTAAAATCTCTACAATTAACTAGCGGGTGGGATTTGTGTGGTTGGAATATATGTGCCAGAGATGTGTAGAATTTTGGTGAAGGAGTATTAGGGACATACAACTCACCATAGGTAATGTATGAGTTGCTGTAGGCAGCAGACAGTATAAGGAAGCGGCCGTTGGAGTCGGCGTCCACAGAGTGGAGCTGGAAGGCCACAGAGTTTTTCACTGCAACCATGACACCTCTTTTTTTGGAGTGTGCTGGCCAGAAATATGTGGGGAAATTTGGGATGACTACATTTAGGGGGTCTTGTGCTGTTGTCTCTCCATCTGTCAGTACAGTCTCCTAAGTCATCTACTTGTAACTGAATGTGGGATATTGATCTGGAAAGATCTTTTTCAATGCCTTTTTTGCAGGGTCGTGAGGATCTGCTTGAGTGTGTGCTCAGACACTGCATTATCACATGTAAATCAGCCGTAGAATCAGCAATCTCCACCTCATCATCGTCATCATCTCCCTCCCCCTCAGTATTGTGAAAGTGCAGTATTTTCTTCTTACCGGGGCTACATGGCTCGTGAGGCAAATGGTAAGGGAGCAGCTATCTTGTTCCTGTCCTTGTTCGGTGTAGCTGCAGGGCTGGAGCTCTCCATGTGAGCTGACTCATGCTGTGCAGAGCATGGCAGGGAAGCTCGAGTGTCCTCCCTGTCTCTGTGTCTGGCGCCATCTTGGTTCCTGTACTGCCACAAGCTGCTGAAGAAGTCTGTTGGCCTGCAGGGTTCTGGTGGCTTGTTTCGCTTTCGGGACATGCCTACAGGGTCCCTGGGCAGAGCAGTACTAGGCAGTGTGGTCTGCGGTGGTTGGAATGGTGCTTAGGTGCTGCTGTGTCCCCTGTGTCAATGGAGCGCTCGGATCAAGCGGCCATGTTGCATTGCGACCACACTCCACCCCTCCATGATATATTTTTTATTTGCACTAAAAATAAATGCTCAGGACAAGCTTTCGGTGTATGTCCCCTTCAAGGTTCCAGCAGTACTGATTCACATAAGTTTTATCAGAATATTGAAAAAAAACACTATCTCTGAGGAAGCAAGAAAGAATAACAAAAATACACAAACAAATGTGCATAGCAATGGTAATACAACTAACATAGTTAGTGAGATAAGACAGAGAGAGAGAGAGCTATAGACTGGAGGTGGGGTGACAGTCAGAGAAGGGCAGGCCCGGATTTACTCCCTTTGCCGCCCCAAGGCCGGGTCCTTCAATGCCGCCCTCGTCTACACAGTACAGGGGGGACATTATCCGCCGGGGGACTTTTTCGGCAGGATACTGAGATGCATTGAGAAGCGGAGGGGGGGTGGGGGACTGGGATTGGTACTGCCGAAAATGACACTGAGAACCTGGGGGGTGTTGCTGCCAAAAATGACAAAATTGCATTGAGAACCGGGAGGGGGGGTGCTGCTGCCGAGAACCATCTCACCTCCTCTTCCCTCTGTTTTCTCTCCTCTCATCATCCCCATGACAGGGGGAACTCCCGAAATGAAAGTGAAAGTGTCCTCTCCTCTCAGCCACAGTGCTGCCCCTGCACCCACTGCCGCCCCGAGGCCTGGCCTTGTTGGCCTTGTCTGGAATCCGGCCCTGGAGAAGGGGTCATGAAACTGTTGATAGTGAGTAAGAAAACCCATATAAAATTTAGTTCGTTATCTTTTGTGCCAAATAGATGTATCATTCTTAGTTCAAATGTTTTCTTTTCCTGAATAGTTCTGATATTCCCTTTAAGAACTAAAACATTGAGGTCTTCTATAGTGTGGTCCAGTTGTGAGAAATGATGTCCCACAGGTGTGCAGAACTATCTTCTTTATGTTCCTTGATGATATGTCTTTGCAAATTCATCCTTGTTCTCAACATCTGTCCTGTTTTGTCAATGTAAGATCTTTTGCTAAATCTTTTGCATTGGATGTGGTACACAACATTAGGCTGGGTTCACACCTATGCAGTTTTAGTGCTTTTTGCATTTTGCAGATTTGTACTACAGTCTATTTAATAAAAATGTTCTTTCTCCCCAAGTTTCTCTCCGTGTTTAGGCATACCCCGATTACCATCCCCAATTCCTTTTTTCACATGCTTGACCAAGCTTGGTACCTGTTCCCAGGTTGGCTAGGTCCAAGCTTCTACTCCCTCTGATGGGGAGGGTGGCTTGGCACTACCCAACTTTAAGGCCTCGTACACACGACCGGATCTATCCGCTGGGATTGATCCGCAGATCAGTTCCAGCAGACAAATCCGGTCGTGTGTAGGCCCGAGCGGACATTTTTCGGCGGAGATTTCTGTACATGGCCATACTTTTCAGTAATGCCGCATACACACCATCACTTTATGTGATGAAAAAAAAAAAACATTTTCTGTGAAGTAAAAAACAACGTTTTTGAAACTTACATTTTCAAAGACGAAGTTGCCTACACACCATCGTTTTTTCACAATGCTCTAGCAAAGCGAGGTTATGTTCACCACGATTTTCCGTTGAAGCTCGCTTCATAACTAGCTTCTGGGCATGCGCGGGTGTAAAAACGTCGTTTTAAACGTCGTTTTTTGCTACACACGGTCAATTTCTGTGAAGTAAAAAACAACGTTTTGAAAAACGACACATAAAATTGAAGCATGCTTCAATTTTTTTTGTCGTTTTTTACAAGACATAAAACAAAGTTTTCCCCCACACACGGTCATTTAAAGTGACGTTTTTAAAAACGTCGTTTTTTTTTCATCACATAAAGTAATGGTGTGTACGCGGCATAAGCCAATATTTCTCTATTAAAAATCCTTTTTTTTGTTGGTCTTATGTAATATTCATATTTTCTGTGATACTGAATTTTTGGTTTTCACTAGCTGTAAGCCAGGGGTGGTAAGGTAAAATTCAAGGAGGTTCGGTAACTAAAACATTTTTTCAGAGAAGGTTAGAATCACAAGTCTGTGCCATGAAAGATTGTATGTGTCTACTGTCCTTTTTTTGGCACAAGCCGCACTCTCTAGCGCTTTTCTAAAGACTTGTATACACGATCAGTCCATCCGATGAGAACGGTCTGAAGGACCGTTCTCATCGGTTAACCAATGAAGCTGACTGATGGTCTGTCGCGCCCACACACCATCGGTTAAATAACCGATCGTGTCAGAACGCGGTGACGTAAAACACAACAACGTGCTGAAAAAAATGAAATTCAATGCTGCCAAGCATGCGTCGACTTGATTCTGAGCATGCGTGGATTTTTAACCGATTGTCGTGCCTACTAACGATCAGTTTTGACCTATCGGTTAGAAATCCATTGGTTAAATTTAAGCAAGTTGGCTTTTTTTTAAACAATGGTTAAATAACCTATGGGGCCCACACACGATTGGTTTTGACCGATGAAAACGGTCCATCAGACCGTTGTCCTCTGTTTAACCTATCGTGTGTACGAGGCCTTACTGTTTCCTCCACACACTCTGGTAGGGGCACCTGATGTAAGGGGAACACTATTGGGGACATTTACATTTACAGAGTATTACCAAAGTAATTCATTACATTGGGTGCCCCAATCAGACTACCCCCATGAATCAGTTGCCACCGTCAGAGTATCCTCTTATATCAGGTGTCCCCATCAGAGTGCCCTCTTGCATCAGGTTAATTTATCAGAAGGCCCCCTTACATCTGGTGTCTCCCATCAGTGTGCCCCCTTACATCATTTGTCCCCATCAGAGTGCCCCCCTTACATTAGGTACTATCTTCAGAGTGCCCCTTTACATCAGGTGTCTCCATCACATCAGGTGTGCCCATCAGAGTGCTCCTTTACATTAGGTGTGCTCATCAGAGTGCCCCTTTACATCAGGCGTCCCCTTCACAGTGCCACCTCACATCAGGTGTCCCCATCAGAGTGCCCTTATACATCAGATGTCCCCATCAGAGTGCCCGCTCAACATAAAATGTGCCCATCAGCATGCCCCTCATTTTATGTTAAAGGGTACTCTAATGAGTACATATACATTAAGGGACATGCTAATGGGTACATTTTGTTGGGCATATTTAATGTTAAGAGGCACTCTGATGGGCACATTTTATGTTAAGGGACATGCTGATGGGCACAACAAAATGTGCCCATCAGTGTGCCCCTTAACATAAAATGTGCCCATCAGCATGCCCTGTAATATAAAACATGCTCATCAGCGTGAACCTTAACATAAAATGTGCCCATCAGAATTACACTTATTTTATGTCAAGGGGCATGCTGATGGTCACATTATATGTTAAGGGGCACTCTGGCCCATTTTAGGTAAAGGGGCACTCTGATGGGCATATTTTGTTGTGCTCATCAGAGTGAACCTTACATTAAATGTGCCCATCAGTGTGCCCCTTAAGAGAAATTGTGCCCATCAGTGTGCCCCTTATAGGAAAATTTGCCCATCGATGTGATCCTGTATACACCCCACATACCTTGAAGCAGGCAGGGATCGGGCGCCAGCAGAGGTAACAAGCTGCAGGGAGGGAGCTGAGCCATCTTAGGGAGTCTTGCTGAAGGGAGCAGGACATGCATACACTTTATACCTCGCTGCCCGCTGGGTGACGTCACAGCTTATCTTGTGGCCCGGCTGGGAGATGTGAGATAGTAAGCAGCAGGGGCGGGATTCACTTCATTGGCAACAGGGATGCCTGGGATCCCAGCAACCCAGCAACCAATGACTGCTGAGCAAAGAAGTGGGATGTGGCAATGTACACTGGCGGCCTGACAGTCTAGACAGGAGCCTCGCTCGGTCCATGCTTGGGCTGCTGTAAGCCATAATCATCAACATTAACCACTTCAGCCCCGGACCATATTGCTGGTTAATGACCGGGCCCCTTTTTTGCGATTCGTCACTGTGTCGCTTTAACTGACAATTGCGCAGTCGTGCGACGTGGCTCCCAAACAAAATTGGCGTCCTTTTTTTCCCACAAATAGAGCTTTCTTTTGGTGGTATTTGATCACCTCTGCGGTTTTTATTTTTTGCGCTATAAACAAAAATAGAACGAAAATTTGAATAAATATTTTTTACTTTTTGCTATAATAAATATCCCCCAAAAATATATAAAAAAAACGATTTTTTTCCTCAGTTTAGGCCGATACGTATTCTTCTACATATTTTTCGTAAAAAAAAAAAAATCGCAATAAGCGTTTATTGATTGGTTTGCGCAAAAGTTTTAGCGTTTACAAAATAGAGTTTTATGGCATTTTTATTTACTAGTAATGGCGGCGATTAGCATTTTTGGGACCATTGGCATTTTTATAGCGATCAGTGCTATAAAAATGCATTGATTACTATAAAAATGCCACTGGCAGGGAAGGGGTTAACACTAGGGGGCGAGGAAGGGGTTAATTATGTTCTCTGTGTGTGTTCAAACTGAAGGGGGGGTGGGACTGACTTGTAGAAATGACAGATCGCTGTTCATACATTGTATGAACAGATGATCCGTCATTTCTCCCCCTGACAGGACCGGGAGCTGTGTGTTTACACACACAGCTCCTGGTTCTCGCTCTGTAACAAGCTTTTGCTGGTGCGAACGCGTGTCGGCACCAAGGGCGAGTGGGGGGCGCGCGCGGGCACCTCCGGCGGCGCCCGCTCCCCTATTGGCTTAAAACGCGAGATGACATATAGCTATGTGATCTCGCGCAGCCGAGCCGACCTGCCGCCGTATAACTGTTATACGGCGGCTGGTCGGCAAGTAGTTAAAGGAAAGAAATGATTGAAATATATCACTCTGTGTGTAATACATCTCAATAAAATATATGAGTTTCACTTTTTGAATTAAATTACAGAAATAAATTTACTTTTTGATGATATTCTAATTTTTTGAAATGCACCTTTATATTTGCATGTTTATTGTTTGGATACATGCACGTGGGATAAAGTTTTTCTACACAGTGTAGTGCGGCACTTAAACGATATAGATTACTTGAACACATACTGTATATGAGAGTGTGCTTGTGTGAGCGATACACTTTTAGGAAATATTTCACGATCACTGTAGTGGTCAACACATGCAAAGCAACTCACATGATTACCATATATTTGTCAAAATGCTTAAATTATAATAAAAATTGGAAAAATATAGGTGTTCTAAAACTTTTGGCTGATAGTGACTGTATCAAGATTTTTCTTCCTTAAACTTCAATAAGGTTTGATTTTAAGCTTGGATTTTTGATACTTTGAACAGTATCCCCCCATCCCCCAGTAAATTCAACCTGGGCACATTCATTCATCCCTAATAGCAAGCTATTATTACCAAGATTCTGTCATGTAAAACATGGCGGCCAACAAGATGAACTACTTGGCCATGTTTATGAGTGGGTATATTATATATATATTGTTCCTCTGGGAGTCTGCATTATAGATCTTATCCTTCTGCTTTAGGGGCTCTTATTGTTCACAAGTTAATACTTAAGCTCAGATGTAGATTATGAATATGAGGTTACATAATTGCATTGTCAAGGCTGAGTAATGTAATAAATGGTTATATTTGTTTTTTCCTTAAGGGCATCTGTTCACAGATGAGGCATAATTAAGTGCTATCAGCAATTGCTGTGAGCGATTTATTAGCATACATTCTATATCGCTGGCTGTATAGAATGGTAAAATATAATTAAAATTATAAAGAAAAAAAAAACACACATATTGGAACTTTTCAGCTACAAAATAAATTTCCATTAAAGTCAGTCTAAATGCATTTAATTACAATATGCCATCCATTATTAATGCATCAGCCACCTTGCTTATGGGAACATTATGTATACATGTTTTTTAACCCTTTCACTGCCATTGCAGTAAGGTACTGTATATGGAGGAACATAACCTTTTGTAGTTGGGGGCAGGTCAGCATGTCCTATGCCAGCTGCATTCACTTTTCTGCCTTTAAGTTTATGGTTACTTCAATGACCATGAATTTATAACAGAACTACACCCAGAAACTACTGTTCATAAATAAAAATAGCAGCTAACAAACTGCTGATTGAAGCTATTACATCCACAAGTGATACTGCTGCTCTGTCCTCAGAACTAAGCCCTGTATTTCTAAGGATGTGTGGCTGTGCCCCTTGTACATCCCTCACGTACATGCTTCTTCCCTGATTACATTATCCTCCAATCCCCCCTGCAGGCTTCGCCTTACTGTTCCAATCCCTTCCTATATCTCTCCCTGCAGCACTCTCTGCTCTTCTTCCTCTCCCTCCCCACTGCCTTCCAGTAGCTGAAGGTATACAGAAGGATTAGATTTCAGGATAAAGAGAGGGACATGTTGCAAAAATGTCTCATGTTTTCTGACCTCTTCCTTTGCTTCAGTTATAAATGAACACAGGAGTGATTGATATCAATCACTCCCTGTGTTCACTGAGAAAAGTAGAGTAAACAGTATTTACTATGGGCCTAATCCTCAAAAGAGATACGACGGAGTAACTGCTGTTACTCCGTCGTATCCCTGGTCCTAACTATGGAATTGATCCACAGAATCAGTTTCCCATAGTTAGGACGAAGATCCGACATGTGTAATTGAATTACACTGTCGGATCTTAGGATGCAGTACCGCATCCGCCGCTGGGGGCATTTTGCGTTGAAATGCCGCCTCGGGTATGCAAATTAGGACTTACGGAGATCCACGAAGCTTTTCAGCTTCGTTTTTTCTCCGTAAGTTTTATTTTGCAAACGCAAAATTAGGGCTGCTTTTACAAAGTGTAAACTGTTTACACCTTGTAAAAACAGACCTTTCTTGCTAGCGACGCGATTTTTTTTTAATTTAAAATTTTTTTTTTGGCACCGTATCTTTTTTTTTACCCGACGCAACTTTATTGTCCCGTCGCAATCCACAAAGCCCGACGTAACGTAATTTCACGCTATGCACGTCTGGAAAATGACGTAACGAACATGCGCAATACGGCCGGCGCACGAGCGCGCCTCATTTAAATGGGAATCGCCCCCTGGAGAAGAGGAACGCCTTGCGCCGGCCGGATTTAAGTTTCACCGCTCAAAATTTCTAGGTAAGTGCTTTGTGGATCGGGCACTTAGGTAGAAATTTTGCGGCGGTGTAACTTAAATAGGAAAAATTACGTTACGCCCGCTGGCTGAGGATTTGGCCCAATGTCTTCAGTTTGTGAACAGAGCGTACAGAGCACTTACTGTTCAATCATTAAATGCAGCTCAAAGCCCCCCCCCCCTTAGCATAACTGTTTAAAAAAATAAAAAAATATATAAAAATCTCATACAAAATACACACATATACCACACATACCTGTATGTGCACTAAAAACAAAGTGGCAATGCACGTTAAGTGTGTTGATACACTGCAATGCACCAACACACTATGTGCCAATTCACATAATCATGCACACATTATGGTGCCCATAGCCCATGTGTGCTGGTGCCCCTTGTGCACAAGTGCTTTCAGTGCATTGTTACCATGTGATGTGTTGACACACATTTTAACACACTGCATTTCAATAGAAAGGTATGCCTGCATTGCCAATGAGGAACACACGGCAGTGTAGATTGGTCGTTATTAGGTGTGAAGCCATCCTCCAGATTCTTAGCAATAGTTTATTTACAATTTCGTATACCTTCAATCTGCATGTTTTTCATGAAAAGGCTCATTTTAAAATGTAAAATTATTTATTTGTTAACTCAATATAGTTTTAGCTTTTAGATATATTATGAATAGTGTAGAAATTGTGTAAGTTATGCTGTATTTGTAAGCACTAATAATGATTTTTGTGTATTTGGGCAACTATACGGGACCAACAAAATTAGTAGCACCATGTTTGTATTATGTTGGTCCTGTGTTCTCAAAAAATGTACAGTTTGTGGTAGTGTTTGGGGTAGAGTTTGGGGTGTCTTTTATGAACCCGGAAAGCTGTAAGTGAAAAAAAGAAAAAAGTTTTAGCCCAGGTTCACACTGGGCTGCGGGAGTGAAGCTATGCGAGTTCAGCTGAACTCGCACGATTTCACTCCCGCTGGCAGTCCCGATTTCGGACACGATTTCAGAGACATCAGTGCAGATATCAATGTAAATCGCGGCAGGAAATCGCAAAGAGTAGTACAGGAACTACTTTTTTAAATCGGTGCAGCGCCGCAGATGCGGCGTCGCACCGATTAGGACGGTGCCATTGCCGACAATTGCCGCCGATTTGAGATGCGATTTTACATCTCAAATCGCATCTCAAATCGTACCAGTGTGAACCAGGCCAAAAACAGATTTTGTTTTTACATACAGAGAATCCCAAGATGGATCAAGCATCTCATTCAACTGATGCATTTTGTGTCTTTTGCTGCCAGGCCATGGCAATATTTTGCTAAGGAAAACTGTATGCAATGAAGCATAATGCCAATCAATTTTTAGAATCTGTTAAAAGTTTGTAACCTGGATAGCCTGTCAGGGACAACATGTCTTATTGCAGACTGGCGTCTCTAAACCATGACCACAAAATGAGCCAAACTGTTGTCATTCTGACATGCCTGCTCCTTCAGTTAGCCTTTAAACTGCCTATCTGCAGGTACTAAGGCATTGTACCCAACACTGTAAAATAGCATTTGGATTCACATACATTCAAGCAGATATGAACATACAGTACTCCACTGGTCCAGCAGAAGAGTTACAGCCAGCTTCTATTTTGATCAACAATAACTTGAGTACAGAGGCTTTCTCCCCTGTTATTTTAATGCTAAACCACAGACAAATATAAAAATGCAATTTAATACAGTTATGCCTTAATTAAAAAGCAATTACATGTTTTAATATAACTACCAACAGTTCCACGCCTGTATGATTATCATAGGCGTGCGCACATGGTGTGGCAGGTGTACCTGGGCACACCCTAACCCCCCCCCCCCCATATGGGGAAGATTCCCTCTGTTTAGACCCCTGATATTTCAACAAAGCCCCCTAGCGGGTCCCCTTAAAGAAAATAATAATAATAATAATAAAATATTTTTTTATAAAAAAAAATAAAAAAAATATAAAAACAAAAATTATAAAAAAATAATAAAAAATATAATAATAACAATTAAATCTACTTACACTGTCCACTGCCCTACTGACACCAATCTCTGCCCTACTGACACTGTCCGTTGCTCTACTGACACTGTTAGTATACATGCACACACACGCATATGTGTTTACATTTTGGGGTGCACACCCTAATGCTATATGCTACGCACACCTATGATGATTATTGCATTGTTTTAAACAAAATTAAGAGCAACTGGTACATATAATCAAGTAGCGTTAAGTAGATTTGTAAGATTTATAAGGCTTCATAGATGTGACCATAAAAATGTGTGTTATTAGACAAATTTTTTCTAGGTGAAAAGTTCCTGCATAATGATCAGTAAAATACTTGTTTCTAAAAGTGTTTATACGTGTAGTTGTACAAAGACGCATATGCTGGTATAATTATTTATTTCCCCCCTTTGTTTAGATTTAATATACATACTTACAAATGTGTGTACATGCGTTTTTATGCGTATGCGCGTAAAGAGCATGTTCTTAGATGCAGGATACTGTGTTGCGGATCTGAAAGAAGCTCATGTTTATTCACTTGTGTGAATGGTTCCATTGAAAAAAATGCAACTGTGTTCAGATCTGTAATTAAGAAAACACTTGTATATTAGTTTTTTTTTGTGTGAATAAAGCCTTAAATAAAATGCTGCCAACATATTTCAGAGCTTTTTCAGAGCTTAACTGTGTGGTATGTAATTTAATTCAGAAGGGATTCATTAAAGCCTGTTTGAGTCTGAGAAAGGTTTGCATATTAATGTCTCCACGTGGAAAATAAAGTGTTCTGTCATTGTGCATTAGAAACGGCAGCAAGTCAAATAAAGCCAACATTATTTCCTGGCTGAAGGACATACTCTCACCAGCCACTTTATTATGTACACCTGTTAGATTGCTTGGTAACACAAATTGCCAATTACATGGTAGCAACTCAATGACCCGGATTCACAGACAGCGGCGCACATTTATGCCGCCGTAGCGTATCTCCTGTACGCTACGCCGACGCAGCGCAGAGAGGCAAGCACTGACTTCACAAAGCCAGTGCTCCCAAAACTGCGCTGGGTTTCCTAGGTGTAAGCCGGCGTAGGTGGAAGAGGGCGTGAGCCATGCAAATGAGGCGTGACCCCATGCAAATGATGGGCCAAGCGCCAGACAGATACGTATAATGAACGGCGCATGTGCCGTCCTGTGGACGCATCCCAATGCTCAGAATCATGTCGGAACTACTCCCTAAGATACGTCGGATCACTGCCTACGGCGTGAACGTAACCTACGCTCAGTCATATTCACGTCCAACGTAAACTACGTAAAATACGCCGGCTTGTGTTCCATGGTGCAGCCCTTTGCATGAATGCTGCTGAGTTACACCTCCTTTATGGGGCATAACTTTACGACGTACATATAACTTACGCGCACTTGCGTTGGGCGCATGTACGTTCTTGAATTGCCGTATCTCCCTCATTTAAATGGAAAATCAATGGGAGCGCCAAATGCATCCAGTGTAAATATGTGCCCACTCTACGCCGGCATAGGCAAGTTACGTCGGTGGGATGAAGCCTTTTTTTAGGCGTATCTTAGTATGTGGGTCCGGCGCACAGATACAACGGCGCATATTTGCACTTACGCTGTGTATTTGGAGATACGTCGGCAATTGCTTTGTGAATCCGGGCCCATGCGTTTAGGGAACTAGACGTGGTGAAGACAATTTGCTGATGTTCAAACCAAGCATCAGAATGGGGAAGAAAGGGGATTTAACCAATTAAGGACCTTGGGTGTTTTTCAGATTTGGCATTTACAAGACTAAAACTGTTTTTTTGCTAGAAAATTACTTAAAACTCCCAAACATTATATATATTTTTTTTCTAACACCCTAGAGAATAAAATGGCAGTCATTGCAATACTTTTTGTCACACTGTATTTGCGCATTGGTCTTACAAGCGCACTTTTTTTGGAAAAAAATAACTTTTTTTAATTAAAAAATAAATTTGCCCCAATTTTTTTATATATTGTCAAAGATAATGTTACGCCGAGTCTAAGGATACCCAACATGTCACGCTTAAATATTGCGCCCGCTCATGGAATGGCGTCAAACTTTTACCCTTAAAAATTGCGATAGGCGACGTTTAAAAAATTCTATAGGTTGCATCTTTTGAGCTACAGAGGTCTAGGGCTAGAATTATTGCTCTCTCTCTAACGATCGCAGTGATACCTCACTTGTGTGGTTTGAACACCGTTTTCATATGCGGGCGCTACTCACATATGCGTTCGCTTCTGCGCGCGTGCTCGTCGGGACGGGGCGCTTTAAAAAAAATTTGGGGGGGTTTTCTTATTTATTTTTATTTATTTTATTATTTTTTACACTGAAAAAAGAGAGCGGCGGGAGGGGGGCCCCTCTCCCACCGCCAATAACGGTGATCTTGCGGCGAGTCCGCCACAGAGACCACCCTTATCGTTTACAGGACCGCTCACGCTAAAGATGGATATCTCGGTTGTGGCAGCAGCTGCTGCCGTTACCGAGATATCCATCTTTAAAAAAGGACGTATATCTGCGTGAGGAGGTCCTTAAGTGGTTAAGTGACTTTGAATGTGACATGGTTGTTGGTGCCAGACAGGCTGTTCTGAGTATTTTAAAAAACTGCTGATCTACTAGGATTTCCACGCAGAGCCTTCTCTAGGGTTTACAGAGAATGATCAGAAAAAAATAAAATATCCAGTAAATGGCAATTGTGTGGACAAAAATGCCTTGTTGATGTCAGAGGAGAACGGTTTGAGATGATAGAAAGACATCAGTAACTCAAATAACCACTCATTACAACAAGGCATGCAGAATACCATCTCTGAGCACACAACAGCCCAACCCTTGATGCAGATGGGCTACAGCAGCATAGGACCACACTGGGTGCCACTCCGGTCAGCTAAGAACAAGAAAATGAGGCTACAATTTGCACAGGTTCACCAATATTGGACAATAGTGTAGTGGATATGATAAAAATGGTCAAAGTAAGATAATGAAATGCCTATTTCAATGTGCAAACACATGCTCTATAATCTTATATATATATATATATATATATATATATATATATATATATATATATATATATATATATATATATATATATATATCCTATATATCTTATATTCACATATGTTATTGATTGCTATAGGAATAATTATACATAATAATAATTAATATACAAACCCCTTGCTCATATATGTGCTATCAGATGTGTATCATGTTCTGCAATAAAACGGGAAATCGGTCTGCATCCAATCTGGAATTAGATAGAAGAAAAATCCCTTCAGGAAACCGCAAAGAAGCCAGACAGACTGTCAGCACAGTACCAACAAGTCACATCTGCCAATTGTCTGGAAGAAGACAATATTGCTTGAATCAGATGAACTAGATGTATAAATAACTAATTGTTGCTTCACCCCTTGCACCATCCTGATATGAAATAGTTAAAAGCTTACAAATCGGAAAGTCACAAGATTAATATTACATATTCATGATCATGTTTGAATATTCATTTTCACAACCATATATAAATCAAGAGCATGAAATAAAAAAGGGAAATATTTACACACTGAAGTTTCTGTCAGTGAGTTTGTACTTTGAATGTGTGCACGCAATTATTCACTTCTTATCAGATTTGGCCAGGAAGCAGATACCAAAAGTCGGACAGTTTGGTCCGGTCCAGAACAATAGAAGATAGGAAAAACATTGTCTGGCCTAATGAGTCTCGATTTCAGCTGTGATATTCAGATAGTAGAGTCAGGATTTGGCATAAACAACATGGATCCATCCTGTCTTATATCAATGGTTCAATACAGAAAATTAAAAGTCATCTGGTGCTACCAGTGACATACCTCCATCCCCACATTATACAACAAAAATACAGAATTTATCAAAGTTTATTGAAGATTAAGACAGTCCTCATCATATATATAATAACATAAAACATAAAGGTAAAAGCCAACCAAATTGGATAGATGCATAATAAATAAATGCTTAAAAAATAGTTCACAGTAATTGATACATGATGGTAAGAAGAATCTTAAGCCTTGTACACACAATCAGATATCTGATGTAATCTAGTCCGATGAATTTTTTTGTTGGATATCCGATGAAGCTGACTTTCATCAGTCTTGCCTACACACCATCAGTCAAAAATCTGACCGTGCCAAAAAGCGGTGATGTAAAACACTACGACGTGCTGAAAAAAATGAAGTTCAATGCTTCCGAGCATGCGTCGACTTGATTCTCAGCATGAGTGGATTTTTGATCGATGGACTTCCACACAGACGATCGTTTTTTTCTATCGTTTTTTTATCCATAGGAACAATTTAAAACATATTCTATTTTTTTCACCGATGGAAAACAAACCAATGGGGCCCACACACGATCAGTTTGTCTGATGAAAACAGTCCATCGGTCTGTTTTTATCGGACAAACCGATCGTGTGTACAGGGCTTTAGAGACACTATGCATTTTGCGAGATCCTGCTTGCTTCTTCAGTAGTAGATGCATATACAATGTATCTATGAGATAAAACATCAATTATGAAATACATTTTGCAATGGTGAGTATAGTCTAACAAATGATGGGGGGCCTTGGTAAGGGGACCCCAAACTTACAGAACAAGAAAAATTGGGTCATGGGACTTTAAATGGGGCATGGACGGGTTTGTAAAATTGTTAAGGATATCAACAGTAAATGATCTATCACAGTCCCATCAAGGGAAATCTCTGTGGTCAAAAGAAATTGCTTAGTGATCAATCCAAAAAAGATATTGAAGGAGTCAAATGTAAACTTAATAATGTAATATGTATCATAATATATAATACAGAGATCATGCAAACAGAGGCATAATACATGTAGTCATAATAACATTGATATAAAAAATATTTTCAAAATCCAGGACATGACCATTAAAAGCAATCACAATAAATTGACATATAGATACAGTAGACATGATTATCCAATAAAATTGGTAGATGAAAACAAAATGATGATAAAACACATAATTGGGCAAGCTTAATCTTGGCATCCCTGAGCATGGACTCGACGCGTTTCTTGGCGTTTAAAGCCAGTCATCAGGAGTGGGGTGCATAGCAATTAGCTGGAGAGAAAAAGGAGGGGGGGGGAAGGATAAACATACAGGTGAGTAAGTGCAATCTGCGTGATTGAATCATGGTAGCAGCATAAGCGAGTTTGGTTGTATGGTATATTACCTATATGTTGGGCCCAAAGTGGAATAGCCCTTGCGTTCCAAAATATGGAGTGGGACGATGGTCCTGGAATGAGATGTCTCCCCCGGAGTTGAAGCGGTGATAGCTCCCCCTTAGTCCAAGGACAGACCAATGATGGAGGAGAGCCAAGGACAAAGAGACGTGGGACATCAGTCAGATGAGGCAAAAGCAGCCACAACACAATGCCAAAGGGTGAGGTGGGCGCACATGTGGCACACATATGAGTACTGGTAAAGGAAACAAAAGTGAATGAATAAGGTTGTCAATCACTATGGGGTAATGGGGTATGGGTCCTATGTAGGAAAAATCAATTACCAGTGAGTGTGGATACATGGAGCCTCTCATCAGATGGGAATGTGTGAAGTGAGATTTCCGGGGCCATCCGACCTAAATACCCATATCCTGGGGGCCTGTCCCCACTCTCATCATGCATCATCGCATTGGGCCAGACAGTGGGACGGGAAAAGCGACCACTAGAGGTGCAAAAGACCACGGTGGGCGCCTACCTATCCAGTCAGCCATGCAGGCTGGGAAAGCCAAGCAGCAATCAATGGAGTCCTAGGATGCCATGCATGCAGCATGCTAGGATGACGCCGATGCGCCGAAAGTCCGCCCCACCCCCATCAAGGCCATCTGGCCAGTCCGCAGCCTCCACCGGACATGAGTCTGAGGAAGACCCCCAGGCAAGCAAGTTTTGGTTGTTCTAACGTGAGAGTGCGTCTATCAACCAATGCTATTCTCCTGATTTCTTCCTCAACAGCCAAAGATTGATACCCCTTATCGACATATCTAGATTTTAATATATTTGCCTAATGGTAAAAATCGGAGATGTTAGTACAATTTCTCCTGATCCTTAAAAGTTGGCACTGATTCCAGCCAAGATGTATGGTGGCAGCTATCGACCGGAATATATAACCATTCCGGTCGGTGGCTTTGAAAAAAAGTCTTTGTCACCAACTGTTTGTCTTGCACCATAATCTCTAAATCTAGAAAATATATGTTCGGAAAACTGGCCTCATAGGACAGGCTGATGCCCACTTGGCTGTCATTTAAGGTGGACATAAATTGATCCAGGGACTCTCGATCTCCATCCCATAGGAGGAGGATGTCGTCTATGTATCGAGCCCAGAGAATGATCTTGGATCGATTTAAAGCATAGACGACATCCTAAGGCCTCGTACAGACGACCGGACAGCCCGCTGAAAATGGTCCGCCGGACCGTTTTTCAGCGGACATGTCCGGTCGGAGATTTCTGTCTGATGGTTGTACACACCATCAGACAGAAATGAGAGACAATCCGCGTGGACAGACAGAGCGGTGACGTGTCCGCGCCGTCGCCTCGACGATGACGCGGCGACGTGCGACGCATGCGAGGGATGGCGGCCGGTCGGACATGTATGGTAAGTCTGTACAGACGACCGAACATGTCTGACGGACAGGATTCCAGCGGGCATGTTTCTAAACAATTTTAGAAATATTTGCCTGCTCGAAAAAGGCCCGGCGGGCAAATGTACGCTGGAATCCTGTCCGCTCGGCTGTACAGACGACCGAACATGTCTGCTGAAACTGGTCCGCGGACCAGTTTCAGCAAACATGTTCGGTCGTCTGTACGGGGCCTAAGGAAAAGGAAGCTATTTAAGAAAAAAAAATACCTTAACAACCCCTTTAAGATCATTGCCACCTGAATTGGCATTCGAACATTCGGGTGCACAGTCGATGATACATGTATCACATGTGTCACATGTATACATGTGATACATGTATTCACAGTCGATGATACATCTTGACCAAGTGGGATTCATTACAACTAGAGAAGCCTGTGACAATGCAATTAGAATTGTGTAAAATCTTATCCATATCGCACAGGAGATGCATACTCCATGCATTATGATAAGTACAGGTGCAGAAAAGGCATTTGATCTAGTCAATTTAAAAATTTTCATGGCGGTTTTGCGTTATATAGGCCTGAGGGAACATATGCTGCAGTGGATCTCTAAGATTTATTCATATCCGATGGCCCAGGTCAAAGTAAATGGAATCTTATCAGACCCCTTCATTTTTTCCAATGGGACGAGGCAGGGGTGTCCATTGTCCCCTTTCTTTTCCCTGGAACCTTTTCTGTGCAAGATCCGCCTGAACTCAGATATTACTGGAGTTGGAGTAAGAAAAGAGCAACATAAGATTTCAGCTTTTGCTGACGATTTGCTATTTTCCCTCACCAACCCTTTGGTTTCGCTTCCTAATCTTATTTGCAAATTTGAGATATATGGTCGATTGACCAATTTACGGATTATGTGTTATCCAAGCACGCAACCTGGCAGGCCACAGGAAAAGAGGGGGATGAGAGAGCGCCCCCCTCTCCTGAATCGTACCAGGCCACATGCCCTCAACATGGGGTATGGGTGCTTTGGGGCAGGGGGCTCTGCACCCCCCCACCCCAAAGCACATTGTCCCCATGTTGATGGGGACAAGGGCCTCATCCCCACAACCCTTGCCCGGTGGTTGTGGGGGTTTGCGGGCGGGGGGCTTATTGGATACATTGTACCTCTACCATTTCACCAAAAAAGTGTAAAAAATTGTAAAAAAGACAAGAGCCAGCTTGGGACAAGTCCTTTATTAAAAAATAAAAAAATAAAAATTTCCAGCGATGTAGATCCATCACGAGTGCCGGACCAAGAAAAAAAAAAAAAACGCTGCAGCAACAGCTCTGCCTCCATGGGCTACTCCCACCAAATGACGCTACTTACGCTGTAACAGCTGTTATACAGCTGACGGCGGAGTTACCCTGTGACATGTATGGGTGACCCTGCCCACCTCTGACACCACAGGGAAATGCCGCGGAGCCACCCGGAGATGTATACAGGTGACTCCGCCCCCTCTGACGCTACCAACAGTGGCCCTGCTCTCAGCTATATAACAGCTGTCACAGCAGAAGTAGCATCACTTGGTGGGAGCCGCCCATTGAGGCAGAGCTGTTGTTGCGGCGCATTATTCCACCCCCCCCCGGTTCGGCACTCGTGATGGAACTACATCGCTGGAAATTATTTTTAGATTTTTTTTAATAAAGGACTTGTCCCATGCTGGCTCTTGTCTTTTTTACATTTTTTTTACTTTTTTGGGTGAAATGGTAGGGGTACAATGTACCTTGTTACCAATTCACATAGGGGGCTGGGATCTGGGGGTCCCCTTGTTAAAGGGGGCTTCCAGATTCTGATAAGCCCCCTGCCAGCAGACCCCCACATCCACCAGGCAAGGGTTGTGGAGATGAGGCCCTTGTCCCCATCAACATGGAGATAAGGTGCTTTGGGGGTCACAGACCCCCAAAGCATCCTCCCCATGTTGAGGGCATGTGGCCTGGTATGGTTCAAGAGGGGGACACTCTGCGTGCTCGGATAAGGGTCTGGTATGCATTTTTGGGGGGACCCCCACACCATTTTATTTATTTTGCCGCAGGGTTCCCCTTAAAATCCATACCAAAATTTGAGGAGGGGGCACTATCTTACCCCCCCTCTTTCCTGCCAGGTTGCGTGCTCAGATAAGGGTCTGGTATGCATTTTTGGGGGGACCCCTACACCATTTTATTTATTTTGGCACAGGGTTCCCCTTAAAATCCATACCAAAATTTGAGGGGGACCCCTACACCATTTTTTTGTATTTGGTGCAGGGTTCCCCTTAAAGGGGAGTTCCAGCCATTTGTATGTTTATTAAAAGTCAGCAGCAACAAAAAGTGTAGCTGCTGGCTTTTAATAAACAGACACTAACCTGCTCCAGCGCTCCAGCGACGTGCCGGCCGGGGCTCCGCTCCTCTCCCCCCCTCCCCGGCCGGCGTCTTCATTCTCAGTGTGGGCACCCGGCCGTGACAGCTTTCGGCTTCACGGCCGGGCACCCACTGCGCATGCGCGAGCGGCACTGCGCATGCGCGAGTGGCGTGGCCCGGCGCCGCGCCGTGTAATTGGCCAGGAGATCGCCTAGGACCTGTGACGTGTCCTAGGCGATCGCCTACAGCAGCCCCTTCCTGAAGGCGATTAAGCTTAGTCGCCTACAGGAAGGAGGAAGTGGGACAGGAAGTCCCACTCTTCCTGAAGCCCCCACTCCCCCCCAAAAAAATTACATGCCAAATGTGGCATGTAAGGGGGAGAGGAGTGGGTTAAGAGGAAGTTCCAAATTTGGGTGGAACTCCTCTTTAATATTCATACCAGACCCAAAGGACCTGGTAATGGACTGGGGGGGGGGACCCATGCCGTTTTTTTCAATGACCTTTTTCTGTATTGCTGAGACCCGACAATTCATTACAGCCACAAATGTCATTTTGCTGCAGAGACTGTTCTAAACACGGGAAAAATTTGCCACTTTACAGGCATACTAAAGACACCCCACAGGTTCGAAATTTAAAGGAATATTTTTACTTTTATTGTTTTACTTTAAGCATTATTAAAATCACTGCTCCCAAAAAAACGGCAGTTTTTAAAACATTTTTGCATTGATACATATCCCCTGGGGCAGGACTCAGGTCCCCAAACACTTTTTATGACAATACTATGCATAACAGCCTTTAAAATGAGCACCTTTGATTTCTCTATTTGTGAGCAGGCGAACACCCGGCTCGAACATCAGGCTCATCCCTAGTAGGGATGAGCCGAACATCCCCCAGTTTGGTTCGCACCACAATATGGGAACAGGCAAAAAAAAATTCTGAACACGCGAACACCGTTAAAGTCTATGGGACATAGTTACATAGTTACATAGTTAGTCAGGTTGAAAAAAGACACAAGTTCATCCAGTTCAACCACAAAAAATAAACAAACAAAATAAAAAACACAGTACAATCCCATACACCCAACTTCATACCCACAGTTGATCCAGAGGAAGGCAAAAAACCCCAGCAGAGCATGATCCAATTTGCTACAGCAGGGGAAAAAATTCCTTCCCGATCCCCCGAGAGGCAATCGGATTTACCCTGGATCAACTTTACCTACAAATCTTAGTACTCAGTTATTTTATGTACATTTAGGAAAGTATCCAGGCCTTTCTTAAAGCAATCTACTGAGCTGGCCAGAACCACCTCTGGAGGGAGTCTGTTCCACATTTTCACAGCTCTTACTGTGAAAAAACCTTTGCGTATTTGGAGGTGAAATCTCTTTTCATCTAGACGTAAAGAGTGCCCCCTTGTCCTCAGTGTTGACCGTAAAGTGAATAACTCAAACCGCAGCTTGGCATTGCATGTTATTATTGAGCTTATGATCTACCAAGACCCCCAGATCCTTCTCCACTACAGATCCCCCCAGTTGTACTCCCCCTAGCATGTATGATGCATGCATATTCTTATTCCCTAAGTGCATAACTTTACATTTATCAACATTAAACCTCAACTGCCACTCAGTCGCCCAATTAGACAGAGCATTGAGGTCGGCTTGTAAATTGGCAACATCCTGCAAGGACGTTATTCCACTGCATAGCTTGGTGTCATCTGCAAAGACAGAAATGTTACTTTTGATCTCAGACCCAATATCATTTATAAATATATTGAAAAGTAAGGGTCCCAGCACTGAACCTTGGGGTACACCACTGATAACATTGGACCATTCAGAGTAAGAATCATTAACCACGACTCTCTGAATTCTGTCTTTCAGCCAGTTTTCTATCCATTTACAAACTGATATATCCAATCCTGTAGACCTTACCTTACACATGAGCCGTGTGTGCGGAACTGTATCGAACGCTTTTGCAAAATCCAAATATATCACGTCCACAGCCACGCCTCTGTCCAGGGTTTTACTTACCTCTTCATAAAAGGAAATCAGGTTTGTCTGACAACTTCTGTCTTTCATGAATCCATGCTGTCTGCTGCTTAAATATTTTTTTTCCAGCAAGAACTCATCCATGTGGTCTTTTATTAAACGTTCCAGTATCTTCCCAACTATAGAAGTGAGACTAACAGGTCTATAGTTACTTGGTAAAGACTTTGTTCCCTTTTTAAATATGGGCACCACATTGGCCCTGCGGCAATCCAGTGGTACTATTCCTGTCATTAATGAGTCCCTAAATATTAGATACAGTGGCTTTGAAATGACAGAGCTCAACTCACCTAGGATCCGTGGGTGGATGCCATCTGGTCCAGGTGCTTTATCCACCTTTATTCTGTCTAAATATTTCTGGACCATATCACTTTTGAGCCATTGTGGATTTGGGGCTGTGTCACTCCCACCCCCATTTTGGACATGAGCTCCCCCATGAACATGAAAAAACAAAAGTGCTAATTTTAAAGGTTAATATGCAAGTTATTGTCAAAAAAAGTGAATTGGGACCTGGGTCCTGCCCCAGAGGACATGTATCAATGCAAAAAAAAGTTTTAAAAACTTCTGTTTTTTCGTACCTGAGGGGTGTCTAAAGTATGCATGTGAAGTAGCGCATGTTTCCCGTGTTTAGAATTGTCCCTGCACAAAGTGTCATTTTTTTGCATTGATACATGTCCACTGGGGCAGGACCCGGGTCCCCAAACACTTTTTATGACAATATCTTGCATATTAACCATTAAAATTAACACTTTTGATTTCTCCAATAGACTTTTAAAGGGTGTTCCGCGGCTTTTTGAATTTGCCGCAAACACCCCAAATTGTTCGATGTTCGCCGAACGGGCGAACAGCCAATGTTTGAGTCGAACTCATGTTCGACTCGAACATAAAGCTCATCCCTAATCCCTAGCCACCAGAGCTAAAAATCGCCACTGATTACTGTATAAACGTCACTGGCAGAGAAGGGGTTAACACTAGGGGGCGATCAAGGGGTTAAATGCGTTACCTAGGTGTGTCTAACTGTGGGGGGATGGGACTGACTGGGGGAGGAGTACTTAGTAGGAACACATGATCTGTCTCTACTCCCATGACAGAACCAGGATTTGTGTGTTTACACACACAGATCCCCGTTCTCGTTCAGTCAGGAGCGATTGCAGGTGCCCGGCAGACATCAGGCCCACCGGGCACACGCATCGGCTCCGGGGATGCGCTGCACCTGCTATAACATCTTAAAGAGCTGACGTATAGCTACGCCGATTTGGGCAGCTGTGCCAACCTGCCGCAGTATAACTTTGGCACTGGTCGGCTAACGGTTAACACAAAGTTGTCAATTAATAAAATATTTGTAACAGCATAGGCATACTTAGAATTACACCCCAAAACTATTTTCAACTCCTCCTGATCATGGGGATACCACACATGTAATATGTTTTTAATGTTCAGACTGATTATGTGCCTGACAATGCATGTTGTATATCACACAAATAAAGAAACTCTGCATAGAATACAATGTATGTACTGTAATGTTTGTCTCTGTGGGAATGGTCAGGGAGTATAGCTTAGAGTAACTTCACTTACATCGGCCCTCATTTCAAAAAAGCCAAGCAGACCTAACCTACTTGTATGCAACTGCCCCCGTAACACAATGCTATGATTACTGGCCAGTAAATACAGGTGACTAAACAAAGGTTGAACAAAATAGTTCCTGTAGTTCCAGTTGTATAGTTGTCTGCAGAGGATGGGTGGGGCTGGTGTCTCTCAGGAACATAGGAACGTAGGGCCAGATCCAAAAAAACCTGGCGCAACTTAAAAAAATCCCATTTCAGTTACACTGCCTTAAAATTTCTACCTAAGTGCCCGATCCACAAAGCACTTACCTAGAAATTTCAGGCCGTGTAACTAAAATTCCGCCGGCGCAAGGCGTTCCTATTCAAATGGGGCGACTCCCATTTAAATGAGGCGCGCTCCCGCGCCGGCCGTACTGCGCATGCGTGAAGTTACGTTACGCCGAGTTTTGTGGATCGCGCCGGCTTAAAAAAGTTGCGTCGGGAAAAAACAAAAAAATTAACAGCGTCGCTCGGCATGCATTCCTGAGGGAGAACTCCATGCCAATTTTCAAAGAAAAAACCGGCATGGGTTCACCCCCCAGGAGCATACCAGGCCCTTAGGTCTGGTATGGGTTGTAAGGAGACCCCCCCCACGCCGAAAAATCGACGTAGGGGGTCCCCCTACAATCCATACCAGACCCGTATCCAAAGCACGCTACCCGGCCGGTCAGGAAAGGGAGTGGGGACGAGCGAGCGCCCCCCCCCCCTCCTGAGCCGTGCCAGGCCGCATGCCCTCAACATGGGGGGGTTGGGTGCTATGGGGCAGGGGGGCGCACTGCGGGCCCCCCCACCCCAGAGCACCCTGTCCCCATGTTGATGAGGACAGGACCTCTTCCCGACAACCCTTGCCGTTGGTTGTCGGGGTCTGCGGGCGGGGGCTTATCGAAATCTGGGAGTCCCCTCAAATAAGGGGGCCCCCAGATACCGGCCCCCCACCCTAAGTGAATGGATATGGGGTACATCGTACCCCTATCCATTCACCTGGAGGCAAAAAGTTAAAGTTATTAAACACACAACACAAGGGTTTTTAAAATATTTTATTAGTCTGCTCCGGAGGCCCCCCCTGTCTTCTTTATTAGCTCTAATACCAGGGGGGGCTTCTTCTTCCACTCTCCGGGGGTCTTCTTCCGCTCTCCGGGGGGGGTTTCTTCTTCCGCTCTCCGGGGGGGGGTCTTCTTCCGCTCTCCGGGGGTCTTCTTCTATCTCCGCCGCTCTCCGCTGTTGACTCGGTGAACCCCGGTTCTTCTGCAGCTGTCCGGTGCCTTCTTCTTCAGCGCTGGCTGCCTGCTATCTTCGTGTGTTAGCTCAATTACTAGCAGGCAGCCATCGCGGTCTTCTGTGACGTCAGGTTCTTCTTCTCCCTTCTTCCGATGTTGACTCGTCGCCACTTGTCACTGTAATGATGGAAGCGCGCCTTGCATCCCATTTATATAGGCATCACCGTCCCATCATGCTCCGGTAGGTACCCACGTGGTGGGAGCCCGCAGTGCGCCCCCCTGCCCCAGAGCACCCAACCCCCCCATGTTGAGGGCATGCGGCCTGGCACGGCTCAGGAGGGGGGGGCGCTCGCTCGTCCCCACTTCCTTTCCTGACCGGCCGGGTAGCGTGCTTTGGATACGGGTCTGGTATGGATTGTAGGGGGACCCCCTACGTCGATTTTTCGGCGTGGGGGGGTCTCCTTACAACCCATACCAGACCTAAGGGCCTGGTATGCTCCTGGGGGGGAACCCATGCCGGTTTTGTTTTTACAAATTGCCGTGGAGTTCTCCCTCGGGAATGCATACCAAATGCCGTCGCTTGAATGGGCTTTTACATGGTGTTACTAGTTTACACTTTGTAACACCAGCCCTAGTTTTACACTTGCAAACTAAAACTTACGGCGAAAAAAACGAAGCTGAAAAGCTTTGTGGATCGCCCTAAGTGCTAATTTGCATACTAGAAGCGGCATTTCGACTCGAAATGCCCCCAGCGGCGGATGCGGTACTGCATCCTAAGATTCGGCAGTGTAATTCAATTACACATGCCGGATCTTCTGCCTAACTTTGGAAAACTGCTTCTGTGGATCAGTTCCAAAGTTAGGACAAGGGATACGATGGAGTAACACCAGTTACTCCGTCGTATCTCTTTTGTGGATCTGGCCCATAGGGTGGGACATGCAGATGGATCAGTACTGGTGACAGGCAGAGGTGTGGTCAGCAAAGAGGCAAAGGATTGGTCCAGGCAGTGGGATAAAACATGACTGATATACAGGCCTGGGCTAGTTCAGACAGAAGGTAGAGATGTGGTTGGTATGCAGACAAAGGATCAGTCTGGACACCAGGCAGAAATGTGGTTAATGAACAGGCAATGTTCAGTTCAGGTGGTAGGCAGATATATGGTCAATATGCAGTACAGTATTTTCTGAGTGCAATATTTAGCTCTAGGTAAAAAAAATATTCAACTGTAATGTGCTTCTACTCAAATGGATAGGCATAAACTGAGATTGTTGTTATATTGCTGGGCATACAAATTACATTGGTTCACATTTAAACCGAATGAATCTGCTGTGAAAAAAAAAAAAAAAAAAAAAACTTCTGAATGCATGGTTGGGCTGTACATGTGGGATGATATATGCTGCTGAATTAGAAAGTAATCATAACATATTTTAAAGTGCCTTTGGGACACTAGTATGGGCCCTAATCTATTGTGGCTGATGTGAGACTATACTACTTGTACCTTGGTCTTTCATCTGGGTGTACTGCATTGCTGGTGCTCACCTGCTGCATTTCAGAATGCCTGATTTTTTTTTCTAGGAATCATTTCCTATAGCAGAGGAAATTTTTGGAGACTGAATGAGTATTGCAGAGAAATCAGTTTTTTTTTTGTAATTGTTTTGAAATTTGTTTTAAACCTAAAGTGGGCATTATCTTTTGAGTCCCAGACAGCGTTTCTTTGGCATTAGATAACTTTGACTTTCCGTTGTACCATGAGGCAGTGGCTTGACATGCTGTTTACTTTCACTGTTTGTGAGTTTGTTTTCATTTGCCTTTATTAAATCACCATTGGGATAATATACTAGGCTGGTGCGCCTTCTTTTGTTTTGTATTTTGCAGTTACCGTTTGGACCACCCCGGTCGTTAAAGGGCAACAGGGCCGGATTAATCCGTGGGTGATATTTTAAATCCAATACATATGAAGATTGCACCTAGTCCACCACACTCATGCTCAGGAGGTTTAGAACCTCAGTCTGCAAGCACACAACCATTTTCCTTGACAGAATCCCTCAAGAAACTTGGTGGCAGAGCTTTTTTGCCAAGGAAAATGGTTGTGTGTATGTTTTTCATCGAGAAAACTGTCGAAGAACTCGATGAGAAAAAAAGGGAACAAGTTCTCTTTTTCCTCGTCGGGAGTCTCAATTTCCTTGTCGTGTTCCTCGTTGGGCTGGTTTTCGATGAGAAACACGTTTGTGTGTATGCTTAGAAACCTGCGCATGCTCAGAATAAAGTATGAGATGGGAGCGCACCTTCGGTAAAAGTAGCGTTTGTAATGGAGATAGCACATCTGTCACGCTGTAACAGACTGAAAAGTGCAAATCGTCTCCTACCAAGCTTTTACTTAACACGCAGTAACATGAGATTAGCAAAAGCAGCCCCAAGGGTTGTGCCAGTGGAATCGAACTTCCCCTGCCGTCGTATGTGTTGTACGTCACCACGTTTGAGAACGACAAGATTTTGTCTTGACAGTGTGTACACAAAGAAAGCTTGTCAAGTTTCTCGACAAGCCTAACAAGGAACTCGTTGAGGAAAACGATGTTTCATTTACGACGAGTTCCTCGGTCGTGTGTACGAGGCCTAAGAAATTAGTCACCATGGATACAAATTAAAGCTTCTTCAGTATGGCAGTGCAAAGAAACATTTTATGTATAGCAAACACTTTATTTACATTTAGGATAGCTTAACAAGGGGTTGGAAAAGTTTTTTTTTTTTTTCTAAATAGGTTCCTTTAAGCTAGTGCATTGTTGGTTCACTTACCTTTTCCTTCGATTTCCCTTCTAAATGTTTTTTTTCTTTGTTTGAATTTCTCACTTCCTGTTTCTCCTCAGTAAGCTTTCCACCATCATCCGAGTGGTGGAAAGTCATTTAGAACAGCTTACTGAACACCTTACTGAGGAGAAACAGTAAGTGAGAAATTCAGACAAATAAAACAAAGAAAAAAAAACATTTAGAAGGGAAATTGAAGGAAAAGGTAAGTGAACCAACAATACACTAGCTTAAAGGAACCTATTTAGAAAATAAAAAACAAACCTTTACAACCCCTTTAAGGAAGAGTTAAAACCCTTGTCAGTGTATCTTTTTATTGTCCTGACAACTCTAAACTTGTGTATATCCTCACTGACAATGGTTACCAGCACCAAACAAGGTGTCAGTCTCCCAAATTGAGAGGGTCCAAAACTTCCATACTCTATCACAAAAAGTTAAGAGATACACTTTAAGGGCCAGATTCTCAGAGGAGATACGACGGTGTATCTCCAGATATGCCGTTGTATCTCTTCGTTGTGCCGTCGTATCTATGCGCCTGATTCTTAGAATAGATATCTATTAGAGCCGACAGGCGTAAGTCTCTTATGCCGTCGGATTGTAACTGCATATTTACGCTGGCCGCTAGGGGCGTGTACGCTGATTTACGCGTCAAAATATGTAAATCGGCTAGATACGCAAATTCACAAATTCACAAACGTACGCCCGGCCGACGCAGTAAAGTTACGCCGTTTACGCCGTTTACATTAGGCTTTTCCCGGCGTAAAGTTACCCCTGCTATATGGTGGCGTAAGTGCGGCGTACCAATGTTAAGTATGGCTGTCGTTCCCGCGACGAAATTTGAAAATTTGACGTCGTTTGCGTAACTCGTCCGTGAATGGGGCTGGACGTAATTTACGTTCACGTCAAAACCAATACGTCCTTGCGGCGTATTAGGAGCAATGCACACTGGGAGATTTCCACGGACGGCGCATGCGCCGTTCGTGAAAACGTCAATCACGTCAGGTCACAGAACATTTACATAAAACACGCCCCCCTGTTCCAAATTTGAATTAGGCGGGCTTACGCCGGCCGATTTACGATACGCCGCCGCAACTTACGGAGCAAGTGCTTTGAGAATACAGCACTTGCCTGTCTAAGTTGCGGAGGCGTAACGTAAATCGGATACGTTACGCCGCCACAAAGATACGCGGCTGTACGAGAATCTGGCCCTTAATCTTTAATAGAGCTTAGTAACATGATTTGAAATATCATATTGTATAAAACAAGAAGTGAACATGCCCAGAAGTATTGCACAAATAATAATAATAAAAAATCTTCATTTCAATTCTAACCTCACCTCTGAAGTTAGACCATTGTCTCATCTCTTTCGTAATCTAAATCCCCCCCCTGGACTAGACATAAAAGCTTTTAGATGGTGGCTCGACAGGGGACTGTATCGCCTAGGTCAGTTTTTCACTCCTAGTGGTCCTGTCTCCCTTGCTTATTGTGTAAGTAATTTTGAACTCCCGCAGTCGGAGAGATTTCGATTTAATCAAATTAGTCATTTTTTCCATAGCATTTGGTCTTCCAAACCGTCCCCTCCCAAATTCACTGATTTCGAATTATGGTGTAGTCAGTCCATCGAGAGGAGAGGGGGTATCTCTGTTATCTATGCGTCACTTTCCACACCTTCTGAGAAGTCCTCCTTCATGCAGGCTTGGGAGGAGGACTTTCAGTTTAAGTGGAGCCTGGAGACCTGGCAGATAGCTGTCTCTTCTGCATTTAAAGGTATCATCAATATATCCCTCATGGAAGCTAGCCTGAAGGTCCTGACTAGATGGTACCTTACCCCCATTAGATTGGCGAAAATGTTCCCCTCTGCTGATCCTCTTTGCTTTCGGGGTTGTCAGCTGTTGGGTTCATTCGCTCACATTTGGTGGGAGTGTGCCAGGATCAGGCCTTTCTGGAGGAAGGTTCTTTTGACTGTTAATAAAGTTACTGATTACGAGATTACGGATCCGGAGTTCGTCTTGCTGAACGCTAATTTTCCTGGAATTTCTAAACAGACACGTAGATTAATTCACTTTATATTACTTAGGGCAGAAATCACATTGGCCAGAGCCTGGAAAACGCAGAGTGTTTCTAGTAAGGTGGCGTTCAGGAAGATCTCATGGATCATGTCGAAGGGAAAGGTGAATGCTATTTTAAATGATTCAATGCCTAATTTTAAATTGATCTGGGTTCCTTGGGCTCAGTTTATGGGTATTTCCCTCATCCCGGGTACTTAAATAAATATTTTTCAGATTGTCTTTGCTGATCGTGATGGTATTAATCCCCTTTTGCCCTCCCCTCTCTCCCTTCTTCTTTGTTCTCCTCTGCTTTCTTCTTCTCACTTTCTTGCCCTTTTTTTTTTTTTGTGCTTTCCCTTTTTTTTTTTTTAACAGTTGTTTTTAGCCGCTTTTACTCCCTCTGTCATTGATCCAGGGGATGGTCTGTTAATGTGGGGACCTTTTCTTGGGTTTGGGTGGTCTGGGGGGCCTCCTCCCATTGGCACAGTGAGTTCCCTTTTGGGGTGCTGGTGGTTGGGGGTTCTTCGGATGCCCTCTTGATTTGGGCCTCATTGGTTTGGGTTGGGGCCAATCTCATGTTTATTTTGGTCAAAGTGGAGGAGGTTTGTATAATTCCTTTGGGTATACTCAGGGTTAATTTGGGGTTTTTCTCAATTTGAATGCTTTACGTTGAAGTAACCCTGTCGTTCATATCTATTGCTTCATTTTGGTTGCTGATTGTGGCAGACCCTATACTCTTCCATGAGTTCATGTCTTCCCCGATTTACTTGTTTTGTTTTCTATTTGTTTTTTGTCTCTGTGATTGTACGAATGATTGTTCTGTACCTTTTTTACTTTTTTTTTTATTATCTTTGAAAATAAAAATCTTTGAAAGTAAAAAAAAAATCTTAATTTCATGCAGCATTCTTCTTATGCTTTGACCCATAACCAGTCATTGCAGTGTCACACTTGCTGAGCTGGATAGGACATTCAGATGTCCTACATATGTCACTTGCTTTGCGCATGATTCAACATTGTCTGGAGAACCCTAACAGCAAATCATAAATTACTTATACTGCATATTAACCAAGGTTATAAATAAGCAATAAGCTTATGTGCAATGCTGATTTACTGCAGAGCTATAAGAATACTAGGCAAGGTCAGGCACAATGAACAATCCCCCCCTGACGCTTTCATTTCTCTTTGAAGAGCCACTTTGAAAGTCCCGGGAGATTTATGGAAAATGTATATTTGTAGCTTTCATACACAGGAGAATTATCTTATGTCATCCTGCTTCTCTAACGTGTAAACACAAATCTTAATTGTTATGTTTTTTTTTTTCAGTGTGGGCTCTGCTTCGGGATAAGACTTCATCCTTACAGTATCCTAGCAACTATTTTCTGGTCAACTATTTTGTAATTAAAACGAAAAGCCCGACTCCTGTCATTTTTATCTTGAGCGATCAGATAATGATAATACATATTATTTTATTCAGTGCCCTTTATATGGAGCATTTTACTCAACATAAATATGTTGTCTAGATTCTATTAACAGTAATTTACTAATGTAATGAGAACAAGATGAAAGTGAGAATGGGCATCTTGCTCTTTATTCTTATATTTTTTTTTTTTGCTTAGCCACACAAATGATTTCCAAGATATTTTTTTGTGCCTCTCTATGCAACAAATTTTAATGAACTTCCCCAAAATGAACTAATCTGAAAGCCTATAAATATTTACTTTGGGTAAGTTATAAATGTTATATTTCTCTGCATGCCTTTTTGTCCACTTGCAGATTAAAATAGGAACATTCCTGATATAAGATATGGACTTTAGCTGTGCCACCCACAGTGTTTGTTTATTTTATATATAAAGATTTTTTTTATATCATTTTTTTTTTTTTAATGCTCACTGCACTTATTTTTGTATATACAGTATATTACTACTGGAGAACACTTGTCATCACTTTGTTAATCCAGTTTTAAAGTATGTCAAACGCATTTTAGTAAACATTTTTCATAGGAATCAACTCACAATTTAAAAGTTAAATTCCAGTCTAACATTTTTTCGACGGGCTCATTTTTTATGTATATATATTATTCAGGGGCTCTGTTTTTGCTGAGATACCCCCTAATCTGGGAATATTCACAGCATAACCCCCCATTGAAAGTAATATACAGGTATCAGCAAGATGACTGTTAATCTAGTAGCCCTTGTTCTTTAAAGGGGTTGTAAAGGTAAAAAATGTTTCCCTAAATAGCTTCCTTTACCTTAGTGCAGTCCTCCTTCACTTACCTCATCCTTCGATTTTGCTTTTAAATGTCCTTATTTCTTCTGAGAAATCCTCACTTCCTGTTCTTCTGTCTGTAACTCCACACAGTAATGGGAGGCTTTCTCCCTGGTGTAGAGAAAGCCTCTTCATGGGGTGAACAGGCAAGTCAGGACGCTCTCTAAGTTGCAGATAGAGAAAGGAGCTGTGTAACCTCCTGCTCGCCCCCTCCCCCCTAAGGAGGCTTTCTCCACACCAGGGAGAAAGCCTCGCATTACGGTGTGTAGTTACAGACAGAAGAACAGGAAGTGAGGATTTCTCAGAAGAAATAAGGACATTTAAAAGCAAAATCGAAGGATGAGGTAAGTGAAGGAGGACTGCCCTAAGGTAAATTAAGCTATTTAAGGAAACATTGTTTTACCTTTACAACCCCTTTAATCCCCAGGTTGCTATATTGGATGTCTAAGCACATCAGCTTGATTTCTGATACACAGATACCCATTTTTTCATCTTCTCTTTTCCCCTTCTTTTAACCTCCCCTTTTCCTCCCTTTTAGTCTCCTTCTCTCCCCCTTACTTTTCCCTCCTCTTTCACCTTTCCCATTTCCCCATTTCTTTTCTTCTCTTGCCCCTCCCCCCACCCTCCCCCCAATCCTTTCCCTTCCTCCTTTTCTTTTTCTCCTTTTTTCTTAAGGTTTTTTAGTACAATGGAATATTTGTTTACTATGTATATTTTTCAGACTTTTTACATTTGAGCACTTATTAGTCTCCCCCATGTCTGCCGTGTGTGTGTGTGTGTGTGTGGGGGGGGCGGGAATCACCTTCGGGTGCCCCTACCGTGCTGCTACTATCAACCACTGGGTTATCTGGGTAAGCAATGTATGGTTCTAAAAAATACCCAATCTACCAGCCATTCACTTAATTATGTTTTTCTCAAAACAACAATCTTTTTATATATGTTTCTACAGCTGATTGGATATAAGATTATTATAATGACTTATTATCTTGTAGATAACATTGATTGACTCCACCTGAGGAAGTGGTGCCTTGAAACATGTAGAGGACCATGTCAAGACCTGCCATATTTGGTATCCCAGTACTTATTGGGGATTATTGACCCTATGAAATCAACAATGTTGTACGGCTGTAACTACTGTTTTTTAATGTTTGAACTTGTATGTTCTTTCCTTTTTTAATCAAAAATGTTTACCAATAAAATGTTAATTTTTATTTGAATCATTATCAAATCCTTGGGTACTGAGATAGTCCATTTCTCCAGTTGGCCAGGGGTGGATGATGGTACCATTCCCTATGAAAGATTACCCCTTTTTTTGGAGACCCATACAGTATGGATCTTTGGTTTATCCCACTAGGTCCCTCAATGGATAGTTTATACTAATTAAAGTCCTTTGTCCGGGCTTCTCCAGCACATACCTTTTTGTTATGGTTCTTATGATGTACTCCTGTGTGGGTGATTGTCTGTTAAGTTGTTATTCCTCCTTTTCTCTACAAAAAAAATTATTGCATCAGATTTTTTTTTTATTCTCGTCCCAGTAACAACTGGCAGGCAAGAAGAGAACCTCCCTAAGAAAACTAACAGCAGTCAAGTGCTTAGGGAAAGTTTAACCTATTTCTAATCCATAAAATGTGTTTTTATTACAGCTGTCCCCCATTGGAAAGGTGTTTCCTCAATTTCTGCGACAACTTTGTCTTCAGAACAGGATATGAAGGAATTTCTTCACAGTGGAAATATAGACAGCTCTTTCTGAAACAAAAAGAAAAAAAAATGATTTGGTTGGCTTAAGTGCACTTAATATGGTGACACATTAGTCATTGTTTGTAGAAATTGTTGCCCAGCTCATTTCATATTAAAATGTGAGATTTACATTATTTAAAAAGATGAGCATGGTCTATGTTCTCAGCCATGTTATGCTAAACAGGCTTATAAAATCCAAACTACAGTTTTATTCTATGGGATTAAATTCCAAGGAAGTCAGCTGTGTGCAGGAAAATGTCTTTTGTCAAGCCAAGAATGTTATCTGACTTAAAGTATGCGGAGCTTCAGCTCAAAGTGAATTTAAGATTTATGTTTGTAAATGTAACTTGCCTTTTTATAAAGAAAATATTTAATTTAGGTTTACTGGCTCTTAAATAGAATTTGTCAAAAGAAACAAAAATTGAACTTGTGTGTTTTTCTTAAAGCGGTATTATAATTAGGAATAAGTGAATTATTTCTAAAAGATGCGCACAGCCACTGATTCACCCCGCTTGCCTCCAAAGATATTTTTTTTCTCTGTGGGCTTTTCCTTGGTTTAAAAAGGAGTGTTTGGCAAAGAGCAGAGCACATTTATTTCTGATAAGTTCATATATATATGCCACACCCTTTTTGTACTTAACGTATATATAAATTCAATTTTGTTTCCCTTTTTTAAATGGAATAGGTAAGGCTTTAAAATGTATTTTTGCTATCTCTTTTCCCTTTTTTGAGATTTACTTTATTTTTCTGTCCTCTAGCTATGGCCAGAAGTTAAAGTGAGGTAAGCCCATTCTTCAACTCAACTCAATATTTTGGATTATATCATCACTTCCGGCCCAATTGACAGTGGCCTGAATCTGAGACTGAACTGCCTGGTTGGGACACAGATAGCAATAACAACCTGTCAGGTGTTCAAACCCTTCTCAACTCTAATCAAAATCGCAAAAAGATGTGCCTTCAGACAAGCTTTCAAAGAGTTTTTGATTGATCATTATAGGGGAAAGAATATAAGGGAACTTTTTTATTTTTTACAAGTTTCATTTGTTCTTTCTTTATCTCCCTTTGTTTATTGCCCTTTTGTTTAAAGACAAAATAAAAGATGCTAGAGGGGTGTAACATAATTCAGAACATATTAACAATTAACTCAGACAAGGTTTGCATTACACTACTTCCATACATGTCATGCTAAAGTTGGACAATTTTGTCCAGCTATCTGACCATTCCCATTTTACCAATGGTGAAAATGAGTACGGACATTTAATAAATTAGCACATTGTATATAGTTGGTAAGGTTTGGTTTGCAAGCAATATGTGTGAACCTGTTTTAATACATTTCTTCAGTTATTTCCTGGTTTCTATGCCTAGGCAAATGATGTCATACATCTCGGGAGCATGAGTGGCCGGTCCACAAGGCCACCCCTTTAGTTTGCATGCAGGGATGCATGTGGGGCACCAGACTGATTGGTTTCTATGAGTTTTCTTTTTTAAGCCACATTATTAGAGCCTGAAGCTCTAATTGGCTTGAAAAAGGTTGGGCTTGGGGTGCAGAGCACTGCACACTGAACCCACCCACTTGTGACACTAGGAAATTAATATTTACTATTGTCTTCAGCTTCTCCTCTCAGCCAATCAGGATAGGAGGTGGATTGGGTTGACCTGGAGGAGAAGCCGAGGAAGCCACAACGCAGCAATCACTTGTGAGACTGCAATTGTCTGGTTAAATTGGAGGGCTGGAGATTGAGTAGATCTGGACAGATGAGACTCCGCTCCCTTGGGAACTGTGAGTGCATGACTGCCTGCCATATCTTCTGCAGTTCCCAGAAGTGTCTCCTGATACCTTGGTTTATTCTGTTCCCCCCAGAACTGAATACCTAATTTAGCCTGTCAAAATTGTGCTGCCCCCCCAAAAAAATCTTTTAGCACCAGCCACCACTGCTCAGGAGGGGAGGAGGGATTTTCTCAGCTAAGTGCACCCTCCTGCCTGCAATCCTGGGCTAAGAGCATATGAATTCCAAGAAGTAAATACTACATAAATATGCTGCCCTTACTTAACATTCCTATGGCCAGAAATGCTTGGGGGTGTTTTTCAACGTGGTTTATCAGCGAAATAAAGCATGGAGACAAGCTTTTCTACAAAAACCTTTCATGCACTATTCTTGACTATTAGAGAAATGTTCAAAGCAGACTTTTGTTGGGGAAATCTTATTGCATTATGCCATATATATGTTTGCCCCTGGTTAGGAAAATACATGTGAGCAAAGTCATTTGGTCTTCATTCTATTCCTTCACACACATTACATTCGATTGGACTACATTTTCATCTAACCAAACCTTTTAGACAAATCACAGTCAGTCCAGATCAATCCAATTTTCCATATGCCAACAGACTGCTTATGGCATCTGAAAGACAGACTTATGAATGACACTACCTGCCTTCAGGAGTAGGGATAGACCAAACACCCCCCTGGTTTGGTTCGCACCAGAACACCGCAAATAGGCAAAAAGTCTGCCTGTAAAGTGGTGCATCTGTGCGATGTGTAGAACATGCCATGGAGAGGCAGAACGGGAAGATGCCTATGTAAACAAGGCATTTCCCTGTTCTGCCTAGCAACATGACAGGGATCTACTGCTCCCTCTGTTCTAGTGAGCCCACACCCGCCCCCCACACAGTTAGAACACACTGAGGGAACACACTAAACCTCTTGATCTCCTCCTAGAGTTCAACCCTTTCCCTACCAGTGACATTTACACAGTAATCAGTGCATTTTTATAGCACTGATCGCTGGATAAATGTCAATGGTCCCAAAATAGTGTCAAAAGTGTCCAATTTTTCTGCCGCAATGTCGCAGTCCTGATAAAAAAATGCAGATTGCCGCCTTTACTAATAAAACTAATTATAATAAAAATTCCATAAATCTATCCCCTATTTTGTAGATGCTATAACTTTTGTGCAAACCAATCAATATACTTTACCAAAAAAATGTAGAAGAATATATATCGGCCTAAACTGAGGATGAAACAAATACAATACCTTAGCATACGTTAAATACATAGAATGTGATGTTAAAGGAGAAAACTTACCTTAATATAGTTCTTCTGCATGACTTGTATGATGGCAGAACACGTTTCGGGGATTACGATCCCAAGAACCTGGGGGGAGATGCCTTTCGAGAACTTGAGGTCCTGCAAGCTTCTCCCAGTCACCAGATACCTCAATGTGGCAATGAGCCTCTGCTCAGCAGTGATGGCTTGGCGCATCACAGTGTCCTGCCTCGTGATATAGGGGGACAGCAAATCCAACAGATGGTGAAAAATGTGGTCCGTCATATGGAGAAAATTCCTGAAGTCATCAGGATTATTCTCCTGGATTTCCCGCAGCAGAGGCATATGAGAGAATTATTCCCGCTGGAGCAACCAATTCTTGGCCAATGAACTCCTCCTTGTCCTGTTCATGGACTGAGCTCAGGTTACAGTATGAACTGCAGCACCAAGCCCATATGCAGCACGAACTCGACAATGAGAACGTACTTCCAACATGGCTTAAAACCAGTCGGCTGGTTAGAACAAACTTTAAACAGAACGCACTGAGGAACAGCAAGGCCTATAAAGAACGACCTGAAAACCAGAAAACGAGCGGACAGGAACGCACTGCAAAACAGATACGACCTGACTGCATGCCCTGAAAGACAGATATGAACCCACAAGCACCAACTGAACACCAGAAAATTATCTGAAAAGTACAGAGACTGAAAAGCGCGAATCGGCTCTCACCAAACTTTTACTAACACGCAGTAACATGAAATCAGCAAAAGCAGCCGTTGGATTTGAACTTCCCCTTTATAGTGTCTTCGTACGTGTTGTACATCACCGCGTTTGGACACGATCAGATTTTTGACCGATGGTGTGTAGGCAAGACTGATGAAAGTCAGCTTCATCTGATATCCGATGAAAAAATTCATCGGATTAGATTCCATCAGATATTCGATGGTGTGTACAGGGCTTTAGTGGATTGGGTCACTTTTTTCCATCATTGTAAATCTACCTCTTCTTAATGAAATTATAAATATAGAGATGTTGGCAGCCAATAATAACAATTTAGAAGGGTGCTACTCCTTTTGGACCTGCTTGATGTCTCACAGGGTCTGTGATTCTTTTTGAGCCTTGATTCTGATATAAGCTACCTATACAATTTCTGTTGCATCTGAAATGCACTTTCTGTCCAACCCCCTTTTCTCTCAGCACACCTGAACTAGCTTGGCTTTACTGACAACACTAGATTTTCATTGCATCCCTACTCAGGTGTATATCTTCCTGTACATTCTAGCACGGGCCTCTAGTACTCGATTATTGGTGTAAAACCTCTTCCTCTCCACTTTTCCTTCTTTCCATTCATCACCCCCTTCCAACCTTTTTCTTTTTTACATTTCCCTTTACTCTTTTATTCTCTCTTTATGCCTTGTTAATCTATAGGGAATATTTCAATATTTCATGGTTTTACACTGAACATATAACTTGTAAAACTAAATAATACATATTTGAACTAATAATAAATGGATATGAGCCATACGACACAAACAGCTCTTATGAAGTATGTATGAACCACCTGTGATAGTCCATGGAGACTTCAGTATCATTAGTCAAATCACACTTTTGCCATTCATTTTCATAATGATTTGCTGACTTCAACATCGCACTTTAACCACTTAAGCCCTAGACCATTTTGCTGGTCAAAGACCAGGCCACTTTTTGCGATTCAGCACTGCATCGCTTTAACTGACAATTGCAACGTGGCTCCCAAACAAAATTGACGTCCTTTTTCCCCCCACAAATAGAGCTTTCTTTTGGTGGTATTTGATCATTTGATATTTTTTTTCCTCAGTTTAGGCTGATACATATTATTCTACATATTTTTGGTAAACAAGCGTTTATTGATCGGTTTGCGCAAAAGTTATAGCGTCTACAAAATATGGGATAGTTTTATGGCATTTTTATTCATATTTTTTTTTTTACTAGTAATGGCGGCGATCAGCAATTTTTATTGTGACTGTGACATTATGGCAGACACATCGGACACTTTTGACACATTTCTTGGACCATTGTCATTTTTACAGTGATCAGTGCTATAAAAATGCACTGATTACTGTGTAAATGGCACTGGCAGTGAAGGGGTTAACCCAGTGTTTCTCAACTCCAGTCCTCAAGGCGCCCCAACAGGTCATGTTTTCAGGATTTCCCTCAGATGAAATGGCTGTGTTAATTACTAAGGCAGTGAAACTGATCAAATCACCTGTGCAAAATGATGGAAAGCCTGAAAACATGACCTGTTGGGGCGCCTCGAGGACTGGAGTTGAGAAACACTGGGTTAACCACTAGGTGGCGCTGTAGGGGTTAAGTGTGCCCCAGTGAGTTATTCTTACTGTAGGGTGGATGGGCTGTGTGTGACAAGACAGTGATCACTGCTTCCGATTACACTAGGCAGAGTGGGGAGATGCTTGTTTACGGGCGTCCACAATGCTGCTTCCTTAACCAGTTCCCGACCCCCGCATGTACATATACGTCCACAATATGGCACGTACAGGCACATGGGCGTACACGTACGTCCTCGCCTATTAGCGGGTGGGGGGTCCGATCGGGACCCCCCCCGCTAGATGCGGAGGTCGGGTCCGCTCGGGGAGCGATCCGGGACCACGGCGCGGCTATTTGTTTATAGCCGCTCCGTCGCGATCGCTCCCCGGAGCTGAAGAACGGGGAGAGCCGTGTGTAAACACGGCTTCCCCGTCCTTCACTATGGCGGCGCATCGATCGCGTCATTCCCTTTATAGGGAAGACACGATCGATGACGTCATTCCTACAGCCACACCCCCAAACAGTTGTAAACACATACTAGGTGCACCCTAACTCCTACAGCGCCACCTGTGGTTAACTCCCAAACTGCAACTGTCATTTTCACAATAAAGAATGCAATTTAAATGCATTTTTTGCTGTGAAAATGACAATGGTCCCAAAAATGTGTCAAAATTGTCCGAAGTGTCCGCCATAATGTCGCAGTCACGAAAAAAATTGCTGATCGCCGCCATTAGTAGTAAAAAAAAAAAAATTTATAAAAATGTAATAAAACTATCCCCTATTTTGTAAACACTATAAATTTTGCGCAAACCAATCGATAAACGCTTATTGCGATTTTTTTTACTAAAAATAGGTAGAAGAATACGTATCGGCCTAAACTGAGGAAAAAAAATGTTTTTATATATGTTTTTGGGGGATATTTATTACAGCAAAAAGTAAAAAATATTGCATTTTTTTCAAAATTGTCGCTCTATTTTTGTTTATAGCGCAAAAACTAAAAACCGCAGATGTGATCAAATACCACCAAAAGAAAGCTCTATTTGTGGGGAAAAAAGGACGCCAATTTTGTTTGGGAGCCACGTCGCACGACCGCGCAATTGTCTGTTAAAGCGACGCAGTCCCGAACTGTAAAAACACCTTGGGTCTTTAGGCTGCATATTGGTCCGGGGCTTAAGTGGTTAAAGGGGACATATATATACATCCTTCTGCCCAGGAGTGCAATTCTGTTGACGTATAAGTGCGTGCGGCAGTCAGCAAGCAGTTAAAAAGCCTATTGCTTAATTTTAAGAGACTATGGGCCAGATTCACGTAGACTAGCGGCGGCGTAACGTATCGTAGATACGTTACACCGCCGCAAGTTTTCATCGCAAGTGCCTGATTCACAAAGCACTTGTGATGAAAACTACGCCGGCGGCCTCCGGCGTAAGCCCGCGTAATTTAAATGGGCGTGTGCCGTTTAAATTAGGCGCGCTCCCGCGCCAGACCTACTGCGCATGCTCTGTTTCGGAATTCCCGCCGTGCTTTGCGCGCAGTGACGTCATTTTTTCGAACGGCGACACGCATTGCGTAATTCCGTATTCCCGGACGGCTTATGCAAACAACGTTAATTTTTAAATTTCGACGTGGGAACGACGGCCATACTTTATACAGCAATACGATTGCTGTGTAAAGTTAAGGCACCCAAAACGACGACTAACTTTGCGACGGGAAACTAGACTAGCGGCGATGTAGCGAACGCGAAAATCCATTGTGGATCGCCGTAACTCCTAATTTGCATACCCGACGCTGGTTTACGACGCAAACTCCCCCCAGCGGCGGCCGTGGTACTGCATCCTAAGATCCGACAGTGTAAAACAATTACACCTGTCGGATCTTAGGGATATCTATGCGTAACTGATTCTATGAATCAGTCGCATAGATACTCTGAGAGATACGACGGAGTATCTGAGATACTCTGTCGTATCTCCTTTGTGAATCTGGCCCTATATTAGAAGAACTACTCCCCTCTTCTGTCTTCTTCTTTCTCCATTCCTCTTTGTCCCATTCTAACTTTCTGTTTTTGACCATAACCCAACTACAGAAACCACAGATTTCCCCTTGTAAAAATTACTGTATATACTTAAGTATAAGCCGAGTTTTTAGTCGGCCCCTCGTCCCTGATAGGCGGAACACTGACTCACTGCTAGGAAACTTAATCAGTGTTCCATCACAGACGAGGACGAGGAGGCGGGGCTTTGTTACACTGGATGGCTGCCGACTAGACTGACTGCATGTCACAGCGCCGGTGTTCTAGCGATCAGGTACATGAATCTGCAGATGGACACAGTGAGGCAGGGAGATGGACACAGTGACGCTGCAGATGGACACAGTGAGGCAGGGAGATGGGCACAGTGAGGCATGCAGATGGGCACAGTGAAGCATGCAGATGGGCACAGTGGGCACAGTGAGGCTGCAAATGCACACAGTGAGGCTGCAAATGGACACAGTGAGGCTGAAGATGGGCACAGTGAGGCTGCAAATGGGCACATTGAGGCACAGTGAGGCTGCAAATGGGCACAGTGAGGCAACAGATGGACATTGTTGTCACTCTTCTCCACTTTTCCACAGTGAGGCACAGTGAGGCACATTGAGGCTGCAAATGGGCACAGTGAGGCTGCAAATAGGCTCAGTGAGGCTGAAGATGGGCATTGTTGACCCTCTTTTCCACTTACAGTAATTGCTGCATTTCTCACCCTAGGCTTATACTCGAGTCAATACGTTTTCCCAGTTTTTTGTGGTAAAGTTATATTCGGCTTATATTCGGGTCGGCTTATACTCGAGTATATACGGTAATCTTAGTAACTCTTTGATCATTCCTCTCCAATGTTATGGCCAATGATTTACCTGCAGATCACATCTGACCATATTGTTTATTATAGGAGAGATACTTTACCTTTGGTCTCACTAGACTCTTCACTGAATTCTGCAATACTATACAGGTGGTTCTCAAAAAATTAGCATATTGTGATAAAGTTCATTATTTTCTGTAATGTACTGATAAACATTAGACTTTCATATATTTTAGATTAATTACACACAACTGAAGTATTTCAAGCCTTTTTATTGTTTTAATATTGATGATTTTGGCATAAAGCTCATGAAAACCCAAAATTCCTATCTCAAAAAATTAGCATATCATGAAAAGGTTCTCTGAACGAGCTCTTAACCTAATCATCTGAATCAACTAATTAACTCTAAACACCTGCAAAAGATTCCTGAGACTTTTAAAAACTCCCAGCCTGGTTCATTACTCCAAACCGCAATCTTGGGTAAGACTGCCGACCTGACTGCTGTCCAGAAGGCCATCATTGACACCCTCAAGCAAGAGGGTAAGACACAGAAAGAAATTTCTGAACGAATAGGCTGTTCCCAGAGTGCTGTATCAAGGCACCTCATTGGGAAGTCTGTGGGAAGGAAAAAGTGTGGCAGAAAACGCTGCACAACGAGAAGAGGTGACCGGATTGTGGAGAAGGACCGATTCCAGACCTTGGGGGACCTGCGGAAGCAGTGGACTTAGTCTGGAGTAGAAACATCCATAACCCACGGTGTACAGGCGTGTGCAGGAAATGGGCTACAGGTGCCGCATTCCCCAGGTCAAGACACTTTTGAACCAGAAACAGCATCAGAAGCGCCTGACCTGGGCTACCGAGAAGCAACACTGGACTGTTGCTCAGTGGTCCAAAGTACTTTTTTCGGATGAAAGCAAATTTTGCATGTCATTCGGTAATCAAGGTGCCAGAGTCTGGAGGAAGACTGGGGGGAGGGAAATGCCAAAATGCCTGAAGTCCAGTGTCAAGTACCCACAGTCAGTGATGGTCTGGGGTGCCATGTCAGCTGCTGGTGTTGGTCCACTGTGTTTTATCAAGGGCAGGGTGAATGCAGCTAGCTATCAGGAGATTTTGGAGCACTTCATGCTTCCATCTGCTGAAAAGCTTTATGGAGATGAAGATTTCATTTTTCAGCACGACCTGGCACCTGCTCACAGTGCCAAAACCACTGGTAAATGGTTTACTGACCATGGTATTACTGTGCTCAATTGGCCTGCCAACTCTCCTGACCTGAACCCCATAGAGAATCTGTGGGATATTGAGAAGAGAAAGTTGAGAGACGCAAGACCCAACACTCTGGATGAGCTTAAGGCCGCTACCAAAGCATCATGGGCCTCCATAACACCTCAGCAGTGCCACAGGCTGATTGCCTCCATGCCACGCCGCATTGAAGCAGTCATTTCTGCAAAGGGGTTTCCCGACCGAGTATTGAGTGCATAACTGAACATAATTATTTGAAGGTTGTTTTTTTTTTTATTAAAAACACTTTTCTTTTATTAGTCGGATGAAATATGCTAATTTTTTGAGATAGGAATTTTAGGTTTTCATGAGCTGTATGCCAAAATCATCAATATTAAAACAATAAAAAGGCTTGAACTACTTCAGTTGTGTGTAATGAATCTAAAATATATGAAAGTCTAATGTTTATCAGTACATTACAGAAAATAATGAACTTTATCACAATATGCTAATTTTTTGAGAACCACCTGTAACACTGTTACCCTAACTTTACTTCCTTCCACTTCTATTTGGCCAGTACAAATATACAAGCATGACAAAGGTAGCTTGCTATTGGTATACTACTCTATATTTACAATATACATTATCTGTTCTGGTTCTAATGTTCTAAAAAGTCCTAATATGTTCAGTGATTTCAACAAATGGCCTTCAAAAGCATCTATCCATGTGTATTTGCTAGGTTATTAATGTATACCAATGTCCCATTTCACTTCTATTTAGTAAAAGCATTGGGCAATAATATATTAGAAGAACTTTAAGAGTATATGTTAGAAGAACATATAACAGAGTTGTGAAAAGTTCAGGAGGTCAAGAAATACATTGTGGGAAGAGTATGTTTTCTAATTGCAAGAAAATGTTTAAACATAATGTAAAAGGAGGGCACTAATCGGGGCCCTCCTGCTTGAGAGTGTGACCAGCACACCTGTAGTTATTAAGCGATAGCTAGGTGTTTAATTATGTACAGTTTAACTTACAGGTGTGCTTGACCCAATAGTAATCCAGGGAAGATACTGGAAGCCCTCAGGTAGGCCTATAAAAGAACAGCTGCTGTGGGGCTCATCTTCTTCCCACTGGACCAGATCAACAGGCGAAGTGCTGCCGGATTTTTCAACATCCTACCTGAAACAATGGAATCTCCAATGAAACTGCTCCTGAACCGGGCCAGTGAAGAGGACGGTGAAGCCTGGCTGCGTCGATGCCTGGAACCTGCCACCGCAAGTGAGGATGAAGAAGAAGCAAGCTGCTCCACGTCGCAGAGGACAAGCGCGGGTCAGTGGGTGGACGAGCCGCTATCCGAGGCGCGGAATGGCGACCAGGAGATCCAGCCCAGCTGCTGCGGGGACGGAGGACGCGGCGGTGGACGAGAACATGGCAGCGGAGGTCGGCGGCGGCCAGTCGGGCGGCAGGACAGGCGGAAAGAGGGGGCCAGCTCGCGGTCACCAGCAAGCAGCGGACGGCAGGGCGGAACAAAGAAGCAGGCGAAGAAAGGGGGCCATCCCCTCTGGAAGTCCCCAGGCCTCCCAGCATGGTAAGGAACCAGCAGCCGGCAGTCGGCCAGGCCAACAAGCTACAGAACTCTGCAGTACAGAGCGAGTTGATGGATAGAGCGTCGCAGCAGGGAGCAGGAGGACCCCCAGTGGCTGGTGAGTGTAATCAAACACAGGCACTGCAGGTTATTATGGATTCCCTTTCTTCATTGGTAAAATCTCTCTCTCCTCCTGTTAACTCTGTCACTGCTGCTCCCTCTACTGCTGCATTATCTACCTCTCCTGCTAATTTCCCTGGTTTTTCTAATGTGCATCAGCCGGAAAATGTTTCTAATATTAACAATGCAATAGTTTTAAGGGAGCAAAGGCTTCCGGAAACTCTGATGAAAGATGTTATGCCATGTGAATTTTCTCCCTTAGGCTACCACCTTAGTGGGCAGGTAAAAGAAAAAATTTGGAAAGGCGATTTCATAGACATTCTGTCCCTGCTTCCCATGCAAAAAGAGCTATTTGCTAAGACTGACAGGAGGGAGGAGAAGCAGGAGGAGGATAGACGCAGGCAGGCTCCCAGATCTTTTCAAAATTGGCTCCAGGCATTCTTTATTTATTCAGGTGTGATGGCTGAAAAGAACCCAGGTGTTTGCGGTGGGTTGTTCCAGCACTTAGACCACATACTGGAGGCATATAGAAATTTTGGAGGTTTAGGATGGTTCTTTTATGATGAAGCATTCCGTCAAAAATTAGCTATCCACCCTTCTCTTAGGTGGGGCATGAAGGATGTGGGCCTATGGCTCAACCTAATGGTGCCCCAAAAACAGCATGCCCCTAGGCAAGGTATGGTTCCCCAATCAGCAGCCAACTTTAGGAGGGGTTGCTGTTTTGCTTTTAACGAACAGCAATGCCGCTGGAATGCCTCTTGCAAATATAGGCACGAGTGTTCCTTTTGTGCTGGTGCGCATCCGGTGGCGAAATGTTTTAAAAAGAGTGCCGCCGTATCCGCACCTGGACAAAGAGATATTTTTTCCAAAAGCCTGCACTCCAGTGAGGCTGGAAAAAATGCGCCCATGGCTGGAGCAGTATCCAGACAGGGAGAAGGCCCATGTCCTCATTAAAGGTTTTTCCCAGGGTTTCCAGATACCTACCTTTAAGGGATTTGGGTGTGAGATGGTGGACAACCTAAAATCTGTTTCGGCCTATCCCCAGGTGGCAAGGGATAAGATTTGGAAAGAAATGAGTGAAGGGCGGGTGAAAGGTCCTTTTGGGGCCCCCCTTTCAGGAATTTCCGACTGTCACCGCTGGGGGTAGTCCCTAAAAGGGAGCCTAACTCTTTTCGCCTAATCCATCACCTATCCTTCCCGAAGGGGCAGTCTTTGAATGACGATATAGATGCATCTTTATGTTCAGTTTCTTACGCTACATTTGAGGAGGCAATTGAGAAAATCAGGTCTTGTGGTCCTGGGGCTCTGTTAGCAAAGGCAGATATAAAGTCAGCTTTCCGTCTGTTGCCCATTTCCCCTGGGGCATTTAACTCTTTAGGTTTTCAGTTTGATGACTGTTTTTTTTTTGTTGATAAATGTCTTCCAATGGGCTGTTCATTGTCATGTGCATATTTTGAAGTTTTTTCCACATTTTTGCAGTGGGTAGTTTGTTCCAAATCAAAGGCACACAGTGTGGTCCACTATTTGGACGACTTCTTGTTTATTGGGCCAGCAGATGATTCACGTTGTGCGGATTTGTTGTGTACTTTTCAGTCATTAGCGCAGGTGTTTGGCATCCCGCTAGCGGAGGAGAAAACATGCACTCCAGTTTCTTCTTTAGAATTTTTAGGGATATATATTGACACAGTGAAGATGGAATTCAGCCTGCCTGAAGCAAAGATTATAAAATTGAGGTTCTTATTGTCTCGTTTTATGCAGAAGAAAAAGGTATTGTTAAAGGAGCTGCAGTCCTTATTAGGCATGTTGGCCTTTGCGTGTAGGTTAATGCCGATGGGGCGCATCTTTTCTCGGAGACTGTCATTGGCTACGTCAGGAGTGAAATCCCCTTTTGCTCACATCCGATTAACAATTTCTATGAAGGAGGACTTGCGTGTATGGTCAAGATTTCTAGAATCTTACAATGGGAGATCGGTTTTTCAGAAGGATTTTGTGTTTGCCCCTGATTTTAAGTTATTTACGGATGCAGCAGGTTCTAAGGGTTTTGGAGCCATCTGGGGATCCCATTGGTGTTGCGCAACCTGGCCAGATTACTGGATTCAACTGGGCGCTACTAAAAATATAGTTTTGCTTGAGCTTTTCCTGGTTTTAGTGGCAGTAGAATTATGGGGTGAGTCATTCGCAAACCATCGTATTTTAGTAGAAACGGACAATAAGGGAGTGTTATTTGCTGTAAACTGCCTATCATCTAGCTCTTTATGGGTAGTAAAGGCCTTACGCCAAATAGTTTTTCTTTGTCTCAAATATAACATCTGAAAGCCAAATACACCCCTGGCGTACTTAACACAATCGCTGACTCTCTGTCGCGTTTTCAGATGGACCGCTTTCGGAGTTTGCTGCCAGAGGCAGACGAGGTAGGCACCAAGTGACCAGACCACTTATGGTCAATAGTATGAGCACGGCGGCCGAAGCGATCAGGAGTTCCGTAGCGCCCAAGACATGGGCAGGCTATTCGGCCTCCTGGAGGGATTGGACGGGTTTTGCTAATAACTCAGGTTTTAATGGCAGTATGCCGTCAGAAGACGGGCTACTGGCTTTTGTAGCTTATCTCATGGAAGATGGTTTTTCTTACAGTCATTTAGTAAAATCATTGGCAGGTATTTCATTCTTTTGTCGGCTAAAAGGTCTGCCATCTTGCATGTCGTATTTTTCAATTAAACAGGCAATTAAAGGGTACAGAAGGAGAACCTTTGTTGCAGATAGCAAAAGGCCTATCTCACTCGAAATACTGTCCGGTCTATGTGCCGGGACTGATTTGGTGTGTTTTTCAGATTATGAAGCATTGCTTTTCAAAAACGCTTTTGTTTTAGCATTTTTTGGTGCATTTCGGATTTCAGAATTAGTACCAGATTCAAAGTATGGGGTCTCGGGCATCCGCTCGGAGCATGTGGTGTTGGAAGGTTCTGTGATACGCATTTGGCTGCAACGATCAAAAACGGATCAATGTGGTAGAGGCTCTTGGGTCACGTTGCAGGCTAAGATCAATAAAGAGGTATGCCCAGTATCTTTGGTTCATCAATTTTTAAAGGTAAGACCGCAAGTTAATGGCCAATTACTTATGCACAATAACTTAGCGCCTTTATCCAGGTACCAATTTAATTTTGTTTTCAACAAATGCCTGAAGTTGCTGGGTTTACAGGGTTTTAAATTCTCTTCACATTCTTTCAGGATAGGTGCGGCCTCGGAAGCAGCAAGGAGGGGTATGGAAGAGTCTGCTATTAGGGAAATGGGGAGGTGGAGGTCGGATTCTTTTAAATTGTACATAAGACCTAAATTGTTTGTTTAAATTTCAGATTTACATCGCACTGTTTGGATTCTGGGACACTCTTTCATACATTGGGCTCATAAGAGAGCGACTCATCGTCCATATACGGTAAATTTATCACTTCAACCGGAATCCTACAGGGTGCTTTGGAAAGGAGTACGTGGCCTCCAATGGCATCAGTTACATTTTCATTTGTCACGTTTATTACAAGTTTGGCCACCTCCCTCTATTTTAGTGCTGCACCTAGGGGGTAACGATTTAGGAAATCTCAGGACTGTGGATCTTTTAAGTTTTATCAAACGGGATCTTGGTAGATTTCATGCTATTTCCCCAAATACGGTCATCATATTTTCGGAAATAGTTCCTCGCCTGGCATGGCTCTCCTCTGATATGAGGAGGGTAATGGAACGGATGAGGAAAAGGGTGAATAGGGCCATGGAGAAATTCATGCCCACCATTGGTGGACTATCTTATCGGCATATTGATCTGGAAGGTGGTGTTCCCGGTTTTTACAGATCTGATGGGGTCCACTTTTCGGAAATAGGTTTGGACCTGTTTAATCTTGGTTTGCAGTCCAGTATTGAAATGGCCGCGGTGGTGGGGGTGGGCCGGGTTTGAAACAAGCCCGCCTGGTGGGGTTTTTGTTGTTTAATAAATTGATGGTAACTGTCTGCCCGAGTTTAAGATAACTGAGTAGGATGCTGGTGTTTATTAAAAAAAAAAAAATTGGTTTAATAAATAAAGTGTTTTTGTTTATGATGTTTTAAAACCAATAAAGGTACCGCGGCCATTATATTTGCCAAAAAGATTAATTGGTGTATGTTTCTATTTATTAGTTAGAATAAGTTGGTAAGATGGGTGCTGGTGTGTGTGTGGCCTACAGTCTCATGTAAAAGGAGGGCACTAATCAGGGCCCTCCTGCTTGAGAGTGTGGCCAGCACACCTGTAGTTATTAAGCGATAGCTAGGTGTTTAATTATGTACAGTTTAACTTACAGGTGTGCTTGACCCAATAGTAATCCAGGGAAGATACTGAAAGCCCTCAGGTAGGCCTATAAAAGAACAGCTGCTGTGGGGCTCATCCTCTTCCCCCTGGACCAGATCAACAGGCGAAGTGCTCCCTCCCCCCCCTCCCCAGTCGCGCGCACCTATTATGTGGTATGGGTCACCCCGGTATCCGGGGGTTTTTGTTGTTTAATAAATTGATGGTAACTGTCTGCCCGAGTTTAAGATAACTGGGTAGGATGCTGGTGTTTATTAAAAAAAAAAAATTGGTAAATGAGTTTAATAAATAAAGTGGTTTTGTTTATGATGTTTTAAAACCAATAAAGGTACCGCGGCCATTATATTTGCCAAAAAGATTAATTGGTGTATGTTTCTATTTATTAGTTAGAATAAGTTGGTAAGATGGGTGCTGGTGTGTGTGTGGCCTACAGTCTCATGAAGTGGGCTTCAGAAGACCATTAATGAGCTTTATCAAGATACTGCATTTTAAGGTCCACTAGAATTGACTGCTCAAGACACACAACATAGGCAGAGAAAAAATGCCACCTGTACTTAGAAGTAAAATATCATAAGTGATCTTCAAAAGGTTAATAATTAATTCTTTTAAAATCCCAGAGAAAAATATTTCTTAGAAGTTACCGTTCTAGTTAAAAACAGACACCAAAGGAAATAAATGTCACTAGTTTAGCAGAATCCATATTTACTACAGATTTACAAATCCATAAATCTGGTGAATATAAAACTTCTAGAAAGAAAAATGCTTGCTTCACTACAAACAAAAACAAAGTGGTATCACTGATTGTACTAGCAACAGAATTTGAGTAGGTGTCCATGGCATGGGTATAAATTCTGTAACAGGCATGTGGATGACTGAGTGCATACTTTTTCTTACTGAAGACACACCCTAGAATAAATGACTCACAACTGTATGAAGAAAAATAAGAAGTATTCCCCTGCATTTGGATTTACTATACCTCTGACCTGTAGTTGTCAAAACAAAATGGTGAGACTACAATACAATTTATAACAGCTATAAGAAAGACCAACTAGTATAAAAAAAAAAAAAACAACTAAGCCTGATTAATTGTACTTGGAACACAATTTAAAGTGACTTGACGACCGGGCCTATTTTGGCACTTTTCTCCTGTAAAAATCTAAATTTTTTGCTTGAAAATTTATCAGAACCCCCAAACATTATATATTATTTTTAGCAGACACCCTAGGGAATAAAATGGCGGTCATTGCAACTTTTTTCTTGCACGGTATTTGCGCAATAATTTTTCAAATGCCTTTTTTTGGGAATGTTTCATGGATTAAAAAATAACAAAACAGTAAATTTAGCCCAATTTTTTTGTATAATGTGAAAGATGATGTTATGCCGAGTAAATAGATACCTAACATGTCACGCTTTAAAATTGCACACACTCATGGAACGGCGTCAAACTTCGGTACTTAAAAATCTCCATAGGCGACGCTTAATTTTTTTTACAGGTTACAATTTTCGAGTTACAGAGGAGGTATAGTGCTAGAATTGTTGCACACGCTCTAACGCATGTGACAATACCTCGCATGTGGGGTTTGAACTGCGTTTACATATGTTGGCGGGACTTGCATGCATGTTCGCTTCTAAGTGCGAGATACCGGGGACACGGGTGTTTAAAAAATATATATAATAATAATTTTATTTTTATTTTACTTATTTTTTTTATTTTTACACTTTATTTTACATATTTTTTTTATCACTTTTATTTCCTATTACAAGGAATGTAAACATCCCTTGTAATAGGAATCACTGTGACAGGTCCTCTTTATGGAGAGATGTGGGGTCAATAAGACCTCACATCTCTCCTCCAGGCTTACAATCATTAGATTGGTGAACAAAAAATCACCGGTCTAATGCCGACAGCCACGGCTTTGTTTACTTCCGGGTACCGGGCGTGACATCATAACGTCGCGCCCGGACCTCCGACGGTCATAGAGATGACTGATGACCATCTGGTCAACAGTCATTTCTATGCTTTCCCAGCAAGCTGGCAGATTCGCTCTCCGGGCCCCCGATGGCATGGGAGAGCCCGGAGAAGCACCGGATGGCGGCAGGAGGGGGGACGTCCCATCCCGCCGCCTATAAGAACGATCAAGCTGCGGAACTGCCGCGTTGATCTTTCTTATCGTGCACAGAATCGGCGGCTGAAGACGGTGATATCTGAATGATGCCTGTAGCTGCAGCCATCATTCAGATATCACTGCACAAAGTCGAGCACGTCATAAGACGTCCTTGGTTGTTAAGTGGTTAAAGGGGATGCCCTGCAGGGATGTAGTCCCAAGGGAGGGGGCGAGCACGCTGACTAACCCCCAGCCAGGACTGCTCGGATGATGAGGGCAAGCTTACTGAGGAGAAACAGGAAGTGAAAAATTCAGACAAAGAAAAAAAACATTTAGAAGGGAAATTAAAGGAAAAAGTATGTGAACCAACAATGCACTAGCCTAAGAAACTAAATGGGTGGGACTTTAAATGAGGCGCAAGGCATAGAGCCAAGCGCTTCCATCCCCGATATTTTGAACAATAAGGAATAGGGTGGGACTTTAAATGAGGCATGCACCCCAGGAGAGTAACAATAACAGTGGGATTTGGACAGGTACGTGATCCAGCAGAACCGAGCAAATAACATGAAAGCATTGCACGGATACAAAAAACAGTCAGTTATTTAATAGTATAAAAATTATATATACAGTAGATACAATAGTAGCATGGTAGATCTGTTACAATAATCAAAGAAAATTGCATACATTTCAACAGTTCATGGTAACAATGGTAGGAATAAATAAATATAATAGGTTCATGCTAGAAACGATATCAAAAGAGGCCAAATCACTGGAAAGTATCTCCATGATAAATGAATATTGATACGTTGGTACACTCCACTGGTATAGAGAGGAAATTAGTTGGTAAAATATATCATATATAAACCAGAGGGGCTTCTAATGGCTCCTAACAGTAAAAGTTAATGCATAGTATAAACATTAAATGAGATCAAATTCGTTGGAATAACTCCACATAATAGTGACCACAATCAATCATATAGTCGATGTGTATGATAATAATTAGTACATTAGCAACGGGCATGGGGGGGGGGCATCTGGTGGCTCCTCCATAGTAATAACACCCATAGTTGAGAAGTATATAAAATACAATCGATCTGTAGAACGTTGGTAAAGGTGTAATGGCAACGAATGAGAGGGGGGCGTCTATTGGCTCAACGCGTTTCGTGGCTAGTGCCACTCCTCAGGAGCAGAGTATGAGGTAGATGTCTGTAAATATCAAAAACCATGATTTAAAATGAGGGTATATATAATAGATCCAGTTATGGAGAGAAGGGGAAAAGGGATCATAGTAGTAACTAATCCCCAAAGTACTTACGGGTGTGTCAAAACCGAAGGTACAGACTAGGAGGGCAGAAACATAGCCGGTAAGGTAACAGCCCACGGGAGCTGAGGTGGGCCAACCCCACCACAAGGATGGAAAACGATCCAGTAAAAAGCTAGGTGTCCAAGATGGAGGCCTCATGGATACATGGAAGTTAATGTGCCTTAACATAAGTATGATGATCTGTGAAAATTAAAAATTGTAGAAGCTGATAATAGCTATATCGTGAACAGTTGTAATACAAAAATATGAAAAAAAAAAGATAAATAAAAAATAAATATTAAACATGAAAAATTGTCTAAAGGTGTAGGGCAAGGGATAGTAGGGTTGTGACCGTGAAGTGTACATAAGGTGCACTGTGTCCCAAATGTGGTAATAACCATAAAGGAAGGGCTGTGAGTGGACCCCAAACAATGGGGTGGTATGCCAAAAACAGAACCCAGTTATGACAGAGGGACAAAATGTAAGGAAGGGATGAGTAGTGGGTAAAATAGGGTATAAAGGTCTAATTGTATACCTGAAGGTGAGTAGGATAGTGCTAAGGAACGACCAGGACCACGGGACACACCGCCGTAAGGAGAACCGCTGCACTGGAAGGAGTATAAATACTCACTATGGTGGAAAGTGGCTCACCAACGGCACGTGGGTTGTCCAAGGAGAGGAGGCGGTGTGTGAGAGAAGGGGAGCGGGTGATCCCGCCCCACACTAGCTGCCTCGCAGGGACTTCCAGATGGGAATCAGCAACGTCAGTCCGCTGGCATCACACATGGTGACATGGCAGACATGGCGTAGGAAGCGTGCCGTCGATGCGCAATCGGACGTCCGCCCGACCCCAGCCACACCCCCAAGGCAGTGGGAGGGATGGGGAATGGCGGGCCCCAAGAGCGCATCGCAGCTCCCGGGACTGATAGAGCCGGCTGGTACAGTCTGCCCAGCCACAAGCTGGCCCATTGTAAGGCAGCAACACATCCGAAAATCACATTGTGGGTAACGATGTGAGGGGTACTATGAAGCTGAAACCTCTGGAGGCCAACACTGGTATAATACAAGATTTAAACATATAATGATCATACAGTTTGAAATGAACAGACAGCTAAGTAACCTAAAGGAGGGAGAGTACCAACATATATAGTGTATGATTGTAAGGGTGCATGTATCCATCCCCGGAAACATGTAGATGCAAGAAACTAAATGAGTGGGACTTTAAATGAGGCACAAGGCATAGAGCCAAGCGCTTCCATCCCCAATATTTTGAAACTATATCAAAAGAGGCCAAATCACTGGAAAGTATCTCCATGATTGCGCATCGACGGCATGCTTCCTACGCCATGTCTGCTGCGGCACCACGTGTGACGCCAGCGGACTGACGTTGCTGATTCCCATCTGGAAGTCCCTGCGAGGCGGCTAGTGTGGGGCGGCGGGATCACCCGCTCCCCCTCGCTCACACACCGCCTCCTCTCCTTGGACAGCCACTCCCCCCCTAGTGAGTATTTATACTCCTTCCAGTGCAGCGGTTCTCCTTACGGCGGTGTGTCCCGTGGTCCTGGTCGTTCCTTAGCACTATCCAACTCACCTTCAGGTATACAATTAGACCTTTATACCCTATTTTACCCACTACCCATCCCTTCCTTACATTTTGTCCCTCTGTCATAATTGGGTTCTGTTTTTGGCATACCACCCCATTGTTTGGGGTCCACTCACAGCCCTTCCTTTATGGTTATTACCACATTTGGGACACAGTGCACCTTATGTACACTTCACGGTCACAACCCTACTATCCCTTGCCCTACACCTTTAGACAATTTTTCATGTTTAATATTTATTTTTTATTTATCTTTTTTTTCATATTTTTAAATTACAACTGTTCACGATATAGCTATTATCAGCTTCTACAATTTTTAATTTTCACAGATCATCATACTTATGTTAAGGCACATTAACTTCCATGTATCCATGAGGCCGCCATCTTGGACACCTAGCTTTTTACTGGATCGTTTTCCATCCTTGTGGTGGGGTTGGCCCACCTCAGCTCCCGTGGGCTTTTACCTTCCCGGCTATGTTTCTGCCCTCCTAGTCTGTACCTTCGGTTTTGACACACCCGTAAGTACTTTGGGGATTAGTTACTACTATGATCCCTTTTCCCCTTCTCTCCATAACTGGATCTATTATATATACCCTCATTTTAAATCATGGTTTTTGATATTTACAGACATCTACCTCATACTCTGCTCCTGAGGAGTGGCACTAGCCACGAAACGCGTTGAGCCAATAGACGCCCCCCTCTCATTCGTTGCCATTACACCTTTACCAACGTTCTACAGATCGATTGTATTTTATATACTTCTCAACTATGGGTGTTATTACTATGGAGGAGCCACCAGATGCCCCCCCCCCATGCCCGTTGCTAATGTACTAATTATTATCATACACATCGACTATATGATCGATTGTGGTCACTATTACTGTGGAGTTATTCCAACGAATTTGATCTCATTTAATGTTTATACTATGCATTAACTTTTACTGTTAGGAGCCATTAGAAGCCCCTCTGGTTTATATATGATATCTTTTACCAACTAATTTCCTCTCTATACCAGTGGAGTGTACCAACGTATCAATATTCATTTATCATGGAGATACTTTCCAGTGATTTGGCCTCTTTTGATATCGTTTCTAGCATGAACCTATTATATTTATTTATTCCTACCATTGTTACCATGAACTGTTGAAATGTATGCAATTTTCTTTGATTATTGTAACATATCTACCATGCTACTATTGTATCTACTGTATATATAATTTTTATACTATTAAATAACTGACTGTTTTTTGTATCCGTGCAATGCTTTCATGTTATTTGCTCGGTTCTGCTGGATCACGTACCTGTCCAAATCCCACTGTTATTGTTACTCTCCTGGGGTGCATGCCTCATTTAAAGTCCCACCCTATTCCTTATTGTTCAATGCACTAGCCTAAAGGAACCTATTTAAAAAATAAAAAACAAACCTTTACAACCTCTTTAACCTCAAAACATGTTATACAGCACAGTGTAATCACCTGAAATATTTGGCTGATACTGCCTGATTATACACTCCCCTTTGTAAACTGACCATAGTTTATCATGGCTGCTAAGCCCTGGCACTGTGTTCAGTTTAAGTGCCTCCGTCAGCCATGGACATCTGCAGCTCTCCTGTGTCCTCCTCTGTCCTCCTCCTATCCCTGCCTATCAGCTCTAGAGCCACACTGTTCCTCTCCTTGCTGCTACAAAACAATGTGATCTTTATATCATCCCCATTGTTAGATATAAACCTGTATTCTAAAAGCCTGTGCTTTATATATATATATATATATATATATATATATATATATATATATATATATATATATAAAAATCTGGCTTCTACCTGTTTTAACAGCGTCTCCCAGCAATAACATGATTCCCGGCTATCTCCTCCTCTAATCCCCGCCCCCATGGGTGACGTCACCCTTAGGAATCTAGCCGTAGAGAGGAGAGAGCCAGGAGTCATGTGATTGCCAGTAGATGCTGTTAAAACTGCACCATATACACCCCATTTTCTATCAAACTATGGTGCCTGCCCTGTAAAAGATGCATGGTGCCATAACTGCAAGAAAATGGGACAACAAAAATCTTTGATATTTCTATTGCTAGACAGGATTTTGAAATGACTGCCCCAAAGGTAACCATCTTATGTGTAGATACTTATAATGCTTCCATTCCAGATAAACATTTGTACACTGTAACTAGTGTTGGGTGAATGGTTCGGGCTAAGCAAAAGTTTGGCCCAAATTTCACCTTTATAGGCCTGAAATTCGCCCGTTCGGGTGTACTCCGAACATCCAAATTTTCTGCGCGTTGTTAAGGAGCGGGCGGGGAAGCCAACCGCCACATGCTCAGTGGGCTTCGCCTCTGACAGCAAAAAAAAAGCTGTAAAAAAAACGCTGTGGGGTCCCCACCAGTCCATACCAGGCCCTTCGGGTCTAGTGTATATTTTAAGGGGAACCTCATGCCGAAATAAAAAAAGCATGGGTTCCCCATAAAAATCCATATCAGGTAAGGGGACAAGGGGATAAGGGCCTCTTTCCAACAACCCTGGGCTGTGGTTGTGGGGGGCTGTGGGTAGGGTGTTTATCATAATCTGGAAGCTCCCTTTAACAAGGGGGCCCCCAGATCCCAGTCCCCCATGTGAATGAGTATGGGCTAACCGCCTACTGCAAGCTCTGCCATTTGACAGTTCTCATTAAGGTAAGGGACCTGGGAATGTCGACTGGTGGCCCCATCCCCTTGTGACGTCACTGGCCCAGCATGCACCGATCGGTGATGTAAAAAGGGGGTGGGATCTGGGGGGCCCCCTTGTTAAAAGGGGCTTCCAAATACCAATAAGCCCCCTGCCTGCAAACCCCCACAACCACAGCCCAAGGTTGTAGGGAGGAGGCCGTTGAACCCATCAACATGGGGACAAGGTGCTTTGGGGTAAGGGGCAGGCATGTAGCCTGATACGATACAGGAGGGAGGGGCACTTGCTCGTTCCCCCTTTTCTGGCATGCTATGCTGCGTGATCGGAAAAGGGTCTGGTATGGATTTTGGGGGGACCCCACGCCATTTGTTTTTTCAATTTTGGCTCAGGGTTCTCCTTAAAATCCATACCAAACTCAAAGGGCCTATGCTAGGAAAGGGCTTGACTGCTGGTGGCTCCCAGATCCATAGGCTGAAGTTCCAGCATTCACCAGTGGGTGTCTCTCAGCAGCCAGAAGCTCACATCATCTAATGCCCTGTGCATTTATGTGCCCTGCATTTTTTAGGTTGGTGACAAGACCTCTACAGTATAACAAACACAGTTAAAGGGTCACTAAAGGAATTTTTTTTTTTGCTGAAATGACTGTTTACATGGTTTAGAGACATAAAAGATAACTGATTCCTTTTAAAAATGATTACAAATAGATAAAAAATCAATCATATAATGTGCCTGTAGGTTAGTTTCACTTTTAAACTGTTTTCATGTTCCTGTGAACTAGAGAGACACACAGAACAAAAACAAACAAATCCAGGGCAGTGTTTTGTTTTTAAAATGAATCTGATTGGTTCTGTTAAGTTTTAGACACACAGTAATGACAGCTTAGATGTACAGTGAAAAGCTCCCAGTATGATGGTTATAAGGAAAAAGACAACCAGGAAGTGTGGAGATCAGAGCAGAATTACAGTCACTTCAAAGCAAAAACGAACAATAAGGACATGAAACCAGTACTGCAGTAAGGTAAAGGAAGCTAAACAATTCCTTTAGTGATCCTTTAAGCAGGATCTACATTCCTTAAACCATGACTCTGTGATTATACCCCTTTGCCACTGCAGAGCGCTCTCCACCACTCTCTTATTCTCTAAAAAATGCTCCTTTGGTATGTTATTCCTATCCTGAAACAAACTGCATTATTACTATCACTTAAAAAATTAAGAGATGGCTTTTATAAGTCATAGCTGTTATCACTTTTAGCAATAATTTTATTAATAATTTACATTTTCACATCTCTGCCCTTTCATTGTGGTTTCTCCATTGCAGAAAGCATGTTTATTTCAGCCAGACAGACCACACTTCTGTGTATATATATAATTACTAGACATGTGCATTTGTTTTCATCCAAATGCATTTTCATCCAAATTTCAGGTATTTTCGTTATCGTTTTAACAAACGAAAACAAGCGTGCAGAATCCGAAATCCGAAAAGATCTGGCATAAAAAAAATGCTTTATTTTTGTTTGCTACAACAGTTTGATATAGATAGGAGATTCGACATGACGCTGACAATAGCAATCTGTGTCTATCGAACCTGTGGTCCAATGTGCCTAACCTTAACTTCTATTAGTCTACATAGAGAGGAAAGATTTGACATTATAGAGAGAAAAGATTTGACATTATAGAGACAGTGTTGGGGTAGACCATTCGACATGAACGACGAAGATTCGATGAACCAGCGAAAAACATACAAACGTCTAATCTGTCATTGAAGGCTTATAGGGCCTGATCCACAAAGCAGATGCGCCGACTTAACTCGAGATACGCGGCGTAATAGAAATTTACACCGCGCGTATCTTTGCGCCTGATCCTCATAAGGAGTTACGCCTGAAATCCAGGTTTTTCTGTCCTACCTAAAATAATTACACCAGCGCTTCTTTGTGCGCAAATTACACTAGACACGCCGCTGTTTTGATAGGCAAAGATGCAAATGAGGGAGATAGGGCGATCCACAAAATTAAGTGTGTGCGCCGTAGATTACGCCCTGTGCGCTTCTGTTCCCTAATTTTACACCTGCCGTGTAAAGGTCTGCTACAGCAACACCATTAAGGAAGAGCTGATCACACACACTTGCTGGACTACAATCTGTCTGCCAACATGCCAGGGCCATCCATGATCATAACTGCACTAGTGACTTTAGACGCGCTAAGAAGGAGGAGGGAACGGAGGAGGAGGAGGAGGGCATAGGAGAGGGTTTACCGCAGACGCCTAGATGTGTTTGGCATGACTGCTTCTGAGGTGTATGGCACCTTCAGATTCAACAGTGACGCCATCCTGGAATTAACCACAATCCTGCAGGATGATCTCACCAGCCCAACACAACGCTTACATGCAGTGCAGCCACTGATCAAGGTACTGGCAACACTGCATTTCCTGGCCACTGGCTCTTTTCAGCGCACAAGTGGAGGTGTGGCTGGGATGGCACAATCCTCCATTAGCAGATGTGTGCACCAGGTTGTCCCTGCAATCCTGAGACGCATGGCCAATCAATTCATCAAACCCTCCCAGGAGGTCCAGCGAATGGACACAATGACTGATTTTTTCCAAATTGCTGGATTCCCACGCACCATCGGGGCCATTGATTGCACCCATGTGGCACTACAACCCCCCTATGAGACAGAGCACATGTACCTAAATAGACGGCACTGGCATTCAATCAATGTTCAGGTGATAGTGGATGCCAAATGCCTCATATGGCACGTCTGTGCCAAATTCCCAGGATCCAGCCATGACAGCTATATATTCCGTCACAGCAACATCTCCAGAGAATTGGAACAGAACATGTATGGGGACAGCTGGCTGGTTGGTGAGTGACATGGGTGTCAGGTATGACTGCCCCCCCCCCATGATGCAGACATCACGAGGGGCACATGCATGACTAACATCCTCCTGTCTTTTCCCTTCCAGGTGACTCTGCATATGCACTGGGTCCCCATCTAATGACTCCATTCCGGAACCCCCAAACCCCAGGAGAGGAAAGATACAATGCTGCACACATAAGTACCCGTGGAGTGGTGGAACGCACATTTGGCCTCCTGAAGTCACGTTTCCGATGCCTGGATAAGTCCGGAAGGACCCTGTTGTATTCCCCAGACTTTGTGTGCCAGATCATCGGTGCATGTTGCATTCTGCACAACTTCGCAGTGAGGAGGGGCCTGGAGATTGACATATGTGATGACCTGACCCCTGAACCAGACAATCCCCCCCAACCAACTCTACCCGGTCTGCTGAGGGCACAGCAGCCAGGAGACGCCTCGCAGAAGGCATCTTTGCACAGTAAACGCACATTAAACATGTCACAATGAGAATGTATCTTTGCACAGTAAACACACACATTAATTAAGTCACAATGAGAATGCATGAATGCACACCACTGTGGTCCCTAGCACAGACGCATCACATGCACATCGAATTGGATTAGATCCAATTACCCCCCCCCCCCCCCGGTACTTGGGAGCAGTAACGCCAATTATGTCACTGTGCATTCATACACCATTCAGGGACCTGGAATCACTTCTCCCTGGTCCTGGGGATCCCTTCTCCACCAAAACTGAGGGTGATACCCTTATTTAATCAGGAATGCCACCCCCCACATTCACACATCATTCACACACATAAAACAAATCATAAGTACAGTATACCAAACAAAATCATAAAAATAAAAAACAAAAGTACCCCTGCAAAATTAAAAGCAGCGGCGTTTGCTACGCCTGGGCCGCCCACGGGCACGGCCACGGCCAACCGGAGGATCTTTATGGGGGGGTGTGAGCAGGGGAGGGAGTATCTTCATGGGGGAGGGTGAGCAGGGGAGGGAGTATCTTCATGGGGGGGGTGTGAGCAGGGGAGGGAGTATCTTCATGGGGGGGGTGAGCAGGGGAGGGAGTATCTTCATGGGGGGGTGGGTGAGCACGGGAAGGAGGAGCCTCTCCTGGTGACTGTCCTCCTGCTGGCCTTCCCTCCAAGGCCACTGCTATCCTTGTGAGACAGAGAGTGAGGGCAGCCGTATTGGCCTGGCCAGCCCTGGTTTTGTCCTGCACAGCCTGGGTCAGGGCAGTCACCTCCTGGGCCACGCCTGTTGCGGCGGTCTTCAGGTCCCACAAGCATGTGATGACCGCCAATGAGTTTGTGGCCCCATCACTGATTGACTCCTTCATTTCACCCAGGCTGTGCTCCGTCTGGGTCAGAGTCTCTTATCTGACCCAGATGGCAGGTCTGCCGGGCATTGTCCCTCTGCAGACTGCCCGGCAGACGCTCGGCCACCCCCCTGGTCTCCTGAGTCGCCATCCTGAGGCTTGTGGCCCTGGAGGAGGGGAGAGAGTGACCCTTGTGGGGGAGGCCTGTTGAGGGAGGAGTGGGAGGGGCTACCCCTGATGGTGGCCTGACTGCTGCCAGCCTCAGAGGTAGCCTCAGAGGTAGCCTCAGGGGTAGCCTCAAGGGTAAACAAATCTGAGGCCAAAAGGACTTCCCTGCCAATCTGCAGATCTTCTTCCTCCACCCCCTCATCCTCCTCCCCCTCATCCTCCTCCCCCTCAACCTCCTCATGAGGGGAGGTTTGGCCACTCCCCTCCCCTGGGGAATCCTGCCCTTCTTGGGACTCATCAGCAGCCTCTTGTCCTTGGGGTGGTGCAGCAGCCTGGCCTGATGGGCCAGCAACCTCCTGCCCTGATGGGCCTGCAATCTCCTGGTCATCTGTGGAGGACACAAAACAATCACAGGTTTGAGGATCCACACACTTGGCACATCTTCCCTTCCCTCACCCACACATGCTAATCACCAGATAGAAAAACCAAAAACTTACCTGGCCTCACAGGAACATCAGATTGATATCCATGCAGGCCCACCACCTGCTCTGGCTGGAAACACCGGGCCACTGCCCATTCCTCCTCACTCAGACGGATGGGGCAGGCTGGGCCTCCTCCAGTGCCCGTGGTATGGGCATTTATTTGGGCCACCTTGTTACGGACCAGGCTCTTTAGATCGTTAATCTTCTTTTGGATGCCAGCGGGGGTCCTCGTCTCCCCCCCCCCCGCATTTATCTGATCCGTAATCTTTTTTATTATCGCCTTCCTTTGGGCCGGGGAGGTGTTCCGGCTATCAGGGCCATGTAAATATCGCCCATATAGGACGATGGCCCGAGCAAAAATTTGCTTCTCTACCTGAGAAAAATTGAGCTTCCTGCTCTTGGGTGCCATCACAGACACCACTCAGCAACAAGAATAAACTCACAGGACAAACAAACAAAAATACACACACAACAAACAAACAAAAAAACTCACAGAAGAAACACACAAAAAGCAAAACACACAAGCAGACAGCTACTACAAATTCAAAAACAAACACACAAAAAACAAACACAAAATACAATCAGAAAAAAACAAACACAAAATGCACTCAGAAAAAAACAAACAGAAAATACACTTAGCAGAAACAAACACCAACTACAATCTAATACTCCTCCAAAACTTTTCTATCACACACAACTCACCAACAAACACCAACAAACGACAGAACAGAAGCAACTTGCTCTAGGAAGGGGAACACAGGGAAATACTTTTGCAAGGGAAGTGTGTTTGTGTGGGGCTTTTTATACACAGGGCGATCCTCAAACTAAGTACGCTTGGCCTTTTACCTATCTCACTGATTGCGCCAAGCCAAGTTCTGCACATGCCCAGTGAGCAGCAGATTCGTGCGCGCATGCGCAGTACAGCCGGCCCTTCATTTGCATGGGGTCACAGCTCATTACAATGAAGCACGCCCACTTCCTTCCCACTTGCAATAACCCCGCCTTACGGCTCGGGATTTAAGTTACGCCTACGCAATTTAATGCGCAAATGCGCTGTGGATACGGCACTTACAACACCAAATTAGGGCGCCGTAACTTAAATGACATAAGTTTTGACTAACTTAATTTGCGCCGCTGTTTGTGGATCAGGCCCATAGTGTCTGTCGAAAGGTCTAAGAAGATTTGACAAGCAGCTTGCACAATGCCGCAATCGTACATTTCCGGTCAAATGCTCGACCCATAGGCTATAGAAGAATTTAAATGTTGGTTGACTAGTAATAATCATTTATAAATATAATTATTACTAGTGTCATACAACATTTTTTTTTTTATAAATCTCTTTATTGATTTTTTTCCTTTCTCATATACAGATATACATTTCACATTTTCATTTATTAAAATCACATTAATACAGACATTCCATTACATACTTCACATCTTATTCCCATTTACCTCTTTCTTATCCCTTTCTTCCATTGCTGTAGTTCCTTCCCACTCCCGTGTCTCCCTACCCTGAAGCTGTTGTCACATTTTCTATCCAATTTGCCCATATTTTCTTATACTTTTCCCCATTTCCTCTGTTATAGTATGTCTCTTTATACAATGACAGATTATTGTTTATCAAGTTTTTCCATTGCGCCACAGAGGGGGCTTCCACTTTTTTCCAATTTAACACTATGGCCTTTCTTGCGTAAAAGAGCAGCAAACCCACCTGTTCTTTTTTCTCTGGGGGCCATAGTTTCCTCTACAAGTCCTAACAAGCAGGTCCCTGCCTCCAGGTCAAGTTGGACTAACGTCACTTCCTCAATTACTCTAAGGACCTCTCTCCAGAACCACCTTATCTTTGGACAGGTCCAGAATATGTGTATAAAGTTCCCTGGAATGCCTCCGCATCTCCAACAATTTTGAGGATTTGATGGAAATATTTTAAACAGTTTATACGGTGTATAGTAGCTCCTATGTGTTATTTTAAATTGGATTAAGATCTGAAATGGGAATTTGTATATCTCCCCCCAATTTTCTGATGACAGTTTTGGGATATCCCTCAACCAACATTCACATAATTTATTCATATCTGGTGGTTCTGTTTTTACTAAATGGGTGTCAAGAGTTGAAATCAACCCCTTTTCCTTTCTCTTTCTCACCAGTTGTTCTAGGCCAGTTTCTATTAGCTGCGGGATGCCATCAGGAAATTGTGCTACCAGGGCATGGACCAACTGCATATGTCTAAAAAAATAATTCTCCGGTACATTACATTTTTCTCTCATTTCTACAAATGAGGATATTTTTCCCCTATATATTACTTGTGATATTTTTTTTACTTCAAATTTTGTCCATGCTCTAGGGTCTTCAATGTAAGTTAAATGTGCCAATTCGGGATTTCTCCATAATGGAGTATTTGGAGATATATCTGTTTTTAGATTGCTCTCTCTTGCTATGCCTGCTTTCCATACCCTTACTGTTGTTATCATTGACGGAGTTAAATCTCGCCTACATTTTAACCCACGAAATGGTAATGCCTGCAGTGCCTCCAAAGACTGGACCACTGCCGCCTCCACCATTGTAGCAGGATCATATCTATCTGGATTCAACCATCTCCTTATTGTCACCAGCTGAGTTGCGAGATAATATTTATATAGGTCTGGAAATGCTAATCCCCCCTGTTCCACTGGACGCAAAAGTGTTTTAATTTTATCCTAGCTATTTTATTTTGCCATATGAATGAGGATAAGACACTATGTAGCTGTGTAAAAAAAAAAATTGATAACCATTGTGGTGAATTTCTGAACAAGTATAGCAACCTGGGAAGAATCTTCATTTTTATTAAATTTATACATCCCAAAAGAGACAGCGGAAGTGTTTCCCATATCTTCAGTTTTTTCTTGTATTCCTGCAGCACTGGGTCTAGGTTTAACTTTTTGAATTCCTCAGCCTGGCGTGATATTATTATACCCAAATATTTAAACTCTGCTACCCATTTCAGTGGAAGAGTCGCTATATCCTGTGCACCTTGATCAATAGCAAATAACAGTGATTTATCCCAGTTTACTTTAAGTCCTGTAAAACCTGAGAAGACATACAGTAGCTCTAGGGCTCCCTTCAATGATGGGCCTGCGTCCCTTAGAAATAGCAGCATATCATCGGCATACAGGGCTACCCTCTCCTCCAGCCCCCCTACTCAGAGTCCCTGGATGTCTTGTGAGGTCCTCAGAGCCTCTGCCACTGGCTCTTTTGCTACTGCAAAAAGTGCCGGGGAAAGAGGGCAGCCCTGTCTTGTGCCTCTGTACAGCTGAAAAAAGGATGGCAGTTTTCCCCCCAATTTCTTATCCCTTTCTTCGGTTACGCTGACATAGGTTTTCTATATATTACTTGTACCCATTTAATAAATGTTACTGGAAACCCCATTCTTCTGAGTATCTCCCATAAAAAGGCCCATTCGATTGTATCAAAGGCCTTCTCTTTATCTAGGGAGGCTACCGTTCTTGTTCCTTCACAATTATGATTGGCATGTATATTTGTAAATAGACTGCGTAAATTTACATCTGTCGTTCTTTGTGGCATGAACCCTGTCTGGTCTGAATCTATAATGGTCTTTAGTAGTGGCTGTAGCCTTAATGTTAGTATTTTAGTTAGCATTATTGAACATAGATTTCAAAATACTATCGATGAGCATATTTTTGGATCCTTTCCTTCTTTGTATATTAATGTTATATGTGCCTGTCTCATTGAATCTGGTAATATCCCTTTCATTAATCCACTTGTGTATACCTCTGCCAGTTTTGGAGCTAAAATAGCTTCATATTTTTGGTAGAATTCAACAGGAATTCCATCTGGGCCTGGTGCTTTTTCTCCTGGAAATCTTTTTATGACCTTACTTATTTCATCACTCGTTATTGGGTCCAGCAATGCCTCTCTCTCCCTATGCGACAACCATCCGAGGGCCACCCGGTCCAAAAGTTCCGTCATGTCCCCTGGGCGGAAGTCGGAGGGGAGAGAAGAGGCATATAACCTGCCATAATATTTCCAGAAAGCCTTCAAGATCTCCTCGGGGTTCCTTTACTTTCTTTCCTTCTGATGTTTCTATTTCTGCTATAGTTGTAGCCTGATGTTCTTGCTGCGCCAATCTCGCCAAAAATCTCCCCCTTTTATCACGTTGCTCAAAGATATTTGTCTCTTTCTTTGTAATTCCTGTATCTTAACCTTCTGTTTTTTATTTACTGCTACAATATTTGAAATATATTGCCCCCGTAGCTATGCTTTCAACGCGTCCCAGACCATATCCACTGAGGATGATCCTTCATTGCTTTCCCAATATTCATTTATTATGGTTACCATCTTTTCTGCTATCTCTGGATATCCCACCCATTGTGGAGATAGCCTCCACAATGCTGCATTTCTAAGGCCCCATACACACGATAGAATTTATCCGCGAATACGGTCCAGCGGACCGTTTCCGCGGATAAATCCTCTCGTGGATTTCGGCGGATTTTCATGCGATGGTGTGTACTCACCATCGCATTGAAATCCGCGCTGAAATCCTCTTGCGATGACGTGTCGCGCCGTTGCCGCGATTATGACGCGGCGACGTGCGCGACGCTGTCATATAAGGAATTCCACGCATGCGTCAAATCATTACGACGCATGCGGGGGATCCCTTCGGACGGATGGATTCGGTGAGTCTGTACAGACCAGCGGATCCATCCGTTGGGATGGATTCCAGCAGATGGATTTGTTCTGCATGTCAGCGAATATCCGATCTGCTGGAATCCATCCCAGGGGAGATATATCCGCGGATAAAGATCCGCTGGCGTGTACACACCATAGGATCTATCCGCTGAAACCCATTTGCTGGGATTTATCTGCGGATGGATTCTATGGTGTGTATGGGGCCTAAGAGTGGGGATGCGTATTGACACCAACAGAGGGGCATGGTCCGAAAAGGCCACTCAGTAGGTATACAGCGTCCATAATATCTGTTAGCATTGTTGAGTCTGCAAAGGCTAGATCTATCCTAGACGCTGTTTTATAGGATGTAGAATAACAGGAGTACATTCTTTTTTCTGGATTTCTCCATCTCCATATGTCTGTCACCCCTGTCACTTGTGCCCAATTATATAAATCAGCAGACTGATACTTGGGTGGTCTCGGTCTGTCCAACTTGGAAGACAGTACTGAATTAAAATCTCCAATGAGTATTAATTTAGCTGGAATAAATTTAATGATTCTTTCCATTATCTCATTCAAGATTCCGACAGAAAATGGAGGTGGAATATATATATATATATTGCCACTATTTTTGTTGTCCAATCATATACTGGAGGATCACATATTTCTATTGTGAGTCTATATAGGCTTCCTCTACCTTCCCTGGAAAAGTTTTACTGATTAAGACTGATACCCCTCTGGCATAGGATGAGGAAGTGGCATGGTATTCTTCTTGTATCCAGGCTTTTTTTAACTGGTTGCCGACCAGCTGCCGTCGTTTTACGGCGGCAGGTCAGCTCCCCTGCGCGAGAGCCCGTAGCTATATGTCGGCTCTCGCGCAGGCCAATAGGGGCGCATGCACACCACTGGAGGCGTGCGCGCGCCCCCCGCTCTCCCCCGACTCCCGTGCGTGGGCACACGCGATCATTCAATACAGAGACCGGGGACCGGGAGCTGTGTGTGTAAGCACACAGCTCCCGGTCCTGTCAGGGAGAGAAATGCTGATCTTCTATTCAAACAATGTATGAACAGAAGATCAGTCATTTCCCCTAGTGAGGCCACCCCCCCCTACAGTTATAACACACCCAGGGAACATACTTAACCCCTTCCCCGCCCCCTAGTGTTAACCCCTTCACTGCCAGTGGCATTTTTATAGTAATCCAATGCATTTGTATAGCACTGATCGCTATAAAAATGCCAATGGTCCCAAAAATGTGTCAAAAGTGTCCGAAGTGTCTGCCATAATGTCGCAGTACCGAAAAAAAAACACTGATCGCAGCCATTGCTAGTAAAAAAAAAATATTAATAAAAATGCCATAAAAATACCCCCTATTTTGTAAACGCTATAACTTTTGCGTAAACCAATCAATAAACGCTTATTACGATTTTTTTTTATATATATATTTGGGGGGTATTTATTATAGCAAAAAGTAAAAAATATAATTTTTTTTCAAAATTGTCGCTCTATTTTTGTTTATAGCGCAAAAACTAAAAACCGCAGAGGTTATCAAATACCACCAAAAGAAAGCTCTATTTGTGGGAAAAAAAGGACGCCAATTTTGTTTGGGAACCACGTTGCACGACCACGCAATTGTCAGTTAAAGCGACGCAGTGCCGAATCACAAAAAGGGCTCTGGTCTTTGACCAGCAATATGGTCCGGGGGTTAAGTGGTTAATGTTGTTATTTTTTTCCTATTAGATGTGTCTCCTGGAGTATAATTAATTGGGGGTTATATTTTTTCATATATTGAAACATCAGGGCTCGCTTGAATTTGGAATTTAATCCTCTGACATTCCATGATATTACTGAATAACTATTTTTGCCTGTCATGTTATCTATTGCCTATACCGGTGCTTCCTATGCCTTTTCAATTTGAGGGGGGGGGGGGCAAATCTTGTGAGATCCTGAACTACACCTTTGGACATTTACACACATTCTTACACCATTCTTCCTTCCCTCCTCCCCTCCCACCCTATCCCTCTCCACCTCCTCCTTTACTCTATATTCCCATCCATACCTGGACGAGAGGCACTTTGATTATCCCTTTCCCCACTGATCACAGTTTCTATTCCATGGCCAGTACCCAACATATCTCAATCTCCACCCTCCCCTTACACAACCAAAAAATACAAATTTCTTTCATTCAACTGTGTGACAGGCTTTACAGTATTTTATACAGTTTACCAATATTCTATTTATCCCCTTACTTTTCCTATAGCAGTTATTTTATTAATATAAAATCTTCCATTATTTAACTGTATCCGTTTTCCCTTCCTTTTCTTTTACCCTACTGACCTCTTCCCCTCTCCAATTTTAAAACAACAGATCACGAAAAAAAAAAAATGATACTGATGCGCTTTCCACATACTCCTATGCATATGCATATGCTATTAGAAAGGGAAAGAACACAGCACAGAAGAAAAAATGCTAATTCACCATACACATATGTCTATGCATATGATATAGAGAAACCAAAAAAAGAAAAGAAAAAATAAACTTTTAATGAAAAAAAAAAAAAAAGAAAAGGACATTTTGAGAGTCCCTCTGCTCCGACCTCCCTCCCCCCCTACTTCACCCCTCTATTCATGTGTTTATAAGTCTAATGTCTGTTCCTGATGTAGATTAATTATTAGTGTATATTTCCCCATCACCAAAAAAAAAAACTTTTTCCTCTTTCCTTTTTTTTCCCCCTTAATGTGATCTATAGTTGTGACTTTGTACTATTATTGTGGTTCTTATATATTCTTTATGGTGTTTTAATACTATCAGTTCCTCTACTTCTCCTACCCCTCCCCCCCCCCCCACATTATATTATTCCCCTCTTTCCACAAAAAAAAAAAAAGGCCCCGCTAAGGACCAACGAGACCCCCACTTCCTAAACCAATTCACATAACCTCTGTTTCTCTATACCTCGCCCCAATCTTTGGGCGAGGGAGAGAGGAAAAAATAAAAAGAGAGAAAAAAAAACAACAACCAGAAAAAAAAGGAGGAAAGAATTGACTGTCTTATTTAGAGTCCAGCCATTCTGCAGCTGCAACTGATGTCTCAAAAAAATGTGTATGGTCTCCGTCTATGATTCTCAGTTTGCTAGGATATAAAAGACTGAATTTTATTCCCTTTTCTCGCAGTCTTTTTCGTACTTCAGTGTACGTTCTACGCTGTTGTATCTCAGGAGGATAGTCCGGGAAAAATAGCAATTTGGCGTTCTCATATTGCACCTCAGATCTTGACCTTGCCATTGCTAGTATATGATCCCGATCTTTATAATTTAATAGTTTTAAAAGAAAGGGACGTGGAGGAGATCCTGGTTTCGGTGTTCGGAAAGAGATTCTATGGGCTCTTACTACTGCAAAAGTTGCAGAAGTATTCGAAAGATGTAGAACATTTAATTAATAAATTCTCAATAAATTCCACCGGTTTATCTCCTTCCACTCTGTCCGGTAGTCCAATAATCCTGATGTTGTTTCTCCTCAGGCGCCCCCTGTGTCTATTGCCCTATCTTGTAGGATATTAATTTGCTTTTTTAACGCATATAACTCCTTATTGTTCGTTCTTATTATGTCTTCTATTTTTGATATTCGTACTTCCATTTCTGATGTTTTTTGTTTGACTTTTTCAAATTCATGTCTCATAATAAGAATATCAATGGCTAGGGCATCAATTTTTGTTGTTAGGGTTTCGCTGCATAGTTTGATGGCAGTCATAATATCTTTCCCAGAAGGTATATGTTCTTGTTCCATTTCCTTAGCTGTGATTTTCTGTGTTCCCACTAATGATTCAATCTCGGAGGATTCTATAATCTCTTTTCCTACTGCCTTTGCTGCTTTAGCTGACAAATGGGAGGGGGAGGTGCTGGGGGTAATAATTTGTGTTTTTTTTGCTTTGCTTGGTGCCATCTGAATCTATGTCTTCTTTATGAAGGTAATTTCCCAAATATTTCACCCCCACCCCTCTCTATAGATATAACTATATATATTTTTTCCCCGGCAACACTATAGGTCCAAAGGCAGGGGGGAGTCTATCAATTAGCAAAATTGCGGGATCTGCTACACACTGAAGATCCTGAATCAGTAGAGCCTAGGGGAAGTCCAAAAGTACAGAGGGGACCAATTTCAATCGTTTACCGTAAGGGTATATATTTCACTGTATATTTAACTGTTGGCTTTCTCCTCAGCCCTTTATATTAAATAATGTCTGAGGATCCAATTGTTGTTCTATGTTAGCTTTGTATTGGCTTCCATCAGCTTTAGCTTCACAAAAATATTTTCCTTGCCTTTCCTTCTGTTTTTTCTTTTTTACCTCCTCTTTCACCTGTATTCCTGCTGTTTATCACAATGTTTCTACCGGACAACCGCGACCGACAGCAGCAGCAGGCAGATCCCAACAACAGGTAATCAACAGCGGTGGTCGACGGACAACGACAGGAAGGTGGCCAGAGGTGGTAGGTAGCGGCAGTGAATAGGAGCACAATAGGAGCTCAGAGTAGATAGCGGCAGAATAATTATCAGCGCCAGCTAAGTAGCAAAAAATAGCGGCAGCATGCAGCAGCAGCAATAGGTGACGGCCAGTAGAGGATAGCAGCAACGGCGTCCTTATCCTAGCTTGTAGGCAGATCATTCGACCAGAAATGTACGATTGTGGTGTCTTACAGTTTAGCTGCTCCATCGAATCTTCTTAGAACATTCGACAGACACCATCAGCCTTTAATGACAGATTCGACCTTAATTAATTCGGATTTTCGGACAAATGCATTTTTTAACAAAACAAAATACATAAAAACAAATTTCTGGATTAATTAAATACATTTATTTTCCGGTCGAAAAAGAAATTACCAAACAAAATATTTCAGTGTGCACATGTCTAATAATTACGAACTATACAAATACCGTAAGTAGAGTTTTTAAGCTCTAATAATCATTAACATCCAAAATGTAGAGATGACTATATCTTCCCTTAAAGCTGAACTTTATTAAAATATTTTTAGTCCTACAGCTTAAGCACATAACGTACCTGTAATGAATATTCATTGCAAGGAGGTTGGTCCTCTTCTGGTCTCTAAACCTCTGGTACACAGAGGTTACATGCTTCAAGCCTCTGGGATGAGTTGCTGTGAAAAAGTTCCTGACATGGACCTGCTCCCACTTCCTCCATTAAAGGTGGATGAAAACCCTCACATATACCCAGTGAAGTGAACAGCCTCAGATGATACACAGAGATTAAACGAGTCTCCCTACATAAGTTTTACATGTATATGTGCTGTCTACAGCTTGCTATATTCTTTATAAAGTGCACATTGTTTTTAGAGATTTTTTTTCTTCCTGTTCAGCACTGGGTGTGGATTATTCTCATATACTGTGTGACAGCTGAATGGATAAAAGGCACAAACCTCCACTCCACATAGGCAGAGGAAGGAAGGAATGTGAATAGACCAGCTCTTTGCTAATCTATTTATAGCACCCACCCCGACACAAATTTCAGGCTGGTCTTTATCTTGGTTGTTGGAGAACTTGTCAGAAGTTATCATGCTAATAACAGAAGAACAAAGCAGCAGAAAGACACAAGACTTAGGGCGTTGCAGAGAGATAAGAAAACACTACAGATATCTGTGCTTAGGTCAAATTTCATGAATTGGGTTTACATCCACTTTAAGTGAATGAGAGAAAGTCTGATGAGTCCCAGGAATGGTCCCCAATTCACAGATCATATTATAGGCAGTGAAAGCTTGAAAGAACTTTGATGAAAGGAGGAGGAGGGAATTATGCACACTGGGAACTTTTCACAAAAGCTCAGTCTGGAGCCCTAATGCTATAAACCCTGTGCATGCTGGAAGTCCAGAGATGGAAAAAAGACAGGGCATCCCTTGCAGTGAACTTTCTACAGGATCCTGCTTTCTGCACAACGTGGATATAGAACATTACTGGTAAAAAAATATGACTAAGGCTGTAGGGCTAAAAATATTGTTAGCTATTCCAACAGCAACCCACAAATAAATACAAACAGAGCAGTAAAATGGAAAACGTGTAAATGGGGGGGGGGGGGGGGATTCTATGAGCAATATTAATTAGTTATGTAAGAAAACATGTCATTATGCCAAAGGCTGCTCTGAAAGCGGTATCTGCATTTTCAGAACAAAAGAAGGTCTGTAAATGAGCACAGCACTTATGCAAATAATCTTTCAAGCACACTAATAAGCTTGTATAGAGAAACAGCATCATGTCACCACTGTCAACAGCAGTAAATGTTCATGTAACAATAAATTCTGTTTTTTTTTCCAATGATTTGCAATCCCAACAGAACACAGCATCACCGATTTCTCCCCCTTCCAATAGAAGCAATGTAGCACTATGCCTTATAAATCTCTATTGCTAATGAAATTAGTCAGGAAGGCAGGGATGAATCATGACTTTATTTTTACATCCTTTATTATTACACAAATGAAATGTATATAAATCCCCCACAGGGGACCCAAATTACATTTAAATTCTTCCTAAGGACAGTCACATCTCATGTTCTTTCAGACTATAAAATGCCATTTGTCAGTCACTGTGCTGTCAAT